>NW_009260758.1:2409749-2547172 GCF_000687185.1 Egretta garzetta
GACTCTACAGTATCTTTCAGACACCGGCTGGCAAAAGCCCAGGGTTTCGAGGCACATTTATCTTGTCCATACAGTTTAATATTAAAGCTTGTCTCACCATTTTTCCATTAGTATTACCCTATTGATTTCAACAGGTTCACAATTGATTTATACCAGCAGATAAGATGACTGGGGGCATTTTTCTCTGGCTGTGACTGATTCCATAGGATGTACTCCATAGGGATCCCGTGCACAGGGTACCACTGCACACCTCTGGTGGGAGCCACTGCCCTGGACCCAGGGATTGCTTCCAGCAGAGCCGATAACAACAGCTTCGATGAGTTCAGCAGCAAGGACGGATCCATATTGCTCCTGTTAAGCAGCCGAAGAAGCAGATATTTGATAGCAACGGTGGTCAAGTCCATTTTATTTTTAAAAAGAAAATTTATGAAGCCTGTATATTCTGGGAAACGTACTATTTGTTCTAAATAGATGTGCAACTGCGATATAGAGTCCTTACACGCTGCGGCTGGTGCTTCTCGGCAATACCTTTTCTTTGAAACATTCTGAGACTGTTATCAGCATATTTCCTACCAATTTTAGACAACATCAGTATTTTGTTTTGGGTATATTTATTCCTCTGGTTTAAATTAGGCTTCTTAATTTAGATGACGTGTCTGTCCTCCTCTTTGTCAAATTTGTTCCCAATTAATAGGGCACTTCAGCCTTTCAAAATGCAATCATATGCTAATAAACCTGGATCTTTCTGTAGCAGCACCAATTAGAGAAAGTATTTCTCTTTCAAAAATAAATCTGTATGTTCTTCAGTTCTTTTTGCAAAGCAATCTGATGAGGGTTGCTAGGAGTTTAAAAAGTACATTGAAGGTTTGAGAACAAAGAAAACCAGATAACTATGCAAATTGTAGAAAAAATTTTAAAGCAACTGCCTTGTTTTGAAGTTGGACTCTGCCAAAACTCTGAAGTCCTCATGCCTTAAAGACAGTATTTGAGAGCCTTCACTAAAAGTCCGTAGTGTGTCATTTCCGCAGGAAAACAGAAGTCACCAGGCTGGAAATGACCTTTTAAAAATTCCCTTTTTGCAAGAAAAATTACTGATCCCTCAAAACCAAAACTGCTGGCAGAAAGACCAGTTTCAACAAGTTCTACAACTCTGAATTTTTCTTAAGGTGGCAAATTTATCAGAATATCTTATTTTGACATTTTCAAAATTAAAATATGATTTCCCATTTCAAAGCAGCCTTTCCCTTCCAAATTGGAGCTAGCTAGGAAAATGACATTTCAAAGGTAATAGCAAAAGAAAATGAAATTCTTGAAAATTATCAAAAGTCATTTTTTTCAATTAAAGCAAAGAAAATCAGTTTGGAAAAAAAATAATTCCAAATGTAGTATGCTTTCTTCTGATGTAGGCTGTAAATTAAGGGGAAATATCAGAAAAATAATGTCCCCATTTGCAAGGGTTTTGCATGTTTGGGTGGCCCAGCGCAGCACAGGGCTGGTTGAAGGCTCCGTTAAATTGCACCTCTTAGTTCATGCAATGAGCCGACACAACTGTCAGGAATCACTGGGTTTAAAAATGCCCTCCCGTGGCTTCTTTTTCACTATGCTGGCAGCAAAGAGGAGGTGGATAACCTTGATCACAGCAGCTGGAATCAAGAGAAACACAGGAACTGCCTTTTTCTTTGACATCCATGACGCACATGGTCCAGCCTCTGACAGCAACCCCTGACAACCTCGGGGAAAGAAAACACAGCAAATCAGGAGATAATTTACTTATATTCACATGAAAACAAAGGCTGGGTTGATATTTACAGCTACAACCTCTGCCCTCCCCTGGGTACCAACCCTTCCCTGTGAACTCCTCTGGAACCGGTTGTCACCACGGCAGTTACTGAAAAGAAACTGCAGACCTGTCCATCGGGCGCTGACCTTGTGGCTGTATGTACGTGCATCTAACCATAAGCACACACAGAAACACATCTGTACAGCCACCATTATCCTGCGATCATTCCCTTTTTGTATGATTATACACCGACATCTACGTACGGGGCAGGGAGGGGGTGTATGTGCACACGGACCAGGAGAATGCTGACCCAATCCTTGTCAGCAGCAACGCCAACATCTCTTACTCTTTTAGACCAAGTGGTTTTTAACTTAGTGATACATAAAGTGCAGAAGTGACTAAGAATGTGTCACCTAAGAATAATATTCTTGTGATCTCTGGGAGTGCTATAGAATTGTTTTCAGTAATAACAGGGACTTCTTTCTTTGCAGTCAACTGCAAAAATAACCTTACAAAAGTCTACTACTCTCCTTGGTGATATTTTCTTTTGAATTGAAGACACAAGGGAAAAAAAAATTAGTATGAAGGGGTAGGAGAAGAGATGACAAGAAGACAAGTAGCAACATTAGATAATAAGAATATTTAAATGTAATTTATTTGCTTGGGCCTGAGGACTTTATACAAATACACAGATTCAAAAATATTAGCAATGACTTTAATGCACTTTGCATGCAGCTCTGGGGGCCGTATCTGTGCTCACTGCAATTAAAATTCACATTGATGTAAATGATTATAGTACTCACTCTAGTCATAGCGTCTCCATCCTTCCTCATTCTGCTCTAAGATCAGCGACAAGAAAAGATGCACGTTGGTGCTATACCTGCAGGTGTAGAACAGAACAAGTTCCTCAGGCTACAGTGGTGATTCATGGGGAAAAGCTCAGCCTCCTCCAGCCCCTACCAAACCAGGCAGAATGGGCGAGACCAGTCCTAACCACCTAGCTACTTAAAGAAGGAAACCAGTAAAAAGGCGTTGTCATTAATTATCCACTTACGCAACGTGCAAGAGCAAGAATAACCTCATAAATGCAGACTATACTATGCTTATCAAATAGCTCTCTATTTCAGGGGGGCAAATCTTTCCTGGAAAATTTAATTAATAAAAACTTGATGAATTTGCTGGTTTTATAATTATATATTCGTCTTTGCCCTTCCGTGACTTTCACTGCTGGATTCTACCATCGTCTCCGTACAATTTACTATGGACTGGATTTTCAAATTGTGATGCAGATAAGCATCAGACGGAACTTTTCACAGCTGCCTAGAAGCTCACCTCTGCATCTTAACACCCAATTATCTTTTGAAAATATGGCTGCTTCTGATTGAGGTATCTGCATCATAAAATACAGCATGGAGAGAACAAGACTGTAGATATAAGTACATACACTACCAGAAAAGGCAGAGAACATGTTAGTTAAGGATAAAACTAGCTCTCTCTTCCAATAGGATTAACACTATTTGGAAAAAAAAAAGTTTCTCTTTCAAGACTTGTAGAAGCAATATACACATGAACTGTCTCTACAGAAATTCACGTACTGATGTAAGGAAAGAGCATGAGGCAACCAGCTGACATCCTAAAATCATTCTTAATATTATTTTATGTGCTGAGGTCAGTAGACTGTTTGTAGAACAAGCTGCTGCTCGGTTTGAGTCACATCTCAGCCCTACAATCTATTCTCTACTGGGCCACGTTTAGAAATCTTAAGTTTCTTACAATCTTTTTATAGTCTTTTTCCATTTTTCTCCATCTATCTCAACCTTCTCTGACAGAAGCCATTTCAAAGAAAACCTACAAGCACCAAGTGGCCACGTTTCAAGTGTGTACAAAGCAAAGACTTACGGATGTCTGCAAAGCAGGACAGGCGTACTAGGAACTGGCAGTCATTTATATAAAACTACTTCTTTTATACTGATAACCAAACTGCTCTGTGCCCCCTGGAAAGTAAAGACTTTTTGACCAACAGTTTAGTATGGTGAACTAAACCCTTTTAAGTATTTATGGATAGATCTTTATAGTCATAGCTGTCATTTTCCTCTGATATTATTAACTTCTTTAATTGACGTGCCATGGGAAAACTGGAAATGTTACTGTTACCAGTTCTTTGCACCCCTTCCCTGTTTCCATACCACCTGAAATGGAAAATATGTTTCCTGAAGTTTTCCCATTTCCTTTGAGATTTGGATGACAAGCAAAGTATCTGCTCAGAACAGGGCATCTTTTTGATACAGCTGCTTGTTATATACAATTTACATTTACATGTTGACACCATTCAAACAAAAAGCTTTTGAAACAACGTTATGTATAATTCTGAATATACGAGAGTGGCAAAAGAAACAGAAAAACATGAGGAAGACCATTCCATTTCACTGTGAGCTAGCCAGAATTTTTACAGCGCTATTTATTCTGGGCAGAAGAATCAAAATATAGAAATATGAGGATGCAAGGGATCAGCATCCTTTGGTATCTATTGATCAGTAAGTAATATTCCTCTGTTGTCAGTGACATTTTCTATGTGGCTTATGAAAAATCAACCTCTTCTTAGCAATACAACACTTGAAGAAATGTGGGATTCAGGTGCAGGAACACAGGTGTCTAGTGCTATTTTAGACATTTTAGCATCACTCAGTTATCTAGATTCCCCTTCCTAAAGAAAGGGCTATAACAACATATGGACAATACAATACTTCTATTAATCAGATAGCATTCATCCAACATCAGTTCTAGAAAAATTGTCACATTTTAAATGTAAACTGGTGCTCAAACTTAAACATAATGTTTAATATCTCTGCCATAGCTAGTATTTTAAACCAAAATAAGTGAAATAAATATTAAAAGTTAGTAATAAATGCAATGAAAGCCTTTGAAATCTACAATTTATTTCTGTATTTGCCTACACTGGTACCTGAAAGACAACCTTACTGATTCCCCAGGGGTTTATAGGCAAAATGCAAACCATAACCACATTCTTTAAAGACATTTAAAATCACAGATTTGAGCATTAAGATTTTGAATCACTTTTCAAAAGCAGCAATGCTCTTTGTCTATACTGTCATACGATCTCCAGAGGAAGGAGAAATAAACTGGAAAAACCCTCAGCACTACAGGATCATGTATCCAAATGCCGTAAGACTGATTTTATGCCAGAGGAACTGGGGGCATTTGGAGAAGCTGGTGCTACTTTCCTGACAGACATTTCATTAGGGACCGAGCACAGACGCCGCACCTGACACGCTTGGTTAAAGACCTGGGGCCACACACACGAAACGATGTGCTGCCTGCTGTCCGTGAGCCAAAAATATGGGAAACCAAGGATTTCAGCTCAGTGGGTTGGCATGCAGGAGGTCTACATGTTCAGTATTTGGGTTTCGGTCTTTATTGATGATTCTACGCAGCAATAAGAACACAGCCCGAATTAGCAGAATCCACATTATTAATAACGGTATTCGGTGTGCCACTGCCGCTCTGAAGCAAGCGAGTCGTTTTCCATCAACATTTCAGGTGCCCTCCTGCTTATCTGAATTTTAAATTGTCATTCATCCATTCAGCAAGTACCACCTTCAACATTAATATCTGTCTTACTGAAGAACATGGAAAATACCTCTCAGGGAAACACAAAGGACATTCAGTCTTCTTCATTTATCACAGAAGAAACTCAATGATTTGGCCATGGAACCTAACTACCTTCTTGAGGTGAAAATGGCAGGAGCTGGGGGGGCAGTGGTATCTTTGCTACAGAATATAAATAAGGGCTGGAAGTTAAAAGTCAGAGAATAATCAAAGCAGGAATTCAATGCACAAAGTAAAAGTATGGTCAGCCTGTCACTGGAACAAACCACTGGGGTGATCAAGAGGTTTTCCATCTCTTGAAGCTCTCTGTGCCACATGCTATGTCTGCCCAAAACCTCCCGTGACCTTGGTCAGACAGGTCAGACTGGATGAACGAACATCTCCATGGCCCTACAACTGCCACAAGTCCACCTTCACATAGAGTGGAATGAGGTGAATACAAATTGGTGACTGACTGATTTTTATATCGCAAAAGTCTAACTGAAGTTCTATGGGGAAGATAACCACAGGTTTTACTTCATCCCCATTTCTGAAACACTGCCCCTTGGGCTGGGGTTCAGCTCCTGGAGCTTGTGTCTCCTGAAATTGTAACTTCAGAGGCTCTGTCAAGCAGGGAATGAGGAAAAAATGCTAAAATGAAACTGCTTTTTCTCAAAACTTTCTCACTCCAAACAAAAATAGAGCAATTACTGTCATACTAATTATTCTCCAAAGGTAACGCTCACAATTGATAATTCTCTCCCTTAACTGCACTATATTCACCAGAGTCTAATAAATATACAGAAATAGTAGAAAGGATGGGGAAAAAGGAAATAAGAAACGCCTCCTTAATACGTGATCCTCCAAAGCTGACAAAGAAAATCAATGATCTTAGAAACCTTCTTTGACACACAGCTTTGAAATATGCTTTTTCTAAACTCAGGATTTAGTCTCATCAGCTAACACCTGGGGAATAAAACCAGTTTCCAGATTTTTTTTTTTTTATTTTATTCACTCTATTTCTACATTGCCATTTAACACAAACACCATTTTCAGGTGTTTCAACTGAAAAATCGTTTTCTCTCCATTTTTTTACTTTTCAAACGCGTGTTGCGTTTGCCGTGACATTTACATCACTCTGGGAGAATGTGGTGTAAAATACCGCTATGGAAAGCAGGTAACAACCTGAGACAGATTCTGCTCTTAAATCCCATTTACGTTTCAGGGTTTTTACACTATTCAGACAGTAACACTGATCCTATGAGTTAGATGCAAATATATCTAGGCTAAGGTCTAAAGAGGTTATATCAAAGTGGAAACTCTGCAAGTGCATTGACTTTGGGCTTGTGCTGCTACACATAGGGCACGGTGTGTCCCGATATGAAATTTTCCTGAAACCCTGCCCAAATTCACGGCTTGGTAATAAAATACATGTTGTACCTGAACAAGGATGTATCCTATCACAGCCCTCTTCATGGGAAATACTATGCTTACAATGGAATAAAATAATAGCCGGGGAACACCACCGTTGCTATGGTTTTGTCATACAAAACATGAAAAAGTTTCATATCCTGTGCTTGATCTTTTTTTCGGTGGGGTAACCTTTATGTGCTAACCTATAAACCTCTTCACACCTCTTTTGCAGATAAAATGTCCTTTGCCCGACTGACCGCATTAACAGACATAATGAGAGTAAACGTCCAGATTTATCAGTCATGCTAGCGAGATAGTAGAAAGGAAGAATTTAGCAAGCCTAAAAATAAAACAAGCCTAAACCCTACTTAGCACTAGTAGTTACAATCTTAAGCAAGCTGAAATGAGCAGCCATACCACGGAATTACTGGAAGTCATTCAACGTTTTATATCGCTGATCCAAGACACCAAATTTCATAGCCTTTTCATTACAGCCTCTGCACAGCACACACTTTCCCGTTCACGTGTCCTGTGGTTTATGCTTCTCATCTGAGCAGATGTTTTGCAAATCATAAATTAAAGCATAGCTTTATCGCCTCTCATTTCTCTGACATTATTGGCCTTGTCATGTGTCCCAGATACAGGATTTTATGGCATGTACTAAATCCCTCTTGGTTGTTTGTTACATATAACTTCAGCTTAATAGCTTTGTCACCAACAAATTTTTTTCTTTTCCAAACAAATGACAAAATTTCCCAGGGTTTACACCTGGAAAGCTGATTTACATTTCCATGTAACAGTAAAATTCTCATTTGAATGCTTCTTACTCGTGTCTATATTACTTTTAGAATTTCACCTGATCCAGCAAACAATCAGTTAACACAGAAATAATTCGACTGTGCTTTTTTCACTTAATCAATTGGACTGATTTAGATTTTTCATAATTTTTAAAACTTAAAAATGTCACTTTTCCAGTTAAGGAATATGCAATATATTATATAGACATTATTTCCTTTGAGAAAATGTTCTAAACACTAAAACCACTTTTTTTCTTCCCTCTCCATTTTTTTAATCAGGCTGCGTTTCCATAATTATTCAGGGCAGTGCTAGATTTTGTGAGAGAAAAATATCAGGTTAAAGTGATACTCTCACAGATACCAAATGATTAATGAAAACTTGAAATAATGCAGATTATTCTATCTGGGAGAAATCTCTCTGTCAAGAATGCCTGACATCGAACGTGCTGGTGAACAGGCCACCAGAGTTGTGACACAAGGAGCAGGACGCTTGCTAGGATGGCCACGTGGAGAATGGAAGCAACGAGAAAGAAGAGAAAGTAAATGGCACCTCAAAATGAGCCCGCTAAAAGGCCTATAGAACAAATGACATGGGGAAAAAAGAAAAGGTCTCACTACATACTTTAAGAGAATGAACAAAACCAAATTGCTGACTTTCTACTGAATGTAGCATCTCAACATCTACGTATCTTCTCACTTCTATAAACCATTATTTGTGCAGGAACAAATTGCAAAACGCAAGGATGGACAGAAAGTATTTATGAAAGCAGATTGTTAATACTAGAGAAATTTCCCTTCCTCTGCTTTCTTCTTTACATTATTTTCCTTCAGCAGAGAAATAATTTAATATAGAAAACTACTATAAGTTTTCTACATCCTGTTTTGGAGCCTTTATTTAATGTAAATAATTCACCAAGAACTTGACCCTATTTTTCTCACCCATGTCAATAGGAATTTTGAAATAAATTACAGTGGGAATAACACTTCAGCTTCAACACTTAGCTTACTTGATCTAACAGAATAAGAGGTTATGAATGAACACAAGAGGGAGAACAAACCACATACTTGCAATGCTTACAGCATCACATATCTGTAGCAGGTTGAGGTTATCCATGAAGCCCAGTATGAAGAGCAAGGTTGAGACCTTGTTGAGACCTCTTATTTAAATTGAGATGATTAGAGCCAAGTGGAGGCATTTTGGTTTTTTACCTCCACTTCCTACCTGATTCTGAAAATACAAGTGACAGATCCCTACCCTTCCCTCATTCAAAGCAAACACAAACCTCTAAACCCAAGATTTTATTCAGAAGTTCCTCAGCCAACTAAGATAGAAAAAAACCAAATTGTGGTCCACAAACGTATCTTAAATCACAGCACATGTTTTTATTTAATAAAACACATGTCCAGACCGTGACTTGGACTAAACCAGGTATGAATTTCTTGTTGAGTAGTCATGACTTCAAATGTCAGGAAGGTTTATTTAATAAAAATGAAATTTCAAATTTCTGTGTTCTAATCTGAACAAAAACTGCACAAGCAGAACCTCTCAAAGGCACAATCCTACTAAGAGTAGGACCCTACTAACTGCAGCGTTTCTCTTTGTCTGCAACACATTTCCATGTAGTCATGAAAAAGCACCTTGTATTAACTCAATCTTTCCTAAAGATTAATGCATTTCGATAAAGACTATTTGAACAGAATGCAAGTAATGGCACCAAGGTGCCCATTGAATGTTACGTTTGATCGCAAAGTGTCTCGACAGTACAGCTGGACTTACAAGCACTCTACTAGTCCTAGGTTCATTAGTTTATTCTAGCAATATTTTATCACTACATGTGTTACTACCTTTAAAAAATTATACCATTTTAAGAACCACAAGTGAATCGAAATGAAAAATTACCAGAAGACAGTATCAGCTGTGCAGCCATTGGTTTAACATGATTGCAATTCAAGGCAGTTCTGCCATTGCATTAATACTGCTAGGTCTCTGTTTCTGGTGTGATTAGACTCTGGCCATGAAAGACTTTTATAATGAGAGCTTTAATTATGGTATAAAATAAGAGATTATCCTAAACTATTCAATGGCCACCATATTTCACTATTTAAGTGTAAGCTAAAGACTTATTTGTTTGACCCAGCTTACTCCTACTTAGCCAAGCTACTAATTTTATTATCCTCTGAAGTGCTTTGGGATGCATTGCATGAAGGGCATAACGGAAGTTTGATTTTGATTGATTTTACATTAATTTGCATAATCCCCATAATGCAAATCAGTAAAATTTTCATTGGAGATAATAGATGTTAAGCACATTATGCAAGGTTTATATTTTTTTAAATTGCTTGTAAAAATTATTTATGGCATAATAAAATAGGACAAATGAAATTGGCACCTTGCAGTAGCAAAACTGTCAGCCTATTCTGTAGCTTTCAAGATCAGACTCTGCAATAATGCATGACACATGCACAGAACTAAAAACAAAATTAAATATGCGCTGTATGAATTTTTGCTTCTCTGCAATTTGATTTATGGCCAAATATCCTCTCAGACTGAAGACCTGGATGTTCTGCCCTTAAAGCACAGGGGAACGAGTTGTGGATTTGTCTGTGGGTGTTGCACACGTGTTCTGCTCTCTTCCTTTATGATGCCGTAACACACACACAAACACTCTGGGAAGACTGATGGCCAGAAAACAACAGCTCCACAAATGGGGCAGTTTCAGTTTTTCACTCTGCAGCGGAACAAGTCAAGATTTAAAACCATTCTGGTGAAAAAAACATCTGCTCCACATTCTGGCATGATAGTGTCCTGCTCTCCTGTTCATTCTTGGCCAGTCACCCAACTATCTGAAGATGCATTTCTCTGTCTCTTTGGCTCTCTATACTTTTCCCTGGCAATCAAAATCTGTAACCCTGTCTATATTAGCTATGCCAATTGCTGACAATAAACGTTAGGTAAATTCTCAGCCATGCGAGGTAATAT
The DNA here is from genome assembly GCF_000687185.1 of Egretta garzetta. Taxonomy (NCBI): domain Eukaryota; kingdom Metazoa; phylum Chordata; class Aves; order Pelecaniformes; family Ardeidae; genus Egretta; species Egretta garzetta. The sequence goes on from NW_009260758.1 coordinate 2,420,326, forward strand.
ACCTTTCTAGACCAAGAACCCAAAGGACCTGAATCAAAAATCCTTAAACACAATCATTTCTTACAATATGCATCAACCAAGTTCAGTGTTTGCATGCATTCGAATGCTCACATTTAGAATGAATATCAGGTTTGCAAGTTGAAGGCTTCCCACTAGCACCTCTGGCAAGAGAAATTTTTTGCATATACGTCTAAGCAATGTAAACCCAACAAGAAATTGTACAAATACCCTTGAGTTAACACGTGAATAACATGTACAGCAAAATGTTCTCCTTTTCCTTCAAAATCAGCGTGAATGATATGAGTAAACATGGGTATAATCAGGGAAAAAAAAAGAGAAGAAACATCAATCTCTCTCTCATAACTCTTTCAGAAGCAGCTGATAAATACACACTTAAAATTCACATTGGTCTCTCAGAAAGTATGTGAAAATATTGACAGAAATAATGATGATCCAAAATTTAAGCCAGTTCAAACATTTGTATTTTGCATCTGTCTCCATATGTTATAAAACACCCAGGTTAAATCTGCTCCCCCTGATTTTTTGCAGAGCTGGAATCCATGCTAAACTTGCTTTGCCTTCTTTCTTATTTTTATAAGACTTTCTTACTTGGGTACATTTTTGTACTATACAGAATTATTTCACCGTTGGGAACAACACTGCAACTTGAATTAGCGCCACAGAATTGCCGAAAAGTCCTCACTAACTGATCTTGTTAAACCTTCATTTGCATTTTGCTGAAGTTGAATCTCAGAGTACATAATTCAGCTGAAGTACATAAAAATTAATCTCCTGATTATCAGCTTTCAAGGAAGACAGGTGCACAAGTACTGGCTCTGAATATCACAGGCAAGTAACTAAATATAAGGGAAATAATTCTATATTTAGCATTTGCATACTATACCCTGTTTCAACTCAACTTTTATAAATCCAAATTATTTGACTAGCTATCCTTCAAAATTTCCATAATACTGTTTGTTTAGAGAAAACTTGTTAAGAACGGTCTCATTTTATTTTTTGCAACTGTCATTTTCTGTATTTTTATTAATTTATATTATTATAGGTTTTACATACTGTTATTATTTACATTAGAAATGTGTAAATAAAAGCCACCCACTTCTCCTCCTGCGTGGTGTCCCACTCTGAGCTGTCGGGCTGCTCACAGATGACTCCATTTGGGTCTTCAGTCTTCAGCTGGCATCTTGGGCTTCACAAGAAAGGTTTGTGAACTCTTTAAAGCAAAAAGTAAAACTGTTCATATAGTCTTTATGGTACCTTGCTCTTAAGGCCAAAATTGCAGAAGTAGGAGTTTGTTGTATTTCCATTTTTCAGTGCTTCTATAGGGAAAAAAATAAATAAATAGGAGCTTCAGTACTTTAAGAAGTGCAGAGGATTTGACCTGTTAGGAATCAAGTTTTCCTTCTCATCCTGATATTCTGAAACGCTGATTTGTTTGCTGACATAGAGTCCGAGATTCCATCTCGCAAAAAAATGAACAGCATTCAGTTTACCCTTGGGAGGAGTTACATACCTGGCCAGCAATTCACAAGCACTGAAAAATGGCTTGCATGGTTTGGTTTTGGTAGGTTTTTTTCTTCTTTTTTTTTTTTTCAGGATCACTAATTAAGGCCTCATTGAAATGGAATCAAGAAATACCATGCAGGTTCTTACCAGCCTGACCGCTCCCCAACTTCAGTGTCTGTTCCCTGCTGTCCTGGACCATGCACTTACACATCAGTTTTCATAATTAATAGTATAAGCCACCCTATATTCTATAGTTGGAAAGGAGATGCACTGACATGCTAAATTAAGAAATAATATAATATATATGCACACACACATGCAAATTCTTTTAGCACACAGGGCTTAAAATTATACTTTTACTTCCATGAGTTTTGGAGCCGTTCCATAATATTACTAAATTTGACATCTGGTTTCTAATATTCAAATTTCATCCATTCCATCTTAAATGCTAAAAAAGGTGTCGATACAGTCATTTCCTTCCCACAATATCAGCTCTATATTAAAATTGATAGCAACATTTCTCGGTCTTTACTGTTATATGAATAACGAACAGGAGTCATAAAAAAATGCCATCAGCATTGCAAAGCAGTAGGGTGCACACAGAAAAATGCAGTTCTGGAAAGTTTATGTCGTTGTTTACTTTTGAAGGTAATATTTAATGGATTCGTGCTTCTATTTGTGTGGATTTGTGAAAGCTACCTTGTAATTAATTATAACCAAAGAACCTATTTAGGTTCCCACCCTCCATTTTTTTTAGAAAAAGAATATGAGGAGGACTCAGTAACTGAAACCTGCAATATTTTACATACCCTGTGTTTGAAACAAGGCATGGAAAAAGGACTAATTTGACAATGGCAAAGCCTCTGATATTATTTAAGCAGCTCATTATGTAAAGCATTCAACTTGTTCTCTGAACTCTGCCAAAGTTTTTGCTGCCTTCCTGCACATCTTAAGTCTTTTCAATACAAACTAAAGAGCTAGCTGTCTAATCAGATATTAATAAGGTTGTTCTCAGCTTATTTGGGAACTATACATAGCGGCAGCGTGAAGACAAAAAGGGCTTACGTAAAAAAATTACCTCGTAGACTAAGAAAAAGAAATATGGTACGCGAAGTTTGTCAGCTTCATTTTGAAAAGTTAGGACTTGTTACTTTAAATTGAGCTTTTAGACATACATTTCCATAGAAAAATATTTCCAAGTACCAAATTTTCAGGCAAAACATCACTGAACAAGGTTCAGAGCACTCTAAAGTTTATTATAAACTTTTTCTTAACATCATAACGGCTTTTGAATTAACTCATATGTGTCCAGCTGGGAGTCATTAAGAAAAGGAATTGTGTCTATGTAAAGGACTCCCAGCCATAGCATTACTGCTTGGTACCTAGTTCACGCGGGAAAATATATGTAAGCTGTTCACAAAGCCCACCTACAAAGTTATCCTCAGTGAATTACACCTGCTTGGGCTCCTAGGGGAAAGTCCTCAAACCCATAGCACTGGTCTGTGACGGCTACTGAAGTTGGGGTGTTTTGCCACTGACTTCCTAGAGGAAAGGAGTGCGAAAGCATTAGAGGAGACATGGAGGAACCAACATCTTTTTATCTAAACGGCACAGACATATATTCTGACAAATGCAGGGAGAGCAGGGAGTCAGAGTAGAAAGACTATTTTGGATGTTATATTAATGTAGGGACACTTTAAAAATGTATTAAAGCCACTTCACAAAAAAAAACCCCAAACAACAAAACAAAAAAAAAACCACCCTGAGAGACTTCATCTCAACCTTTCTTGCAGACACTGCTTGTAAACAAACCCAGAATTATTTTATCACTCCTACTGCTTTGGATCAACAGGTAGACACCTAAGGTAAAGTGTACAGTAATCCCACTGAGGACACAACACTAAAACTGTGCAACTCGGAACCCAGTTTTCAGCTCTGACTTAACTCCCCCACCTCCCAAGTAAAGTCAGTGGCAAAATACTTGCCAGAGTAAGAAAGAGAAAATCATACCCAGTTTGCACCGTGAGCTTGCTGCTTCTCCAGCAGCGACGAGAAGAGATTGTGCCACCAGCACCTCAGGCGTACGGCAGAACGCCGTTGTGCTTGGTGCTGCTCAAAGGTAGAAATGTCTCCTTCCCATGAGTTTACAATTCAACTATACTGAATTTTGGTAAAATATCTACCATAAGAGAAACCACACTGAAGAGCCCTCATTTTAAAAGGTTCCTGAGAATAACTTTTCAGGAACAGATGCTTATGTCTCTTGCAGTTCCTCCTGCCGAAGCGAGCATGGTATTTCGGGCACCAATTCGGCATCAGCTCGCCTTGGGCATTACAGTACTGGAAATGACTTAGTATCAGTTACTCTTCTTTAGCCATGCTAGATTAGTTAATGTTTTCTTAAATGAAAACTAAACATTTCTGATCATAAATATTAAAATCTATTATAAATTTTGGAAAGGCTCAATGTAGAAGCAGAGGTCAAGCTTCATTTGTCTTCTGACTGAAATTCCTGAAAAGGGGGGAGAGCCTTCTTTTTTAGGAATAGATTAGAGACTTTCAATATAGATATTACAACACTAAATGGATTTTGCCAGAATACATTACAGCCATTAAATAAATCACTGTTAAACAGAGAAAAAGCGGAGACTTTGAAAAGAAACGTAATTCCATACAACTTCATGACAGAATCAATTAATCAACTAACTATAATTTCAGACACTTGTTACAGAGCCCATACAGAAGGAAGAAGACACAGATCCATGAAATATTTCATCATTATGTGAGAGCCTGGGAAATAAATTTTGCAGAGAGAAATCATTAGCCTGGGAATTGTCCATATCAAGTATCCAATTAGACATGGCAAAAGTGCAGCAGAGGAGAGGGCGCTCTCTGCAATTCACCGCGATTCAAACATTACGCACGAACATAATCACCTTGAGTTATATATAAAGGAGAATGAGGAGAACTGTGCAGAAGGTCTTATTTCTGATAGGAAATCAAGAATGCTCACTGTAACCAGTGAAAAGAGCAAATCCCACCCCATGTCTCGGTCTCCGAGGTAGCTCATATTGTGCTCATTTCCCTGGTGAAAACACTTTTAATGCTTATATACATAGAAAGGGATTAGACCACTTCATGAAGGTTCACAGGAGAGTGAGTCAAAGATGGAAACAGAGCAATATCACTCTTTAGTGACGTTAATGCACATTTTTCCTTTGATCAGACACTGGCCAGCATAACAGAGTCTGGGAGACAAAACGCAATAAATAAATAAGACAGCATAAAACGTATGTGTGTGCTTGCACATCTGCATGTAAAAATACACGTAGAGTCTCTCAGGGTTCAAAAATTTGTCAATGTGTAAAGCACAGCAAAGAGACTCTAAAATTCGCAAGTAAAAAGATGTCATGTAAGCCTCCTCCAAAAGCATGGGATGAGAAGAAACTTACTGGACCTGAAAGAAAACTTGCTTTATAGTGTTTCCTGAGTCAGGACTTGCCAAATATTTTGCCTTTTTTCTACAAAGAAGAATCAAATTCATATTTAATCACAGCCATGGTCTTGGATAAATCACAACTCTATGATTTTGCTTCCTCTGCCATCCTTCCTTTTGTCTAGTTTATTTATGCTTTTCCTTCTTGTTCAATAACATGTTTTAAAAAGGGAGGAAGGGAAAAAAACATTGCAATTCAAAAAGCATCAATAATCAAAAAAGAACTGGCTTTCCACAGAAGCTGAGTAGGTGAGAAGGTACCTATTTTCCGTTCTTACTTGGGCTGCCTCTGTAATTCCTCGACAAAATCAGACTGAAATAATTCCTTAGACAATTAATATCTCATCTATCAAATGCCAAAAGACATTAAATTCCTAAAGAACCATCAAGCGAGTGCAACAAATAAGAAAACAAAGTAAAAGAAAAAATCAGATGAGTTTACTCCTCACCAAATTCATCTTTAGTGTTCCAATAAAAATTTGCTTTGACTTTCCCTATGTCCTAAAAATAAGGGTCTGTACTAGACCAATAATTTAGTTAGTCATGACATATAAAAAAAAAAAAAATCTGAAACTTAGGCAATTTTTAAAGCGTTTTCCTAAGGTGAAGTCAAATGTTAGTTATGGAAGAGGAAATTTATCCATTTGGCTAGGAAATCAGCTCTTAGTTTGGCTGTCTGCCTTGTGCTGCTTTCTAAACACTGGCAGCTGGAGCATAAAGAAAAAAGACTGGGAAAGATAAATAGGGCAGAAACTGCTTAAGGTCTTTGTAAAGTTTAATGAAAGATTTATCTCTTGAGGGTAATGTTCCTCTTTCTTTTACTAAAACAAGAGCTTGATAACCTCTCATTGTGCATGTGATAAATTACGTCTTACAGTCATAACTAAAATGAGTAAGTGGAAAATATAAAAGGCCAAAGCAAGGTCTAGTTATCTGAGTCTTCCACTATGAAATATCCAAAAGAACCTAGGTAGCATCTAAAATACTTTTAATTACAAAAATAAGAATGAACTGTGCTACAGTGATATTATAACAACAGACGAGACAGATTCCTCTACCTTTGTGAAGAGGAAGAATACTGTACTGTTCATATGTATCATGCCACTAATTACAGTGGTGTTAGATGAATGTATATCACAGAAGTAGCAGAGGCTGAAATGGTCCATTGCACTTGCTCATAAACCTGCTGAGAGATTATCTGTAGAGTAACTACAGTCCACTGTTTTCTATTTAGTTTCAAAACTCTTGCTGCATATCTATATACTCAAGGCACATAAAAGTCAAACCCTGACTGAGAAACTCCATGGTTCACAGAGCCATAAGTAAGAGATATGTTTTTGTACTTTGGCTTTCTCTTTTAATGCTCCATGTACCAAAGTGATCCAACGGCAAGGAAAAAAAAAATACATTTGTTATTGAAAACAGAGCTGTGAAGAGAAACACTGATTCTATTATATGTGTGTGTCAATCTTCGGATTACTTTTTCTTTTTTTAAAAAAACCAAACCACAACATCAGCACAGACATGTAATGGTATTGTTTTGTTTTTAATTGAAAAACTACTGTAACATCTGGAGGGAACTAACTTGCCTGCTCAGCAAACAGCCGGCCGCTTAAAAGCTTTAGAACTTGGGTCCAAAGAGTAAGGTGTAAGGATTCAGCGTGGTCCAAGGAATCAGGGCTCCTATATTACTCCTCAATGCATGGATAACCCAGAATATGCTCCTTCATACCCCTACAGTCTCCCTGTAAAATCTAACCACTTATAAGAGGTGAAAGGAAACTTTTTTCCTAAAGTATATAATTGTTAATTTTATTCCCAGTAACACGTAGTTTATTTCATAAATGCTGTGAGGGTATGAATTATTAAAGCTGTAGACCCACGGTCTAATTCTTTTCCAGGACAATTTATCCCTCATTCGGTACTTAATACCATTACAGGTAATAAAAGCAATTTAAATTTCTCAAATTAAAGAGAACAGAAATTCTCAATGGGTCACTTATAGATATGTGGAAAGTAGAGAGCTCTTTATGAGGCACATAGAGACCTCTGGGATTCCACAAAATTGATCCCATATCACAAACACTTTAATTTAATGTACCTCTTGCTACTCACTTTTAATGAAGTGATTAGAAAAAGGGCATCCTACTTTATTAAGCATTAACCTTGCTCACTGCTAGGTAAATCATGAGATCAAAGAACTTGAAGATATCCAAATCAAAATGAATCTTTTTCAGAAAGGACATGTGTGATCGTTGTTATTATTATTACCTCAGATTTCATCTTTGCAAGAAGGAGGTATGGATTTTGTCTGCCTTCCTAGTAAGTGTTTAAAGGAAGCACACAAGATACAGTGTCCGGAGTTGTTTTGCAAAAGGCTCTATAGAACAAATTTTCAGTGTTTTTCCATGGAATTTGGTTTCCAAAGGTGGAGGATACTGCAGGAGAACATCTAAAACATTTATGTCACAATCATACTGCCGCTGAACCAAAAAATATATCCACTTACTGGGTTTTAACTTTGGATGTATCTGGGTACATAAGCTTATAAGCATAAGCATAATGAAATAAAGTAGCATTAAAAATGTATTAATTTAAATAGTACATGAAATGTATAGTAAATATTAAGAAACAGCAATGGAGGGAACGATAGATCCTGGACAAAAGTTCAAAACCCAACATCTGAACCAGGGGGAAAACAAACACAAGACAAGTCTTTGCCTTAGAATGCCTTGAATATTAAAAAAAAAAAACAAAAAACAAAAAACAAAAAACAAAAAACCACAACCAAAAAACCCCAACCCAAAACACAAATTATTTTTTTTACTTGAGATTTCGATCAGAAGAGGATCCATGGTATAGAGCCTGGAAGCACCGAAGAATTGTTTCCTCTGACCCGCCAGTCCATGTATGTCATTACAATTAGAGCTGGTAAGTTAATGGGGAGATGGTGACCAGGCAGCTATGGAGAAACCAAAAAACCACAACCAAAAAACCCCAGCCCAAAACACAAATTATTTTTTTTACTTGAGATTTCGATCAGAAGAGGATCCATGGTATAGAGCCTGGAAGCACCGAAGAATTGTTTCCTCTGACCCGCCAGTCCATGTATGTCATTACAATTAGAGCTGGTAAGTTAATGGGGAGATGGTGACCAGGCAGCTATGGAGAAACTGCTGTGTTCATCAGCTCCAGAGCCGATTATCCCAGAGCCCTGGAACAGGGATAATACCAGCTTCACGTCTTCTCGTGCCACAATGTGTCCCTTCAAATAAGAAAACGTGAAAGTTCTCCCTTAAGAAAAGTCCTCCACTTTATAAATAGCAGCACTCAAGATTCAGCCATTAACTCCCCATTCTGACTTCTGTGTTGACGTAAGACTTCATCAGCTCCAGAGCTGATTTTCCCAGAGCCTTGGAACAGGGATAATACCAGCTTCACGTCTTCTCGTGCCACAATGTGTCCCTTCAAATAAGAAAACGTGAAAGTTCTCCCTTAAGAAAAGTCCTCCACTTTATAAATAGCAGCACTCAAGATTCAGCCATTAACTCCCCATTCTGACTTCTGTGTTGACGTAAGACAGACAGACACAGACACTCCGTGTTATATCTGCAGTGTCGGTTCCTTTCCTGATGACTGTGGCACCGAGGAGAATGGGCTCGGACCTCTAACGCAATATTCAAGTGCACACTGCCACTAATTTAACAAAAGTATTATTGACAATTTCCAAGTGCTGCATGTATAAAGGAAAGGTCAGAATCATTGCAAAAACCACCACCCCCCTCACCCTCCCCCCCCCAAAAAAAAAAAACCGACCAAGAAAAAAAAACCAACCAAGAAAAAAAAAACCAAGAAAAAGGATTTTTTTTTGCTGAAGGTAATTTGTCAGAAGTATCAAAATACGTGTTCTCCAAATGTTTCATTTGAATGCTGTAACAAAACTAAATGTAATGGCTGTTGATATCGCGCCACTTTGGAGCAGAGAGGCTGATGATGGCTACAAAAATGCTCCGAGGGCTGGAGCCCCTCTGCTCTGAGGCCAGGCTGGGAGAGTTGGGGGTGTTCAGCCTGGAGAAGAGAAGGCTGCGGGCAGAGCTGAGTGCGGCCGGTCAGGGTTTAAAGGGGGCCCAGAGGAAAGGGGGGGACAAGCTTTTTAGTAGGGCCAGCTGGGACAGGACAAGGGGGGATGGTTTTAAACTAAACCAGGGTAGGTTTAGACTAGATATAAGGAAGAAATTCTTTACAATGAGGGTGGTGAAACCCTGGCAGGGGTTGCCCAGAGAGGGTGGAGGCCCCATCCCTGGGAACATTCCAGGCCAGGTTGGACGGGGCTGTGAGCAACCTGATGTGGTTAAAGGTGTCCCTGCTCCTGCAGGGGGGTTGGGCTGGGTGACCTCTGGGGGTCCCTTCCAACCCAAACCATTCTATGATCAGTTTTGTCATTACATGGTTACTTCACCACGTCTTCATCTGAATTCTTTTACCCATGAGAAGCTTCAGTGTCACTTCTATTACGCGTCCCGCCTCAGCCACCACTTGTTGATGAATCTCCATGAATGCAAATAATCTGTGTAAAATGCAGAAAGAAAAATAAGATATTAATGTTAATGTATTCAGGACAAGGCTGTCATATAATTAATGAGATTATTTTTTTTTTCCCTGTGTGCTCAGTTTTGTATTTAATAATAGTATCAGAAAACATTAATTCTGGAGAAGCAAAAGGAGAAACAAAAGAGGAAGCAAAGGGAAAATAGGAAAAGTGACAATCTGATTATTATTTAAAACAGATTTTATTTTGACAAAGGAAAAAAACTTCATCCCTATCAGTACTAACCATAAATTAGCATATAAATGTTTCAAGCAACAAATCATTTTGATTAAGAACACTACAAAAAAAAAAAAAACCTTAGCAAAATAATTATTTCATCTTTATTCTATTATAAAGCAGTTAAAATTCTGTATTCCTTACAATATACTGGCTTCTAACAAGTATATTTTAAAGAATCCTTGATGTCAGACATCAAGTTAAATTCTATGCAGCTATATATTCATGACTTACATCCAAAAAAAAAAAAAGTAAGAATAATATGAAAGTAATTTCACTTCTTTTGTGAGACAAGGAGCTAAGTCATAACTTAAGGTAATGGTTGCTCCTCAGCGCACAGAAGATAACACACACAGGCGGACGATGAGAGCTTGGACTTCTCCCATGGCAGGGGAAAACCCTGCACGGTGCTTGCCCTCTCCGGGCACCACAAGATGCTGTCGTGGTGCTTCCTTTTCATTTCCTACACCTTCTTTATCTGCGTTACGGAAAACCATGCAGCCATTTAAGGAGACACGCTTAATAGATGGATATTTCAGTGTCTTTGAGAAGATGCATGTAATGCTGATTAATGTTTCCTTTTCACTTAATGCTCGTTCAGTCCAGCTAAAAGCAACGCGTAGCCTCTCAGTGAGCCTTTCTGTTTATAGTACTGCAGACCTGTAGGAAAATTTATATGCAAAAAGGACAAATCTGCTGTTCGAATGTTTGCAAAAAGTAGTCAGGGAGGGTTTTACATGAGCACAACGCACCTTACTCCTCCTTCTGTTGCATTGCACTTTCACAGTGGATTTTTCTTTTACAGAAGGGTTATAATTGACATGTAGGACAGAGCTACCAAAATACACTCCACCATTCTTATTAGTGTTGTGAGGGGGAAAAGCATATTTTCTTAGCATAGACTGTGCTTTTGGAATAGCTATTGATTTCGTTATTGCTTGTCTGCTTATTACTAAGTAATGATTCTTGTATAATGGGATTATGGAACCCACTGAACCTTGATAAGATTTCTAAATTTTTTTTGACAGATTATTTATAAATAAGTTTCAAAAGAAAATAGGCTGTCACAATGCAGAATGATCTCCGCAGAAGTGATGTAATAAAGAACAAATGTTTCTGACCCTCCATCCTCCCCCCAGGGTGCAGCTGGCAGCAGTCAGAGGCCGGGTTCTCGTACGGCACCGCTGCACAACCCTGGCTCAGGCTTCTGAGGAAATTACTGGTTTGAGCCCGAGCCATGGGAACATACAGAGCAGAGCCCTGAAGATGGGAGAGGCAACGCTGCAGGCAGAGGTAACGTCACTGAGCTGGGAATAGTCAGCAGCTCAAGGACTCAAAGGGAAAAGCGCTGAAGCGAAAAGATAAAAGATCCTGAAGAAAAAAAAAGCACGGGGCAGAAAACAGCAGGTGACCGACACCGAGAATGAGCCTGCTACGACAAATCACTCACCATGCCCCATTCCCACTTGGCTCGTCTCTGCCTGGCCAGCAAGGATCAGACGGGTGCTTTCCTGGCAGTGGTGAGCGTCAAAAATTTAGCCTAGCAGCCTGTTAGTCCCAGCTCTGCCGTGGGAATTACTCAGTACATTCCCACCTCGGGCTCTCAGCCTGCTCGCAGTCTCTGCACGCAGCAAGAGGTGCCCAAATGCTGACTGAGAGCAAACAATTTAAATTTTCTCTGGATCTTTACCACCATAAAATATTCCTCTCCCTCCTCATATACAGATATGCTAAAAAAAAAAAAAAAAAAAAGGTTTAAGAAGTTCCAAACATGCTCAAACATATACTTGAATATTTTTAGGAGATGAGTGGTAGCTAAGAGGATAATTAGCTATTAATGATGACAGTGAGAAGAAAAAAGGAGGTTTTGGAAACTGCGACAAACCCTGAAGTGGCACTGGGAATGATGGAGATCAATCCAGAAGTGGCACTGGGAATGATGGAGATCAATCATCTGGATGCACAGCAGTTCAGCAGAACCTACTGAGCTGACAGTGGTTTGGATCAAGGAATATGATTTCTGCTTCTGCAAGGCTCTGAGGGGACTGCCAAGGAGGAGGAGAGCAGGGCTGCGGCAAACCAGCCGCACAGGGTGGCGTGTGTGAAAACAAGAGCTCTTGCCCAGCAGAGGCTCACCCAGAGCGAAGGTGGGAACTTCCCCACTTGGCTTTCAACATTTTATCCTTAAAACTCAAAGTGACAGACTATTAAAATTCAGACTCAAACTTTTGCTCTAAATAAGGCACAATGAGGGAAATCATCAATAAAAGCCTGAAAAAAATACCTTCCTAGCCCCTTTTAAATCTGAAATAGTGAAAAGCAGACCTGATAAAGCACTTCCAGATCAGCGGCTGGCTCCATTAATGGGAGCTGGGAGCCAAGTGGCCCTGGTAGGGCTGGGAGGTCAGCATGGTCCTGCCCCACCAGCGTGCGCCAAAGCCGCCCACAGGATCAGGGACATCTCTGCGGGAGGGAATGAACTGACAGGCATGACTGTCACCGCATATTCCCAAACATAACCCCCATGTATAATTAAGAGAAGAGAATTATAACCTACATAATCCATGAGAAGAAATATTAAGATATTTTAAAATGGTTTTTGAAAGAGCTACAATTTTTGGTAAAAGTTCATAAGTCAGATGAAAACATTTATAAGAACATTTATAACTTCTCCTTTCCATAACTGCAATACCCAAGTGCCGGATTTGCTTCACATTTTCAGTCCACTAGTGCATGAATTATGCTCATTAATCTTCTATCTGAGAGCTTTATGACTGTTTGTTAGGTGGGAATTGATACTATAAAGATGCTATAAATTAGAGTAGAGCAGTGGTTAAGAATTGTAGCTTGTACTGGGTTTAAGACTAAGTCATACTTGACACCAAAGCATCTGTGGAAGCATCTGTGTTAATGTCTGGACCCTTCTTTATCAGATATATATTAAAGCTGTAGTATTACAGAGAATATAGTCATGTCTGAACTGTGGGACAGTGTTTTCTCACTGGAAGCAACACGCAAAGAATATTCCACCCGTAGCTCTTAGCGATGAGGTTACTGGTGCGGGTGGAGTGAGAGAAGCAAAAATATAGTTCATCGATATAAAGCAGTGAGTTAACAAAGTTCAATGGTAAATGCGACAGCAGTTTATAAGATCTGATGGCAAGGTGCACTTGGTTATTTACTGCACAGAGGACAGGGTCAGACAAAACTCTCAGGGAGACCCCTAGACCCCTCCCGCTGAGTCAGGAGGCTCAGCAAGGACCCCCTTGCTTTCTAAGCTCCTTCTCAGAGAGGAGTCTGGGTGCGGCTGGATCCAATCCTGGTCCCAGACTTGGGCAACAGCTTATGTCTAAAGGATTATATATGCACGATCAATCCTTTATGTCACCTTTTAAGACTCAGTTGGACAGGGTGCCAGGCCATCTTGTCTAGACCGTGCTCGTCCCTAGAAAGGTTGGACCGGATCATCCTTGAGGTCCCTTCCAACCTGGTATTCTATGATTCTAGCTAAGATTTCAAAGTCCAGCATGCTGTCAGCCACTTAACTGAGGGTCTATTGTGGTAAGGAATCTCTCAACCTTGAGGAGTAACCTTGAGGTGTCCCCGCTCAAGGGGAGATCCCGGCCTGCAGCCCATTGCCGTGTGGGGAGCTCAAAGGGCTCTCGGGCTGCTCACTATTGATGAGGGTAAGAGGACGGGCTCACAGCCATATCTGGGTACCGACCGCAGATTTTAGTTTCTTTGCTGTGCTTAGGTGGGGTCATCGCACAACAGCCCTTGGCTATTAACACAGCACACTGTCACAGTTTCTCAAAACAGAAATATCTGGAAAAACAACTGTAACTACTTCTTAACTGAAATCAGCAAGAGAAGATACGTCTCTGTTTCAGTGATTCTACTCTCAGGAGTGTTTTCAGGAACAGTTCTCAGAGGCACACATGCATATAGAAACCAACAACTCTGGCATTTTTTCCTTCTGCTACATGTATTCATTACAATGAATTACAAGTCTCTTACCTTGACATTTCAGTGATAAAAGATCAGAGTGTAAGTAAAGAGCTATCAATTAACTCTTTGTCAAAATTGATGAGTATTTCTACTTGTGTTCTAAAATATCTCTTATCCAGAAAGTTTCAGGCTACACAACTGCAAAAATAAAGTATGCCCTAGCCCTTAAAAACTACTGATCCGTGCCTGTTAATTTTACCAAGAAAGAAAACCCCTATAATTGATTCTTTTCTGAGGACAAGGCTAAATCAAGTCATCCCTAGAGCACTACTTCACAACAGCGGCAGCAGAATTATGCAGAACTTCCCTTCTTTGTATGTAAATGGTTGGGGATTCAGCAATTTATATATATACCATCTCCAGTGTGGTCTCCTGGCACGACACTAGTTTTGCCATCGTGAAGAACAAGTTAACTTTTGTATCTCCTACTTCATGTTCCAATTTTGTAACACAAGCTTGGTATGAATTCATTGCATGAATTTTCCTCTCCAGAGTTTTTTCTGTTGCGTATTTTTTCACCAATCATTATAATTCATCTCAATGTGACATTTAACTGAAATCTGTTTGTATTGGAAGAATGATTTATACTCATGCTGAAAAAGCTTAGTATATTGAGAAAGCAGCGCTTAAAAAAACCCGATTAACTGAGACTCGCAAGGAAGGGTCTATTCCTTAGCCTAATTTATGGGATAGCAACGGCAACATGATCTTTATCCATTTTACACCGTTGCACTACCAGTTTCTAATACGCTTGAAGCTTCAGGGATTTTATTCTTCAATAAATCTTAAGTTTTTTGAAAGATTATGTCCTGAGTTCTAATCATTAGATTTGATAGCTCGTTTGATTACTGTGCCTGGCTGAGGTGATCGCATGAAAGGTCCGGTGATGAGACTGGTACAACTTTAGGTAGGTGTTACTGAAAGTGCTACACCTATTTATGCCTTCTCCTTGAAAAATGTGAACTGGACACATTTATTCAAGGAAAAGGCATAAACTAGCAATAAAATCAAAAGAAATATTGTTTCAGTAACTACAGAAGAAGATCAGTTTTTTAAAGTAACATGTCTAACAGAAAGAAATACCGTTTTCTGCTGGCAACCTTGCTCTTGCAGTTTTCAAGGACAAAATTCAAACAATTCATCTACAGATTTTAGTCATTAATCAGGAGAGACACGATTTTGTACGAGATGTAGTCTAGACATTGACAATCTTCTTCTTGTTCGCACAATGATGAAACAGTAGATCTAAAAATATGTAAGCTGCATCCTTCAGAAGTAAAACTTGTCTAACCCAACCGCTTGGTATTTCAAGCCAGGTAATCTTTATGTTACCTATACCAGAAATATGTACACTCTGTTTACCCGTATTTACCCTCAACTACCAAACAGGACCCCCCCCGTACTGATTGAGCATACCTGATGACCACACCACCAAGCACAACAATTTCAATTTCAGGGTCTGATATACTATAAAACACAAAGAGATTTGTCATCCATTTATTTCAAACACATTTGTTTTCTGTCTGCTGTACAGAATACTTGTCCCAGTTCAAACTGATTTCTCTTTCTCATTACTTTAAGAGTAAGAAAAACTGTGGGGTTCTTGTATTGCTGATATAACTACAAACTTAATGCTACCACTTATGAAAAATGCCAACTTTTCACACTATCGGCAGATAATTAAGCAGATGATGATGGATAAGGGACACGTAACTTGGCATGGTTAAAGCATGAATGTCTCCATCATCGTATCTAGAAATACCAAGCCAATAGATAACCTGCATAACTAGCACCGATATACAAAACTATTTTATAAATTATGAATGGTCAGTTATGGTCATCTTAAAACCACGTGAAATAGAAGCTCTGTGGCAGCTGAGTAGGTCTTTAACACTCCGTGGTGCTTTACAACCAATATAAAACACTCTCTGTCAAACTACATCCAATTCAAGACAAAAGAGCTCTGAAATTTTCAGCACGGAAGCAAGCTCAGGCTGTACAGAGCAATGGAGAGATGGCACAGAGCTGGGAATGGCCCGGTTAGCTGATGATCTGAAAAGAATGAAGAATATAATAGGTGTCAAACCTGACTCCAGTGGAGCTATATTTATGCAAATCAACAACTTGACTTTTCTACTTTTATGCATGGCAGGAGAACACGAGTGACCCACACCATAACTAAAGTCTACTCCTTGAATAACCAGGAGCAAGAAAATACCTGAAAGTAAAAAACATTATCATAACTACTTGTTAGTAATGTTGCCAGAAAATGTTTAACAAAATTGCAAGCATTACGAGGGTTTTTTTTTTTTTTGAGTTAGGATGTCATCAGTGACTCAGAATATCGGGGTCCCTAACCCCAGAAAATAAGACTTGTAATTTGATTTTTACAACAGGCTGCTTCAGTCCCTAACAAAGAAGTTCAGGAAAATTTCCCTTCACAAACCAGACATTATTTATTATAATACCTGGTATATTATCTTGAACTACAGAAAGAGTCTCTTGAGAATAATATTCATTACAATGAGAGAATTTTCTGGCTAACTTTAGGTCACGTTCTGTTATTTGATCAGGTTTGACAGGGTTGCAAAAATTGTTTTTCAAGCAGCCCTTCTTCAGCAAATGTAAACCATTTCAATTATATTTGAT
Source organism: Egretta garzetta (assembly GCF_000687185.1). Classification (NCBI taxonomy): domain Eukaryota; kingdom Metazoa; phylum Chordata; class Aves; order Pelecaniformes; family Ardeidae; genus Egretta; species Egretta garzetta. The sequence goes on from NW_009260758.1 coordinate 2,436,828, forward strand.
TTTCTAAATAAAGGAAGATGTAAGCAACACATGAAACCAGTTCCATAACTCCTATTTCTGCTCCTACCTTTAAGTGACTTTCCATTTTCTTTTCTTCCTTGAAAAAATTCAATTAATATTTACTAAACTCAAAAGTAATCCAAAACTTAAATGAAAAACGTCTTTGAACCAAAACCCCTATTGGTATGTATTACTGTTATTACAAATAAATTTATAAAAAAAAAATTTCAAAAATCCATGTTTCCACTCGTCTGAGTTGAAATATCATTATTAAAATCAGAATTGTTCACATGCAATAAATTCTGTTTATACACAGGGAGACATTTCCAATTTCAGAAAAAAATGAACAAAGTTAAACCCCTCAGTAGAAATATGCTGATTTTTGAGCCTGCTAATGAAATACCAAAAAAATTTCAAACATTAGATTTTTTTTTTTAAGTATAAATGCTCATTACAGTAATAAGTAGGGCTGGCTGAATGTTATGGTCAGTGGAAGAATAGAAATTTGTACTTAGGACCAAATATTATGTACTATACTAAAAATTCATCCTCAAGATGAGATTATCCTTGAAATAGATACTTGAAGCTATGGCTTAATTCAAGGAAGGATATTATAGCAGCCATCACATAGTGCAGACCTGTCCTCTCTAATGTCTTCTAGTTAGAAAGCACCCAGGCTGCCTATCCTTCCCATTAAGGGAAAGTTGAGAGTATTTTCAAATGTTTCAAGTCTGAGCTTCACAATGTCAAATATTTGTTACTTTAATGCAGTTTATTTATATTTAATTTTATTATACCATTATAGCCTGATCAAAGTTAAATAAAAAATAAACAAGTGGTGCATAGCATCCAATTACTGCTCTTCAAAGACCTGTTAAAGTTCTGTAGCACTTCTAGTTATTGCAAGGTGATCAAAGTTACCATAACATTTCAAAAATTGTTTATAATTTTGAGTTACTTAAACAGGATAGAATATAACAGTAGCACTTCATACCAAGCAATAGCATGCAGATGCTGCTAAGCGTAGGTGCTGACAACCCAACACACCGTGGAATACAGATGTTTACCAGCAAACACCATTAATTTTCTTCTTGTCCTGACATGATTAAAAATAAATTTGCAGTGCAGAAATTAATTACTATAGGAAACTCCAGAGGCACAAACTAAAGACCCCACACATCACTGAAATAATAAATGAAGACCTAAGTAGATAATATAGATTGCCATTACAAAACCAGCAATCTAGCAGCTATCTAAACATTCGGGAGAACGAATTTTACAGGGAGATGTGGGGTAGAATGTGATTACAGCATACAAAATTATGAATCATAAAAAAAAAAAACCAATCACAGAATCATAAAGGCAACAGTTAAAGTATATGTAGAACTGCTATTCCTTATTCTTGCAGTATTACAACTCGTTTGTAACTGGTGAATCAAGTAAAACCAGTGTTGCACAATGTAACTATCCATTTCAGAAAACGCCTACTTCAGCAGGCTTCTAGTATTACCTGACAGATGCTTTGTCATAAGAATCCTATTACATGTGTAGTACAATTGCAGTTATTTTCTCTAGTCTTTGAAATTAGGTTGATTTTTTTTTTTTTTTATAAAGCAGAAGACATCCTGAAGCCCTTGTAAATAGAATTTATTTCTTCTAAATGAATACCTAAGTCTTAGAGCAACAAAATCGTGCCTAGATGCATCTGGAATAAACTACAAATATTTTTTTTTTTTTTTTTTTTTTTTTTTTTTTACTTTTTTGGCAGTAAAAAGAGAGCACTGATAATTTAGTGTTGCCAATTTCTTGGCTTTGTACATTTAAAATGAGATTAAGATGGTCTTCTTGATGTTGATTGTTTATACACTGTAAAATCACCTATTGCAGGAGTTTATCTCTGCTGAGTCTTGTCCACTACAGGTATATAAAGATGATTTCCACTAACCTGACATTAATTTTACTGAGGTGGTGATAGAACATAATTTTGGATTTCACAGAGTCAACTTATTCTGCTTTTGTCAAACTGAAGAACTAAATTTTAATTGCTAGAAGTTTGGATGAGAGTGTATCAGTGTTGTTAATAGCAAAGTGCTTGTTAGTGTTAGAATGGGAATAAAAAGAAATTAAAATATTTTATTATCCAATGATAAAGACTAAATTAATAGCCCAATTTACCAGTCAAACATAACTCCATTTTATCTTCCAGTCTGCTATCAATTCTAACGGGTATCAATTTTGATACTGATATAAAACTAGAAAAACTGCAAATCGTTCTCACAATATAAAGCATATTGGAGATTCTTAGAATAAATTTAACAGGCCTAAAATAATCCACACAGGCTTGAGAGTTTGGGGGGTTTTTTTTGATGGAATGTAAATTTGTAATCATTGCAACGCTAACATTTGTGAAGTGAACTCTGCAAATATGTTACGAGGGTGTGCAAGCAGTTATCTGTAGCGTCTACAATCATTTATCTACCGTACAAATTGGCACCTACCAATTTTTTGTCCCTAATGTTTTTGCAGCGTGAAGTATCAAACATTACCTTGTTGTCATGACTGTATTTTTTTGAGGGAGGCTTTCATCAGGCAAAACTATAGAAACAGCTACAGAAGAACCTGAAAACAACGTAATGCTATGGACAACCAGCTGTTGGGGAGCACGTGAGCAAAAGCAGGGTGTTCCAGCGTAACCTACAACAGCACCTCCATCTAACCAAATGCTAAGGGGCAGACTGTGAATTTACACACATCCCTGATAAAAGCAGCAGTGAGCCAGGTCAGGAGTAGCCATCAATTGAATTCTTCTGACTCCTGACAACCTTCGCACAGGTTTTTACTGAGCTTTTTCTTGGTCCAAATACAGAAATGCATTTTGCTCTCATCCAAACTATGCTTGCCAGAAAGTAAATGCGCTTCAGTTACTCCCAGACTATGCCCGCATGGTCCAGAGAGATGATAAAAAATAACCAGTTTTGTTAACCTCTATGCCCAAGGACTTTGACCATCTGGGTTTCAGGGAGAGAAATAGCAACGTCTTCTCAGCTTACAGCAGAAAAGACGTGAGTAAATCAGTATCACATACACAGAAATCAGTATCACGGTGCACACGTGGAAAGTGTTCCCGTTAGAGGGAATCAACTCTCTTGCCAGTATCCCACACCAAAGGTACAGTGGCAATGTGCACTATCTGTCTCGTCTGAAGTTGTCCTTAACTAATTATTATTATTAGTATTATTATTATTTCCAGCTGTTTCAATAAATTACCTGACTGAAAACTTACCAAAAATAAAACATTACGGGTTGCAGTTAGAGGGCAGTTATTAACAGCTCAGCACTGGCCCTCAGGAATGTGGTCTTGATTTTTAATATCTTCCCTTCTCATTTCAAGAATGAATGCATTAATGAGGAATACCTTCCCTTTTTTCATTAAAAGCAACTTCCAAGACCATTCTATTATTGCTCCTATAATACATCTTTTACACTAGCCATCATAAAAATTTCATCCTTTCCCCATTTACTACATGCTGATGTAAAGATTTACAGCAGTGATTCCATAATAGAGATATTAGCAGAAAGCAGCAAAGGCATCATTACTGTAACTGAACAATTCATGCTTTACACGCTATTTTGAAGAGAAAAAGACTGCGGTTTTTTTAAATTTTTCTATCAGGGTATTTACTTTAGAAAAGAAAGTGCTATAATCCATATTCTGAATGCTCATAAATCAAAATCTAAACACTACAATGGTTTCATAAATTTAAACATGTTTACACACTTGGAGAGAAATATTTCTAGTAACCAGGAAAAAAAGTTGGGATGTTTAAAATGATCATAATTCTACTAAAATTAAAGTTCTAAAACATTCTGCAAGAGAGAATAAAAACTAATGTTGGGTCAGAGAAAAATATTTCAGCTGTTCCAAGGTTTTTCTTTAGTATCTAATATATTATTATGAGTATCCATTTAAAAACAGTTCCAGAACAGATATGGATTTTTTTCCTCTTGAAAATGCTAGAAACTGTTATTCTGACACTTCCAAAATATTTCTAATTTTTGCATTATATACTTGTCAAAATGAATGCTCCCTTTCAAAAATTCCATTTCTTTCTCAATGAAGGACTGTTGAAACATCTCTAACCAGGTTTACACCTAATCTTCTATCACCCTGAAGTATTTGATATCTCCTTTCAAATAAGTTTCTACCTACCACATCAAAAAGAATGCTGTCGAGGTAAGGATAATACCTAGGAGAACATTTTCTATCATTTTTCACACGATGCAATGATCTGAAAGTAGGTTACTTTTCTTCTTTCCGTACTTGCACAATGAGCGGTCGTAGGAAGCCCAAAGGAATGAGTTTTTCCCTTCAATAGCAACAACCGGCATTTTATGCCACGTAAGGAGATCCACCGATCACACACGCGTGATTTGCGGGGTAAGGGACCACAGCACAAAGAGAGAAGTAGAAGAATTTGATCCACTGGAATAACTGAAATACAGCTCTACCTGGTAAATAAGAAAAATGAATGTATTCTGAAGATCAACAGAATTAGAGAGGCTGTCAGGAGCTGCTGTGAGGAGCCTTGGGTTTGGTTGCTCGCTCTGGGCAAAGTGGGTATAATCCGTTCGCTGTACTACGGAAGCAACCTCACTCGCTTATGCTCCATCTAGTAAATGGTGGAACCCTATAAATTAAAAGCATCATATAAATTTTTCTCTTTAGAGAAACAAGCTGAACAAAATGGTTGGAAAGTCCTAGCATGGCTTTCAGGGGCAAGTTCCAGAAGCTGGTGGCTTATAAAGCTCTTGCCTTAAAGCAGCTTTTAAGAACAGCGTATTAAAATGCCTTTTAAGTCTTGCTAACATGCACGACTAAAAGGTTTTCCACATTTTCCTTCTGTTTTCATCGCAGATCACACTCCTTTTACACATCAGTTGGCAGATTTACAACTGGTAAAAACCAGCGTCATGCTATCAAGTGTAAGGAAAGCATGAAGGTTTACGCCAGCTATGAATCTAGTGCTTATTCTTCAAAATAGCGTCAAAATTTTCTTCTCTAACTTTTTCTTTCCGTTTTATGTGATTTTTTTCATGTTCTTTTTTTATCTGGTGAGCAGGAAACTTAAATGGACCCTAAACAGCATCATTTATACTGCTGGTTGTATGCTGCTTCTTTGGCCTAAAATAATACTTACATAGAAGTGTCCTAGTTTTCTTGGAGCCATGGCTGGAGCATTCTGTGAAACAGAGAAAGGAACTCACTAGTATTCAAAACTCCAGTGATGTTGCACATTAAAAAATTATATGTGCTGATCAATAAAGTGTGAAAGGGCTGATGAAACAGACTGCATTTTTCTGGGACAGTAATTTTGCTCCATGAATTATTTATAAAGACTATGAAGCAAAAAAGTAGGAAGCATACAGCTTACCTTATCACTCATAATCTTGCAAACAGCCACAATGAAACGATAATAATTTGCTACATGCTGGGACATCAAAGAACAATGTAATATTGTGGCATGTAAAAATGTATTATAATATATTAAAGAAATTAGTCCCTGGTGAGTTATAAGTATCTGCTTCTTTCCTAAGAGAGCGCTACCATTTTTGCTGACAAAAATGAGAGTTTCCTCAGAGCTGCCTTGCCAAAGCATCAAGGAGAAAGTTTAAAGTAAGATGTAAAAGGTTGACTTTGCAGATGATTTCAGACTTGCAGTAGGCAAAGAAAGGTGAGCTAGAAAATTACTTCCCAGAAGTTGGGAAGCAAATGGCTGTAGCTTTTAGGCTTATTATTTATATATGATGGAAACTGTTACAGAGAACAAAATTAAAACAGTTTATCAGTATTTGGCCTTGGCTTATGTTTTTTTGTAATAATTCGCTTATATATTTCATGCAATAAGAAGGAAGGCTGGAGACAGTACACAGGCTGCACTACCTTAATACATTCCCCTTTGTTTTGGCATCTCCAGTAAAAATTACCATCTGCCAAACCCTAAAGACATGTCTGAAGAGCTCAGCTTGATTAAATTTTTGTACCTATGTTGCCTGTGGGTTTTTTTCCTCCACAGTTCTCAGATCAGACCTTCCTAAGTACATTCCTTCTTATTCTTGACTTCAAGCTAAAGAGAATGATGGGTATCCTAAACATAAACATGAACAGTATTTATAAATATTTATTTACATACAATTTACTAGATGGCCAAAAAAAAAAAAAATCTGATAATGCTACTGTATCAGCTTTACAGCTGGAAATATTTTTCTATTGATTATTTCCAAATCAAGAAATGCAGATTTGGCAATGCCAAAATATCTCACATACACACATGGATTTTGACAGCTCTGTTGCTTCAGAAACCCTGAAAGTGTCAAAACGTTCAGATTTACTATTTTCTAAATAAAATGCTTGAACTAATTAAAATTTCTCTGGGTTTATAAAGATTCCTACTGTACTTTATTAAATAATAAAAAAAAAAAAAAGCTTTCATACTCCATGCCAATGCTTCATTTTGGGTGACAGATACAGTTAGGTTGTGTGTTTCCCTGCTTGGATTTCAATTTGCTATTTATAAAATCCATTAAATTAATTTTTTGCTACTACACGCCTAGGTAAAAGGTACAAAAAAAAATGAGGTGCTATAAATATGATATAGGTCCATACTTTGAGAGCCAAATTTAGCAAGTATTTGGATCCCTACTTTGAGTTCAGGCTAGCGTATGAACAACAAATTATTAGAGCAATGCTTGCTGGAACAGTATTACCCCTCTGCGCCATTCAGAGGTTTGTCACTGTCCTACACAGTCACATGCACCTTACTACAATAATCCCACTGGAGTCAATAAATGAATCTGACCATAAAAAAAAGACAAATAAAAGTTGTATGACTGAAAAGCTGGGTAGACTGAAAAAACATATTTCATTTCCCTCACATTGCAGCACCACAGACAGAAGTCCAAAAAAAAAAAAAAAAAAAATCACGCGTCTAACGTCTCTGTTTCAAAATGGGTGAAAGGAGAAAAGAAAAAGGAAAAATGTTAGGCAAAAGTCCATCCTGGATTAAGGACAGCGCAGTTACAACTCAGTCAATTGGAGAAGAACTTGACTTGGCCCCAGCCTGAACAGTCCAGCGGGAAAGCCATAAAATACAGTTCTTTTAAGAACAGGCTTAAATTTCTCCGACACACGCAACAAACCATGTCAGCTCTCGGCATCTCATTTTTAAAATCGGATTTATCTAAGGAAAAATATATATAAAATAGCAAGATAAAAAGCTCCCCAAATATCTGAGGTCTTCCACTTGGATCATGGGAGGCGCTGTACAACGGCCATACCTTACATATTTCCAGAGACTGGAATACAGGTATTGCTACCACGGCTGTTAGAGGCAGATACCCACGTCCTGTGAGGACACCCAATTTGGAGACACCTGGGCTTCAAACAGGAGCGCGAGCCTATGGCAGAAATATTCCCAGAAGAAAATGGAGCCTTTGTTTTTCTCTGTCATTTTAGTTCTGGCTCCTGCCCCATAACGCTGCCGGTGAATTCCCTGTAATCAGATGAGTTTAATTAAGATCACCTTGGCAGTATTTAGTGCAAGCACTGCCCTACCCTGCTGAGCCGTAAAGTCAAGGCAAAGCTACCCAATGTACTCTTTTGAAGTAACTGTATTTTTTTTCTAATTATCTTTAGAAACCTGAGGTTTTCTTATTATCAGTTTTCACAACAGCCTTTTATTTTTCTGGATGCTCAAGTTTGCATTGCAGTCACCTCTTTCTGCCAGAGAGGGCACAGTTTTTCAACACACCTCAATGGAAATAGAGCACTCAAAAGCTGATTATAGCAACTGCTATGGAAAACTCTTCTTCAACATATTCTGCAGGCTCATCAATCAAAGCTGAGACTAGAGTAATATCATGCTTAACCTTTCCTTTTCATTTTTTGCCATTCAGGCAATGTTGTTTGCAGGAGAACTCTTGGTGTCATTTCAATAGGGGCTGTCAGGCTGGGAACCAGGCAGATTTTGCCGCTTGCTTTCTTCAAGATCGCTCTTGAAAAGTTGCTAAGAGTTGCTAATGAAGTTACTAAAGGCTTTCATTATGCCTTGATATGCATGACAACAAAATTGGTCTCATGACAACTCAATGTCACAGCACATGAACACGCCATAAATATTTCCAGTACACTGAATCAGAAAAAAGGATCTCATGAGAAATACATTTCCAAAGACAAGAGGAAGTAATTCTAAAGTATCCCCTATTTAAGTTTCAAAAATAACTGCAATATTATAAAAAGCCACTGAAAAATGTAGCTACATCCATGAAAAACATGGGCTCATACATCTCCAACAGAAACGATCCTTATCATCTGCTAATAGCCTGACAAGCTACACAACAAAAGCCAAACCCTTCATTTAGTTATGTGACGAAATCAAATAACTTTTAGCTGCACTAAGACAAATCTGTGAGAAAAAGCTTTAAATGCTGCTTCAAAGACTTTTAGTGCACACATCCACCAGTTGTTTAGTTAAAGCTGAAAAATTCCCTATTATTTGCTTGCCTGCTACTGGGTTATCTCCTTTTTTTGTTTGTTTGTTTGTCTGGGGTTTTTGCACTTATTCTTTAATTCTAAACAGATATCTAACAGTCATAGAAGAGTTTGTGGAAAATGTCCCTACACCTTTTAAAAACCTAAATTACACTACTCTTATTCCAAATGAGGATTCACTGCCAATGAGAAGGCAGGACTACGAATACATGATTTTAATCAATGCGGTAACATTTGCTTTTCCTTCCCAATCAATTGAACTTTGTTAGCGTTATGCCCTGCTTGGTGTTTTGATTTCTGTCCTGTATTTTTCACCAAGGATTGTGAACTAGTTATTTCTAAAAAATGAGCAACATTTCCCACCGGGTACCAATAAAATGCACAGAGACATATTTTAATTGCCTATGAATATTCAAAACCTCATTATTGTTACTAGTTTATAATTATCGTATTCCCCTGACAAACACATGCAGCACACAATAAAAAAGGCAATCCATTAAAAAGTTGACATTCATGTTCAACAGTTTTCCAGGATTTTTATTAACTAGTAGGCTCTTTATCTTGGCTATTAAAATCATTTCTGGAAGGCACTTTGTTCCGAAGTTAGCACAGCATATTCCTCCCCTAAAAAGAGTTACCGTAGTCTGTATAGTCATTAACAGTAGTGTCTTGCATTGCATCCCTTACAGATCAGGCAATATCATAAAACCATGCACAACTGTATGAAAGGCCGCTGTAAGGCACAGGGGTTTTCCCCTGAAGCTAAAATCCATCCCTTTAAAGTTCATTGTGCCACCAGAATTCAGATTCTGCAGATCTGTCAAAGTCTAAAATTATACAGTAAGAGAGAAAAATAATTTACTAATGAGGCAGTATTTCTGGTCTGAGATGCAGAGGACATGGCTGTCAAAGCCATTCTAAAAGCCAAGCTTGAACCTAGATTTAATGCGTGGGCTTTGGCTGTTGAAGGTGTCAGTGTGTTGGCCAAGGCCGGGGATGCGTCCTGTACCTGAAGCAGTTCATCCCTCCAGCCTTTACCCAGGCATGCTGCACTTCACAGGCAGGACGGGAGGGAACAACTCATCTTCTGCGACAAACTTGGAAAATGAGGATCAAGTCTCATATTTGAGAGCTTCATCCAGGATACATTGGATAGCTGGCATATTACGCCGCAGACTGGCTAGCCAGGAAGCTGTAAAAAGTTCGTCCCTTTTTGGTTGCACATGCACAGGTCAGGCAACTGAAGATGGAGCTGCTAAATATCCATACTGCTCCATACATTCAACAAAATTTGGAAAACTGATTAATGTTGCAAGCAATTCCCTGTGGTTTCAAATACGCTATTGCAAGTGAAAACAAAACCTTAAAACTTCAGAAATTTGCTCTTTCAAGCAATTTGGTCTCCTAGGATAGCATTCACAAGGAAAATACACAGGACTTCTTAGTAGTCTACGGGACACAATGGGAGCTGCAGGTATGTACCGAGTTTCTAAGGTAGGGATACATAACGTGACTACTGTTCAGGGCATTGGGAAAAGATTTCACCGAAGCCTGAGAATGGTTCTACCTACAGTTCAGGAACCAGGATTTCTAGAAAAGGTTCATCTTGTTTCTTATGCACAGAAAGTGCGTAGAGATGCGTTTTCTAGTTGTTATCTCCAGAGAAGCACATCATAGCCCAGTTACCTGAACCGTTTGGGCAGATATCTCGCCTTAGGACACCCGTTAAAGGCTGAGCAACAACAGCACCGTGCTATCTCATCGTCAAATCCACCCTACGCTCTTTTTACACCTTACCTAGACAAAGTCTTAGGTATGCTATATTCCAAGAGTACATTCATTCTTTCTTTTGTGGACTCTACTTGTGGTGCCCGCACAAAACGATTGCTCAGCATCACCTGAAGAGACGGAGAACATAAAGCGTAAAAGGATAAAGCAAAAAATGCAGAATAAACTCAAAGCCAAAGGCAGAGAGTGATGCACTTCTGTGTGGAGAGGACTAATGGTATTTCATCCTGACACTGAGTTTGGTCGTAATAAGGATTTGATTGACACAGCAGTTGATAGGCGACCCATTTGCTTCTAAATTATTCTGTCAGCTGCAGCTACACACAAAGACATCTCTTTCAGCCGATTCTCAAAAGCTATTACTTCTCCAAAGAAATTAGCAGAGAGCATGAACACATCAGCCGCAGTATAAAGAGCAGCCATCAAAGCACCTGGAAGGATGACTTTCTCAGTGGTCTCAGTCGTTGACTGACACTATGCCCAGTAGGCAAAATGTATGTGAGCTAATTATAGCCTGGAAATACAATCCCGAGGTGCTTAAAGATATAAAAGGGAAACAACAGATTTGTTGTGTTAGATGTTCAGTACATCCTGCAGTGCAGTGTGTTCTGGATTTATATTTCAATGTGATGATTACAAACCCTGTATTTACCAATAAGTGCAATGGTGTTATCATATAGATACCTGTTAATAACAGCCACCGAATACCGGCAAAAATAACACAATAGTCTCCATAAAATAGAAGTGTGAACTCTGGGGACTCCCTGTCCACCGTAAGGGCTGCCAGGTATTCTACAGTAGCTCCTTTACACCTCCGCAGGGTTTACTGCCATGAAGTCACCATAGAGACTCCTGGAAATGATACTCTCAGGCCCTATGGTCCTTTCCCAAAAGCATCACCTCTGTCTTCTGGGGTAGGGATATCACAGCATTTTCAGTCAGAGCTATGGGATGGAAGAAGGCAGAGTTGTGGGGAAAGGTGAGCATTTTCAGAGAAGTGAGCTGTCCTGTATTTTGGAAGACAGCCTGATTCCTACATGTCCTCGATTTTGAAGAATATATTGAAAAACTTTGTTAGAAGTGTCTCCTCTTGAATTTTTCTAGGAGTCCTGAGTCTTTCTTGAACTGGGGAGCCCAGAATATATTGAAAAACTTTGTTACCCCGAATGCCTGTACTAAAAACTGTCTGTTTTTTTTCCTAAAACTGATATATTCTTCTACATTAGCTGTGTTGAGGCAAAAACCTTGATGCCCACACCCTTTGGACTCTATCGCCCCTTGCCTTATTCTTCGATAACTATTTATAGAGATTCTTGTCTTGGAAAGAACATTCAGAGAGAAGTATGTTTTGTTTCTATTTTCCAGCAGAAAAATTTCGTTAAAAGGGAAAAAAAAAAAAAGATGGCAAAGAGAAATGTGCTGGAAATATTTTACTTTACATATAAACCAAGCCAGACACCTCTACTGAAAACTTCAAGTAGTTAAAAAAGAAACTTTCCATTGAAAATGTTTTGCATTAGCCTTTCAAAGGTTAGCTTGTCAGAAAGAACTTTTCAGTTTAGGTTTTCAAAGAAGCTGAAGTCAGCATTTTGATTTACTCCACGCTAGCAACACTTCAGTGCCCAGGGGAAGGAAGGCGCTGAAAGCATTTTTTTCCCCAATAAAAAACAAGGCTATATCAAGCTAAATTTTTAACAGAAATCTACAACTTCTCCCTACATCCTCATTGGAAAAAACATCCTATGTTATGGATTGGGTATATCCATATGTGTGTGATACAGAGAGAAGATGACCATTAGAAAAGCTGTAATACAGAGAATAAATCAGATTTTATACACTGATTGAGTGGAGGAGCAACTGGTTGACCATTTGGACAGGTCTCTGCTGGGAGGTACAGACTAGCGTCTCTTCTCGTAGCTGGATTTTCGAAAGAGCTAAATACACTCAGCCTCTGCGTTCTAAAACACAAACATTTCTTCTGATGCTAAATATGATAAGGGTTTAAAAAAAATAAAAACCAAACCACAAAACAAAAACCAAACTAACCCACCCGAGAACAGCAACAACAAAAAAAAAGACCACCACCAAAAACCCCAAACAAAACCAACTGGACTTGGGGGGGGAAAAAAAAAAATATCCAATTTGGTAATGCATCCTTTGTTTAAGTGAGACATGTCTGTCTTTTCTCTTAATACTTCCACTTGCTGTACGCTGTATCTTAGGATATCTTGGGAGAGAATTGTTAGGCAATATTACAAAAGATTTCCATGGTTTCTGTAAGAGGATATTCTGAATATGTACAGAACAAATAACTCTCTACTTTAGGGAGAGGAAAAGCCAAAACAACTGGAACTCCCTAATGCTGTACTATAACAGCCACTTTCAAAGGCTGTCATTTCCTACATCGTCTTATTTGAAATACTTGAAGAGTTTAGAATAATAACCAACTCCACTATGATACCACTGCGCAGCGACTGCTGGGAAACACAGGTTTTAATGGGATCCACCAACTTGAAGCCAGAGCCATGAGAAGCTTCTTTTCCACCTTGTGGCATATTTGCCTCCTAGGGATGGGCAGCTCAGTGTGTCCTCCCTCCAGCGCCATCCTGTACAGGTGACCTCCATGAATAAGGAACAGGCAGAACAAGTCACCCCTCAACTACAACATCAGCGCAAGGCTGTAGCAGAAGTCACCGATACAGTCAGAAACTCCCCTACCTCTCATCTTTCCCTGTGTCTATAACACAGGGAAAGAAAATGACTCTCAGTCCAAAGTAACTGGAAGACACTGTTTTAGTAGACACTGTTTTTTAGTAAAAACTAGAGTCACAACCCCCTCAACCCAGCTGCATACGTATGGCTGCAACACCCCTCCAGCTGGAGAGCTCGTCCCTCCGGAGCTGCATCGGACTCCTGCAGCCAAACACCCAAGGAGCACGTCTGGTGCCAGAAGAGATGGGCTCCAAGACTGAGGAATGTATAAAATAACATGGAAAAAAATCTAAAAGAGCCTTTGGCATCATACAATAGCAGGTAAAACAGTCTCTCGGCTACCAAAGTAGTCCAGAAGCTGTATTACTGTTGAACTGCTCCAGAACTCTGAAGGCACAGTAATGCAGTAAAACATATTCTCAACCACGCAGCCCTGGTACCTCCATAATAAACCTGTACACATGCATGAGTGGATGCGTGTGTGTGTATACATATGTACACATATATGCACATTTCTGCTCTCAGACTTACAGCTGGATGGGCATTTTTGAGGGCAATTTCTCTTGACATCAGAGGAAATATTGGTCAGGGTTCATTTTTATCTAACGAATATTAATTCTGTGATAAAGATGCTATAGTCCCGTAGCGGGCCACAGCTGAAATGTCTAGTTTTTCTGAATAAAATCACTGTTTCTGTTTGGACACTTCCAGTATCAGAGGTAAAACTGAATAAGAGTCCGGATAACCTTAGTACCGAGCTGTGAGAGAAACTTCATTTGAGCTCCTGGACAAATAGATGGTTTCCTAAAAACACTTTTGTATTGTTTTCAGATTTTACTTTTTTAAAGTGTGATATTTATAAAATGTCTTTATTATGTTGGCAGGTTTCTATTACTTCCCTCAAATAAATAAAAGTGTTATGCCTCTGCAGAATCTATGCATGCTTGCTTACCCATAACACGTACTGTAGCAACACAAGGTGCAAAATAATTGCGGCACAATGTACAATATAACTGAAGGTGCATAAGGTACTATTGGGGGCACAACATGGCAATCACTCAATAAAAGGAGTTAGTTCTGCAACACAAGAAACAGAATAAACTGTGTATATTATTCCACTGCAGAACTTGGAATTTCAGCTGCAAAATGCAAGAGAGGAGTAATGAGTAGAAATGGTATTTCTATTCCACTGAAAATGAACTGGTCCAAAATGAAATTAAGTTCACAATTTGGAAATGCTATACATGGTTAAAGTAATATTTCTAGGATCCAAATTAGGATGCATAAGTTCAAGCAGTTCTCCCTGTAGTCTGGGTTTAGACATAAATCAGACCGTGGTCATTATTTCCAGTCCAATAAGGTGGATCAAATCATGCCAGAATAATAAACTGTCTAATGAAAAAGGATGCAGAGTCAGACAATGATCCATATTTAGCACTGATAAACTAGAGGATTATGTCAGTGAAGCATGAATTAACACCTGAGGCATTTTATTTAATAGAAAATTGAAAATTAGAATCTTTGTATTGTTAAAAAGCAATGGCAGAGCAAGAGAAAACAGAAATACAAAGAAGCAGATGTGGCAAAAGGAAGAAGAAATCCCCTGTGTTTTAGACAGAACTAAAGTACTAATTTATTATGTGATGTCAGATGAGTGATACTAAAGAAGACTAAAGCAAACTGTCTCATATTTCCTGAAGGACAACGAAGAAGGGAACTCAGAGAGCAGTTTCCCTAAAAAGATTTCTGGGAGGCAGCAATTGCTGCAGAGGATGAGGCACAGCTGAGCTCCTCTTCTAGTCTCAGTACATTCAAAGGGAATTCTGAAATTATAAAGTATGAGAGAGTTTGAAAACCAAGAGGCAGAATGTTTAATAGGTTACTTATCAGAACTTGAAAAGAATTCACTTCTATTTTTAAACATGGGTAGGAAAAGACTAAAAACTCCTTTTAAGAGGCAATACAATCTTATGGGTAGGAGGAACTGGAACACTGAGCAAAGCTTCCTATAAAGCAGTTGATCAAAGAAATTAGTGGACATTTGCTTAAGTGCTGCACAACTTAGAAGTCTTTTGTAGTCCTCAGGGGGTTTCTTTCTCCCAAGATTAGAATGGAGTTCTAGGATGGCTTTGCAGATGCTGTGCAGAAAGTTCACTTGTTTCTTTAGGACCAGCCTGAACCTAAACCCATTGCGAAATAGGATATTGTTTTTACTGGGGACCATCAGGTGACTACTCCAGTCAGACATTTGCAATTATTTTATCTATGTGCAATTTTCTGGCATCTCAGCAGCTTTATTTAAAGACATTTCTGCCAATATTCAGCCAACAACCAGCGCCACACCACCTGCCCTCCCTATAAGCCATTTCTGAGTTGGTACAAATATAGTGACACTTGTAGTGACAATTACATTCTCTGTTATTTAGCTGCTAACTTTCTCTTTTATAAGGCAATAAATCTCATTAAGTGCTCCTTGAGCATTCAATTGATTCATTAACTGGTAATAAATGCTTTTTAAATGCAAATTAAATACCAATCTAAAACATCTATTTAAAATGCTACCAATATTTTACATGTACTAACGGGCGTGATTTGTATTTCTGTGTTACATGTAAGCCGAGCTTTAAAATAAAAATTTGTCACAGAAACACACTGAGGGATTATTGTCCACAGTGTCTTCATTGTTGGTCTTGGAGATATAAAAAATGGCTGGGTAAAGCCTGGCCCCCTTCCTAAGTGAGTAAAAGAAGAGGGTGCTCCAAGTGAAGCACTCCACACACTGAAAACTAGAGTACAGTCCAATGTTCACCTTTTCTGCAAGCCATGTTGCATGGACTACTGCTTCCACTTATCGGAGTGCCGTTTTTGGGAGCTGCTATTGCCTGCCCTGGAGGCCGGATCTTTTTATTTTATTTATTTTATTATACCTCCGCTCCAAATGGGGCAGCAGGCTCATGGCAGCGGGCTTCGAATCAGGTTTTTTGGTTGTGTCCCCCTCAGCTACAACCCTATTGAGCACTACGCAGAGGACGGTTGTGCAGGAGGTGCTTCTCTAAGAAATGAACCTTCCCCACAAGGCTTTTGATAAAACAACCTTAACTCATGTGACTATCTGTCACATGAGAGATTCTGGCCAAAAAGGTGAATGCAATAGGGAGGCATAGTTGTACAGTGGTATAGAGGGTGGATATAAATAAATGGTATATGTTAATATACTATCAGGATGTAACCCATAAGCATGGGAAACACTTACTTGATGCATTTCTTGACATTGTCAAGATATTGGTCACCTACTACAGTCTGAA
The DNA here is from genome assembly GCF_000687185.1 of Egretta garzetta. Lineage (NCBI taxonomy): Eukaryota > Metazoa > Chordata > Aves > Pelecaniformes > Ardeidae > Egretta > Egretta garzetta. The sequence goes on from NW_009260758.1 coordinate 2,453,181, forward strand.
ACAACCTGTCAAAAATAAATCCCATGAAAACAAACAAAAAAACCCCAACCAGTCTCAGTCCAGCAAGTGAGAGAGAGACTAAATGGAAGGTGTTGGTTATCCCTTTCCCTCCAGCTCCCAGGTACAGGTTCTGAGATCAGGCTTCCATTAAAACTGATCCCAGCACCGACATACTGCCAAGTCTAGAGTAATGTACTATCTTCATTTTCTGCGGCACCGATTTTGTTAACATTCGCTTGTTTTATTTTAGTTTTTGCCTAAAGCAGAGCCAAAATCTCTAGACCTTTCATAGGATTTTCCATCCTCTAAGAATGGAAATCTATAGAAAGATCAGACCTAAGGGACTTCCGTGCATTAATTTCTGCAAGTCGGTGCCAATGGAGCCAACAGAAAACAAGGCCAACGAACCATAAACGTCAGTACTGCAGCTCAACTGTGTCCCACCACAAAGGATCCACACGTATCCTGGCCTGAGATAAGCAGTTATCAAAGGTTAATCAATTAGCGTAACCATTTTAAAAGCTTAGAAAGACTTGAATCAGAACTGTTGAAACGAGTCATATAGGATTTTTATGAATAATTTCTTCCCCACTAGTGATCTCATAAATTTTTTGACAATAATGTTTTCATGCTACTTTGCTACTGCTTAGCTTTTCAAATGGTACACACTGAGTAAATTATTTACATTTTTTCAGCAGCTACTGAATAATTTTGTTTTGAATAATTGTTTGCATGAGTTGGCCTGCCCTGTTTTGAATGCAGGTTCTCCATGGGCTGTGCCTGAAGATGACCCCTTCAGCCATTTCAGGGGGACTCAGTGGGAGAATGAAACCACCTTTTTGTAACTAACACAGATAATCATCTGCCTTGGAGGCAAACAATTTCATTATTTTCTTTAACCAGATTACTGACTGGTTTGCCCTGACCTTGCAAAAAAACAACCAAACTGTTAATGCAGAATAAAAAAAAAATCCACACCACAAAAAAGGCTTCTGATGTGTCACTCCCTGAACAAAGCGTTGGCTTCAGCAGCAGCACCACTGAATCACTGAATCATTTCCCAACTTTAAAGGCAAAGGCAGACAAGGAATGGGAGAGTGGGAGGCTTGAATTTTGCTTTTTTTCACTTTCAAGTGCAAAACCCATAACATCTACAGAAGAACTCTGTAGCCCACTGCTTAATATGGACATGTTGTGCCTATGAATATACAGGAAATTATGATCTTCAAGATCTTTTCCAACCTAAATGATTCTATGATTCTATGAAATAATTTATTCAGCACAAACAGGAAAAAAAAATAGTCACAGGACTTCCTAATAAATTTGTTGTTGCTTCCCAGCAGCTCAGAAGCAGGTGCAAAGCATTGCTACAAAACACTGATGCAGATAAACGCTGGCAGGCTCCCAGTTCATAAATTATCTGAATTAGTCTGGACAGTTGTAGCACATCTGGAGCAGTTGGAATTTACCCTGGAAGTTACACTTTTACACCCAGATCATGTCAGTGTGTCTGTCAGGTACATCTAACATGCCTCAGTGAGAGTCAAGTATTACAGTACAGTATTTAGAAGTGAACTTGGGGGGGGGGGGGGGAAACCACCAAAAAAACACCCAACCCCAAAAAAGGATTACCCATTTAGAACAATACAAAGTGAATTTTTATATTTACTGTTAGCTCAACATCACTTTCTTACGTTATTCTAATGCTTATCAGTAAAGTCTGATTTGTTAAAACAGCTTTAGAATATGGAGGCTGACAGTGTCCCCTGGATATCTGTCCCTTAAAATAAGGCTAACACCACCGACAGCAGCAGATGGAAGAAGCAGCAGCTCTTTGAACCTGATGCTTTCATTTGTCTGTTTTTCCTTTCCAACTTCTCTGTATCTGCTGTGTGGACATCAGGCACAGACTTGCCTTTCTTGACACGTGTTATAAAGAAACAAATACTGACACAGAACTACCCAACCCTTAACTAACTGTGACTTCACACTACATTAAAAATAATAATAATAAAGAAATGTATATAAAACTGAAGCAGCGTCCTCCCAATATCAATGAGAGTTCAATGCTCCAGTGGCTCCTCTCCCTCTTTGGCCCCTTTGGTAGGAAAGCATCCCCACAGTGACTGCAGTCGATACAAGGACTTCAGCTGCTATGGTTTTCCATGAGGGTAGACTGGCCACAGCCTGGGAATTTCAAGGGATATGTTAAAACAATACAAATTCCTCATAGGAATGCAGGAATATTAACTACACAAGATGAAATCCCAGAGGACCCTCTAGGCCAACACAAGAAGAAAACCAGGATAGGAAGTTGCAGGGGAATAAGAAGAGGGTATAAATATTGGTAGATCTGAGAGTATCATTAACTTCACGAAGTTCACAGTTTTTCTAAGCTATCAGTATTATCTCTACTGCTCTTATTTTACTTGTTCTATCATTTCTGCAGCATCTGACATAGGATAGATACCAGGACCTTCAGAGACATTTCTGGCCCATTCCCACCCATCTTGTTTTGCGCACCCCCCCCCCCTCCAGTATCAAGATAATTTGGGGAACAGTGACTACATTCTAGTCCATTTTCACTACCTACTTTCTAGACCCTGAAACAAAAATTGCAGATAACAATCAGATAAGTTATAAAAACACATCATTGAATTTATTACTCTAATTATGGAACCATGGAGTTGTATTTATTACTCTAATTATATTGTTTTCATGACTTAAGTGGCCATTAGAATTAAACATCATTTCGTACTTGCGGTAGAAAACTGCTGATATTAATCAAACAACAAGAGAATGACCTCATAAAATGGGTTAAATTACCATCCTTAACTTGGAATTAGCTTTGTTCTTCACTATGACCACCCTGCCCTAGGTGGTGTTGTATGCAGGTGTTTTTACTGTTACCTATGGCATGAGGGCATATTCTAATAGTTTTGCCATAGTCGGTTTAATACATACCATATTGATCAGTGAATTAGTTTCTTACACTCTCTGTGTTTTCCTCCATTTCAATTATTTTGCTAACATCACATAATCAGTTTCTAGTCCAGAGATCAAAGACATTATATTCCGTCCTGGCCAAATTATCCCAAACAAAATAACCCAAGAAGGAGAAGCAGACTCCGAGAGCTGCAAATGGTGTTTGTCATGAAGCTTACACTCATCAGCACATTATTTCATTTAGCTTTTCTGGACTAGATTTCTTTGTAAAAGCTAATGAATGTGTTTGCCATTATTCATATAAAACAACCGACTTTTATTTGCCAAGACAAATTAATGTTGATCTCTGCTGAAGGACTAAAGAGGGAGCTATTGACTAAGAATGGCTTCAATATGTCAGAGAGCATAAAGATATTCTCAGAAACCCTTTTTATCTGTTAACACAGTCTGTGGTATTATTGATATGCAATGAAATACTTAATGATCCTGTGGTTCTATCAGGTTCTATCCAGGTTCTATCAGATCTGGACCAGCATACACTGAGCTGGGTGCTTTACCTTATTTATAAAGATTGTTGGTAAAGCCACATTCAAAGAGGTCAAAGTATAATTTCATTTTATGATTGGTTTAAGCTATTCAGTGCTTTTCAGCACAGATAATAGTGAACATAACCTGTGCAAACGCTGAAGTAAAATACAAGTGCTTCCTAAACTTTAAGGCATATTTAAAACACATACTTTGAGGAAACAATACTCTTAGCTTTTACTAAGCATCAACAAATCCTAAAACCGTTGTTTGTGGCACTTCAGGCTTGTGCAGGTTTTGATATGCAGCGTGGGCAGATCTGGTTGTTGCTGTTTTAGTGATTCATCAGTATCTGTAGCATCTGTGAAGTGTTTTCATTATGGCTTATCATCAGGCGAGGGTTATTGGAGAGAGAACTTTACACACCGCAGTGGCGAGATGCGGTGACAGTAAGCAGCAAGCAGCTATGGAACTGCTGGTACCACTGCACAGGATCATACCTGGGATACGTTTTCCTCCTCTTCTCCTAAATTCCGTATTCCAGGCAAAAGTGTAACTCACTTCATTGGCCAGTTTAACAGCTGACCTTCCTAACAGGGTTGCCGTATCTCATCACTGACATCCACAAAACTTACCAGGCTTTTTTCTTGGCTAGGATTTCTTTTTTTAACTGCTCATAGGAAATCCTTCAAACAAGTTGCGGGTTTTTTTCCTTCCCCTGCTTCAGAAGTACGTTGTAAAAGAAGTAAAGACTGTGCGTGTGGTATGTACAAGCACTAGGTATGGTTTGGGTTAATGCCTTCACTGTAGATAGCAACGATCTCTGGACCCTTTGATTAAAGTGCAATAAATGATCGCACGTGTCATCCAACCCACCAGCCTTTGTTCTAATGTTTTCCCTTAGTCTGGATTTCTTCCTGCTGGACACCTGAAATTAAGCATGTCCCTGTTCTCTGCTGTAGACCTCCATTAGGGATTCAGACTTGCTGCGTGCGCAGTCCATTAGCAGCATGTTCCCAGAAAGCAGGAGAGAGCGGGGACGGAGGGCGAGCTGACCGACATTAATTGGTTGTGACAGCAAAGGACAAGGAGTGCGGGACGAAGCCAGGAGCATCCTTCACTGCAGCTGGGAATGGCATGGGAAAACGCACCCGCGTAGCGCCACCCCTGGGAGACAAAAAAAAGGGAGCAGAGGCAGAAAGCTTGCCAATCTGCAAAGAGCTCGCTTGCTCAGGAAACAGTTGTGCTTTTAATGATTTGCTTTAAGCAATAGGACTCTTTGGAAAGGAGACTGCACAGGGAATGTTGGTGTTTCATAGGACCATACTTTTGCAATGGTTAATGGCAAAGCACTTCTTACTGTTTATAGAAATGTGTGTGAAAACTGGCAAATCTTACAGATGTTTCCCTCCCCACCCACAAAAGGGATTTCTCTATAGCTGGGTGGGGCTATGAATTTTAATAAAAGTTTTAGAAGCCAATGAATTTCTTTTTATAGTGATTCAGCTAAAGTTATTTTGTCCATAACATATTAAACTTGTAAATGCCACATTTATCGCAGGACTAGAAGAAAGATACCATAAAATTCCCAGCAAGCTATATAACCCTTGATACAACAGCCCTTCTCCGGAAAAACACTTTGCTGGGGCTTTAGGACACGAAAGGCTCCCAAAGTATCGTTTGACCGCCAGAGGGAGTGCACATCGTTCCACAAACACGCTGGCACTACCGAGAGTGATTTGGGAAAGCTAATTAAATTGAAAAACTAATTACAAAAATAAATAATTAAAAAAAAAAATCAAAGCGTGAAGAGTTCCCCCCCTTATATCAGGAAATTACATTTCAGAAGGAAAAAAAAAAAAAAAAAGGTGGCGAGGGGGAGATCATATAAAACAATTACACTTTCAGTTTTGAGGCTATGATTATGAAGTTCCCTACTGATTATGGGAGCGTTTCTTTGTATATAAAACATGTATTTCTCTGAAATTTGTTGCAAGTTCACGTTGTGGTCCGATGCTATCTGCTGTTTATCATTCCAGGCCTTCTCTTCAGCTGTGTATGCTGGTAGGAACATAGCGGTTTCAATAGAACTTACATTTTCCTCTTCTAAGCTTCTGGATTTATCCTTGGGGGTTGGTCCCTGACAGCCTTTAATGTACTTTATTTATGTAGGAGTCCCAGCAGATTCAGAGGCGCACTCTTTGAACACTGAGTTCATATATTTCACATGACTGAAGACCAAACATTGGAGGGGGGAAGCAGGGGACAAGAAAAAGCAGATAGCTGCATGGGGAGCACGGGGCAGGAGTTAATTCCTACTTCTCTTACAGCAAGAGCAAAACCTATTGCTTTTCAGGCGTGGTGTGTTACCATATCTTTAAAAAAAGAAGACACAGAAGAATATGGGACCAGAGTTCTGTTACAAAATCGTGCCTTAAAGAGTAAGTAACCCAGCTGATCCAACCTAAAACCCAATTAAAATCTTCATACCACAGCACACCATCATGTATTATGTATATGCCACATATTTAACTGAAAAGCTATTTCAGAAATGGTTTTAAAAGTTTAAGAAATATCATCAGTATGAACAACTCGATACACAGGGCTTTATGGATGAATTAATAAAAGATAATTCCTTTATACACAGAAAGAGCAAGCCTTCTGAAAATTTATATTAAAGAAACTAGAATTAAAATGTAGGAACTTCCTGGAGTATTCTCAAGGGGAGAAGTTTTCTGGTTTAATAACTTCTCTCTCTTTTTTTTTGTTTGTTTGGTTTTTGTTTTTTTTAAGTTTTATGTCTGTTTCTGAGCTCCCTCTCCAAGTGTTAATGATCTTCAGAATACCAAATAAATATTCACTAACTCCTAAACCACCAATAAGAATATAATTTAATCTTCTAACACTTCTTGTAGTTTGTAATTCAGTGTTAGAGGGTAAAAGAATTATGGAAAAATAAAGAAATAACTCTTTTGTTATACTGAGAAGACAGAAGCATTTCCCCAGTCACAAAAGGCAGAACAGAAGGAGAACTGATTCAAGATGGAATTTAAGATGTTATCTACAGTTTCTCTATTCCCACAAAAACTAATCCTAAGCAAAGACAATTAACAATATTTTTTAAGTAGATTCTTGATACATTTTTAAGTACAGGTCTACATGGCAGTTTCTTTTAAATCCAATGATTATATTTTGCAATGATTATCTATTTCCATAATCACTTTGATTTAGAATCAAACAAAAAGTCTGATAAATTTATGAATGTTCTTTTATTTCATTTTACCTGTTCCTGGCATGTATCTGCAGGAACATTTTGCTTTATTGTTACAGTTTTAGGTCTGGGAGTTTCCTGTTTGGATTTTGATTGCAAACATTTTACAGACCATCTCTGATATCTGGTCAGCTCTCAGCTCTGCAAATATTGACACAGACTGTATTTTCTCAATAGAAGTGGTGGTGGAGAGCATGAAATCCTTATGAAGCCATGAAGGCATTTTCAAGCCTTCACAAGAAAATGTTTCTATGTCCTGAGTTTAACCTATTCTACTGTACAGGTAAATGTTGGTGGTTTGTTTTTTTTTAAAAAAAAAAAAAAAAACCAACCTTATAGTACAAGTCCTATCATTGCTCTTGTCCCTATGGCACTGCTGGGAGAATCAACGCGGTACAGAATAACCCATGAGCTCAGTGATTGCTTCTTACGGACTCATGACCCAGTGGGTTCCTTTGTGGTTTTTATTTCTCCCTTCTAGCCATGTAAGTCATGAAACGTTAGACCTGGAATATAATTCACAGTCACAACATTGTCAGTGCTCAGAGTTGGGGGCTGTAAAATTTCAAATTTTCTATTTGACAGCAAAAGAAGGAAATACTGTAAGCCTTGAAAAATAATATATTCGGGTTGGCTGAAGCTTTCCAGGGATTTGAAATGATAGTAGTGATGGCCGAGTCAGTGGGTGAGCAGTCAGTACTCTGAATGCTGCTCCAAACTCAGAGAAGACATCCATAACACATCGTAACATTACTTATCTCTAGCTACATATATATCCTGCGACGTTTTCACATGCCTGCATTAAACATTGCCATGCACTTCTCAGTTTACTGAAAATACAGGTTCCCTTAGTCCCAAAGTCTATGTTCTTAAAAGAAATCTTTAAGAACAGGTTTTGGTAAAGAATTTCTAACAAATTATTAGTTTCAGCTCTAAATGGCTTATGTTTTTCTAATAGTAGGCTTTCTTTCAGATCTTAGTCCAAATGTTTTGCTGAACTATCAAAACACATTAGGAAAGAATTTGCATGGGAATAGGTCAAAGTCATGCCTCGGTGACTGAAACTCGAATCACCACTGCAACAAAGGGATGGTAACATACTGCTGCCGTACTTCGTGACACAGATGCCGACCACATTAAAAAAAAAAAAAAAAAAAAAAAAAAATCAATGTGAGCAATGACTCATTCCTGAATTGCCAGTTTGATTCAGAAATCACCCATTACTTCTTCTACAACAAGGTATTATGAACTATTAGTAAGACACTGCTTCTGACAGGTTTACCAGGCTTCAAAAGAAAGCTTATATGACATGGTATTACTGCTCGGTAAAAAGCTCACCATTTTTTCATTTTCCCCTAGTATGCCAAGAATATTTGAATTATGCCTCCTTCTGCTCTCATTACACCTCTTTCCATCGCTGAGATATTTTGAAGACATTAAAGCCAACTCTAAGGAGAGGAAGGGAGGCTCGCTTTACACTGCTACGAAAGCCGGCATTTGTATCGGACGGATCTCAGAGGGTCAGCCTAAAGCCTCGAGCGCTGTTCATCCCCCCAGGCCACTAACACACAGGTGTATGTGCAGAAGAGATTTTGGTGAACGAACAAACGGCAGCTTTAATCTTACAGTCACATAGGAAGCATGGCAATATACTGCTTTTTATGATGTTTTAATGAGGTGGAATTTAAAGCAGGAGAGTGTGTAGATGTGAAAAAATATTTGTGCTAGGAGCATTTCGGTAAACTGCAGCTAATTACAGATTGCAATAGATAGATATATCTGCATGAGCTGCTAAGCTGAACATTGCCTCGGTGGTTTTTCCTTTTTGCATTGAAAGCTTGATCTCTCTTCTGATAGGGAATAACCTGCAGAGTAGCAATACAAATTGAGATGACAAGAAGAACATGCATCCTGCACAGACCAGGCTTTGGTCAGATGGCATCCACTGGGCCTTCCCACATGGCAATAAGCACTACAGAAAGATCTCTTGATCACCCTGTGACTGCCCAGCACACCAATAAACATCGGCAAGAAAACTGCCCTGCTCCGAGCGCTTCGCTATCCACATTGGTGCTAGCATTTGCGTGCCCTAGGAAGAAACAACCCTCTCAGCTTCGGGACAAATTTTTCCTCAACTACAATGATAAAAAGATGTAACAAATATTTAAATTATCAAAATAATTTTCCTTTTATGAAATATTAATAATACATCATTTAAGAAGTTAATGTAAGTAGGAATTAATTTACTGAACGTTCCACCTGATAAAAATCACCATAAGAATTGATCATGGCCAGGAAGAGGAATACGAGCCTCTTGCACATGGAAGGGCATAGAGTACCGCCCAGCTTTCTATCTACCATCAGGATATTATGTCTTAAGAGAGCTCTTCTCATCACGATGATGACCTTTGCCAGATCTGGGGGGACCCAGGCAATACTCGGAGCAAGCTGGTTCACCATCCTGCATATGCGGGAAGGCACGGTTCCTTTTTCAGCACACAGCGAGTACGAGCGTGAGCTTTAACGAATCTGCTGACTGCTGAATGAGGAACGGTCTCAAAGACATCACACGAGCGACTGCGCTGCCCAGAGGAGAGCCCGGGGATTCCTCTGGGCTCCACGTTAACATCAGCGGCGATGTAGTTCCACACTTCTATTTTCCATAGGGGCTGTAGAGCATGGCCCCAAAAGCCTGCATGTGAACACAGACCCTCTGCACACTTCCATGCATTCTGTCGTGGGAGCGCTTTATGAAATTTTAATTCACCGAGATGAAAACTGGCAAAAATAACTGATGAATTGCCTGTTCCCCAAATACAAAGATTGCCGAAATGTCTTATCTTGCACTACGAATGGAGACATCTGGTCATCAGATGTTCGTATTTAAATTTTTGCTGATAAATATGTGTTGAGTGAGTGGCTGTTACCAGCTGTTATTTTTTTAGTATTGTTGGATAAATTTTCTGTAAACAGGTGATGGAGTATCATCTCAAGGCTAAACACAGCAATTTCTTTTTTCCAGAGAAATACTATTTTAGCAAAAATGCATTTCCAGCTAACTATAACTGCATATTTATGGGTTGAATTTTCTAGGTATAGTTTCACCCAAGAAACAGGGGGGAAAAAAAAAAGGAGAGATAAATAATGTCTTTATTTGGGATATATTGAATTATTTCAGCTGGTTTTTAAGTGTTATTAAATTTCAAGATTTTATATGTTAAACCAAAAATAAACACATAGGACTACATTTTTGCTTAATCCAGTATGAAATTTTCTTTTTCAAGTTGCTGATGTTCTTAGCAGAAGGAGCAGAGCTGATATGCATTTTGGGGAGAGAAGGGAGGCTGAAATTGCTCAATGAACCATTTAGGGCAGGATAATATTCAAGCACCCTTTGGATACGGAACATCACATCAATAAATAGATTATGCCTGCTCCCCACAGAAGGAACCATTTGGCTGTGTGGCTGTGTTTTTAGCCATCAAGATCCTTAATTACTATTTCCAGAAGTTTATTATGGTTGACTAGACTTGGCAAAAAAAGTTTCCAATCAAGCACAGAAGGATTGTGAAGAAAATCATCTAGGGAGAGCCCTATATGCCAAGCTCCAACCCAGAGGAGATTTTTATAGCTAAGTAGATCTAACTTACAAATAAATCTATTAAAGACAGAATTTATATTGGAAACAGCAACAAGCTCATCAGCTGTAACGGAGCTAGTGGTCACAGCTGTCATAAGGTGATGACGTTAATTTAGAAAGAGGTTATTGCCTCAAGTCTAAAGTGCAATGAATGGTGTCTCTGTAATGCCGTGTCTCCTTATGATGCCCATGCTGGGCATATATGCAGCTGCTGGTGAATGCATTTCTAGGGTTTTTTTCTTGCTATAAGATACAATTCCAACTAATCAAAGGTAATAAAATGATGATAGTGCCATTCCACTCTACAGCACGACAACTGCAGTTCATGCTCATGTATTAAATACTGTATCCGAGTGCTTCAGACCCCAACTACTTTAATACCCATTAGGCAGAAGCCGGCTCCCTCCTCTTCTCCACAGTCCCTTAGTGAGCATGCAGCCTATCTCATCTGTCCTTCTCCATCCATGCCCACCCTTTCTTCACTTTGGACCACCATCAAGAAAACAGTTTTTCTTGGTATTCGGGTGACTGAATACAACTCAGTGTTAGCCCCCACCCACTCACCCCCCCTCCCCCCGTGTAGTTATCACGTTCTGCATAACCTTCTGCTTGTTGGCAGTTATGTGAAGCACCTAAATTCAGGCAAAATCGTAGGTTTACATGTCTCTCTCTTCCTGTTGCATATTAACTTCTTTAGATTCCCTAACCCTAACTTTCCATATGCCACTCTACAATTAAACAACATTAGGCATTAGTCCTCCTTCACACTGACCATTTTTCTATCTCTAGAGAATCTACAGGATCCAGAAAAAGGCTGGAATTTGGGATCAGTTTAAAAGTCAAGAACCTTTCAGCACCCAAACCTTAATCCAACCTAGTCCTTACATCCCAGGGACCAATACCTTCAGTAAAAAATAACTGTATTTGTATTGCCTTCCTTGTTCCCAGGCACCTCAGAGCCACTCAAGCACACTTGCACAACCATGAGTTCATGCCCAGGCTCTCTGCAGGAGACACACATCATCTTCCCTCTACAAGCAAGTCAGATCCTCCCACATCCACCCCCAGCAGACAGCAACAATCCGGGCAGCACCAAGCTGGGCTCCCAGCACCTGCGATGTAAAGGAACTGCTGAATCCTATGCTGACAGACATTTAACATGCAGGCTGGGAACTGAACTAAATGCCAGCAGCCTGCAATGTATTTTCCGGATTATTCCTAGGAAAAGCACACGAAAGTGATTACAGCACCTCCCTGGCGACACCTGGACCACAGAGGGAGCCTGGTGCAAGTGGAAGGAGCCAGACCACTGCTTGGGCAGGAGCTGTGAGGAGCACTGGAGCTGCCAGGCTGCCGTGGGCCATGTTCCTCATCCTTGGCTGCCAACAAAAACTAGAGACTAACCTCATTACTTAAATGCTGCAAACATCCTCAAACCACTGGTCGATAACTTCTTAAACCCATGAAGATACCTATGATTTTATTTGTAGCTGTGTGCACAACAGCTCACGTACTAACCCAATCTAAGGGTCACTTTGTACCCTGACGTTAGATGAAACTAAAGCTCAGGATGTTCTGGTGCAGAGGTGTTGAAGAGGAAACTATTCAACTGTAAGTATTCCATGTAAATGGAATTATTTAGTAGGCCAGACATAGGCAGTTATGCTAGGCTAGCCAGCTGATCAAGCAGACAGTGCTGCATTTCCTTCCCACCCAGCTTAGCTCCTCTACTGATTCTGGAAATCATTCCTTCAGCCTTAGAACTCCTTCCACACAACTCTAGGTCCATGCAAGTCTGAAGACTGTTGCCATTGGCAGAGATAAACTCCACAATTCAAACATATTTTGAGATTACCAGTTGATATAACTGCCCCTCGGCAGAAAAAGCATGTGTAAGACTATGAAGGTCCACGTGTCCCTTCTGGGCAGGATTGAAAAACAGTTTCAATTTAGCTGGACAGTATCCATGTTATTATCTATCCTTATTAAGGTTCTTTTGAAAAGTTCTCACTCAACCATGCTTTTTTTTTTTTTTTTACATTAATATGCATATATTTCCTTTCATCCATTTAGGAATGTGATAAACAAGCTATGCTTCTCACTGATGAAGAACTGAACACTGGTTGGAAACATCATTTACTTGAAATTCCTAAATCACTCGGCATAACTCATTTTCCCCTTCCAACCCCTTGCCCCCACCTCTGCTGTCTGTCGGAAAGCAGCAGCCAGCCAGCAGCCTGTATCGGGCCATAGGAGTTTTGAGAGCTGACTTGTGTGAAGTCTAAATAGCTTCTCTCAAGAAGATCTACCAGGATGTTAAACATGCAGATCACTGTTCCCATTTAACATAACCGTTAATTCCTTATTTAATAATTGACAATTTGAACACTAATGTGTTCTCAAAGCATGTAATAATCTTGTTTCCCAATTCTATTGCATTTGTTTAAAAGAATAATGCTGCTTTGTGTTTACATTCATATATAAAGCGGGATGGAACAAGACAAAGAACTGTGCACTTCTCTATCACCAAAATAGTTGCATCAGTGATACCACAGGGATTGATTTCACATTGAGCAGGCAACTAATCTTGAGACTCTAGCCCCCAGAGCACGCATATTTAATATGGTCTATGCACCACATTACCAAGAATACTACCAGGATCCACATCACATTTCCAGTCCAGGTCCTCTGCCCAGACCAGCCAGACACACAACAGCTCCTGTTCACCTCCCCCCCCCCTTTCCTTCCTACACCCAGTTAGCTTTCTGGTTGCGTTTTCCATGGCATAATCCTGAGGATAACATCAACATACCCACAGACTTGGCAGTAAAGCCATTATCTAATCCTACATCAAGACAAATTTGATCAGGAAAATCTTAAGCTAAGCCACTGGTATCACTGACCTGTGCTTTTGGCTCCATGGTCTCCTGGTGTTTACGTCAGGCAAAAGAACATTTTCCAGGTTCCTGAATTTGTATATAGTTCAGACGATATGAAATGCGTTTGGCTTCTACTGACCTTCCGCTTAACATAAGCAGTAAACTTACTTGCAGAGAACACAATTAAAGGCAACTAACGTTCTCGGTTCACTTTCGATACGCCACGTAGGAGTACACCGCTGCCACGGAGAGCTCTTGCCCTCTATAACCTCCGACAGAGAACTAATCGTTTCACCCACAGGCAGAGCCACAGCTTGGCTGAGAGCAAAAAAGTGCCTGGAAAAAAAATTTCATATAAAACAGATCTAAACCAAAACAGCTACAGCTGATCCAGACAAAATCTTTCTGAGTTCTTTACATGTGCACACGATGGCTTTTAGCTACTTTCAGCGTGTGCTTTGATGGAAAAGCTTTCAGACCCATTTCTAACACAGATCTGGAATCACAGCAGCAGTCAAAACCAAATTACAATAAATCTGTCATTTGCAGAGTGAACAATAAAATATGACATATTTGGCCTCTTGGTGTACCTTTTTCTATCCTGACTTCTTCCCCAGCCCACTCATCATTCCAATACAGGGAAGAATTAACTTATTTCACATTAACGTAAAGCAGACTGGCTCAATCAATGCAGCTTTCTGAAGCCTATCTCAAAGCTGCGCATTTCCACAGGTCCTTACAGAGCAGGTTTTCTGGGGTGCTATGCTTCTCCCTCAACACATGCATATCTTCAAATTTCTAGTTATTAAGAAAAGATAATTAAATTCCTCTTGCTCTTTTTTTTTCCTGGCCCTCCCTGCCCCCAGCAAGGATACCAGAGAGAATACCAGTTAATCCGAGAGACAGATCAACCCTTCTTAGACAAACACTTGCATGGTATTTTAAGGACAGTCTGGGTCAGGTAATTATACACCTACTGCACCGTTCATCCAGGCCGACCACACGCATGAGCTACTTTCTCCCTTGTTGCTAAGGTTATGAAGTCCATTGGCTCCAACATGAGCTATGAGATATGGCAGAGCCATGAAGCAGAAGAAGAACCCAGGCTCAGACTAAAACTCTTCTGAAGAGCCACAGAGCACTTCAGGATGAATTTTTAAGGAAATCATAGATGTACCATGCACTTTGCTCAATAAACCTTTAAAACAGCTATCGTACAGCTATGTGAAGAAACACATGGAATTGCCAGAATGTTAGCATTACCTGTAATTTTACTTAAGAGAATTCTCAACTTTTAACATGGTTTAAGGGTATAAGGGTATGTTTTGAATATCAATGAGAATATGCCCCAAACCCAACCATCTGAGGTCAAATGAGCAAAAAAGAAAAAACAATAGCCACCTACCACAAGGAGGGGGCAAGCCTGCCAGTTTGGTGAACTTGATAGCTGCACAGATTTAATGGGTAGCAGAGAAAAAGGTGCTAATTGGCCTTGAAAAAAAAGTGGTGCTACAATTAATATGTTTCCATGTCTGCAGGTATCATACCCATGAGAATCTAAAGTAAGGGTCAGTACTACAAAGAAGCCAAATGAATGTATCGCATCATCCTAATAGCAACAGATTCAGTAAGAGCCAGTGAATACAGACTGACAAGATCAATTTCATTTAGTGCAAATTAAAGTTTAAATGTGATTCAGGCTCTATGTATTTTGCATGATGCCTGCAGAAATATACAGCAAAACAAATGAAAAAAAAAAATATTCCCACACAGAGCATACATCACTTTTTTTTTTTTTAACAGCATTTTCTGAACTTTTCTCAAACCAACAAAATAACCCCCAAAAACATACCACCACCCAAACCAGCATATGTACAGCTGAGACACTTTTTTTTTCTCCTGTCTCTCCACTTCTGGAAATATTAAAGATATTAAATATCCTTAAGTGGTTCCTGCACTGCTACTTTGGCAGGACTTCAACCACAGCAGTAACCTTAACCCCTTCTAGACAGGGAAATGATGAAAGAGGTACAGATACATCAAGACAACATTCACAAAGCACACATACCCCCATCTGTAACACAGTCTTGAAAATACTCATCACTTCTATTACTAGAAAAGTTGCTGCATTGTTCAGCCAGGAGGCTCTCATTAGCTTTTTATCTGCTTTACGTCAGGGCCCTGAGGGCACTAATAGGGCTTAATTGCCCTGACCAGACTCACCTGGGAGCTCCACCACCCCAGTTCAGCTCAGACCTGGGTCCTCAGTCTTGGCCTGAGCTCTACCATAGGAGTACCCCCCTATGCCTGGCCATGGACTTTGTTGATCCAGACCCCAACCCATGGGTCTGACATCCCAGCTTGACCTTGTTCACTTTATCACTATGGACCTGCCTGGTGATCACTGGACTGTCTGACCCTAGTTATCATCGCTGGACTTGACCCTGACTTGAATCCCTTCTGATCTCCCTCATGGTAGATGCCTATGGACCCCCTTAAGGATCAAGACTTTTGGTTGCCCCCCAGGGCTGCCCTGCATGAGTGCCATGGGGCTGGGCCCTGCCTACCATGGCACCACGTGGGCTCAGCCTTTAGCTCCCAGTGCTTAAGGAGCAGCCAGCCCTCCCTGCTCCCTGACACTTCAGCTATAAATTTTCATTTGCTTTCAAGCTACCAGAAATAAGAACAAACACAACCCTTGGAAGAGCTGTACAAAAAATACATGTCTAGATGCACATCTCCTTTTCAGCCCCTCTGCCTGCTGTGGCAGTGTAATATATGGCTCTCCCCGACTTCTTTGCTGTATCACCATGTACAAGTAAATGAATTCTCTGCTAGTCTTATGTCAATGTTTCCTAATGAGAGCTTTGTTTGAGTTTCTCTTTTCAAGTATGTGCAGAATAATGGATAGACCACAGTGAAATATGTCCTTCGTGCTCTTTGATAGAAATCATAAACTGACTACATAGCTCCAATGATTTACAGCACTTCCAAAATGCAAAGTAGAATTCATTCGGCACAAGAGACTGCTGCAGCTCTCATTTGTTTTTTTCCTTTAAAATGCAATATATAGATTCATACACATTTTATATAAATGAAATATATACATATAAGCATTTCACCTGGCCGTGCAATTATGCAAAAGGCAATGTTAATAATTTATCTATGCCATTCATACTAGCTTAACGAAAGCTCTATTCCCTTAAGTAGGAGAATTAATAATTTTGGATCTGAAGAGCACTGGTTTAAGTCTTTAAAAGGATTTATTTCTTATAACACAATGAAAGTCTGTTCATCTAAACTAATCATGGACAAAAGCTAAGCTTCATGAATAACATTTATATTTTTTGACAAACATCTAATGAACATACATAAATTAGTTTTTCCAAGTTAGTGAGTAGGATCATGATTTGCTATCGAGTCGTCACAGGAAACTACTGTAGGAAGATTCACATTACTCCAGCCGGACACTCAAGAACAAAAGATAGTCAAGAGAGCCATTAGCAACTGAAAGCCTAGAAGTTTTTCAATACTGTCAGCCTACCCAATCTTGCCAAGTTCACATTTCATACAAAAATTGGTTCCTTGGTAGACCTCATTATGTAATTTATCTAGGACAGGTATATGCATCAGGTGTCTGTAGAAGCATCCCATTAAAAATCAAGCCTGTATAATGTGTTCTTGTATCTACTTATGCTTATTTATCTTGCTCTACCGAGCAAACTCTATGGAATTTACAGTCAGATGAGGGCACTTCTCATTCCTAAATATTTTTTACCCTAATTTCACACAAGGTTCAAGACGAAGGGAGCTGATGAATTAAGAGGGGCAGGCGGCAAAAACGTATAAGGAAACCGGAGGGGGAAAACCTAAGCTAGCCAAATGAAACATTTGAATACACTTCATCCAACTCCCTGGAAATCAATGATAGTTTTTTGATTTTGGTCAGCTGTGAGCAGGCTCTTACTCACCAAAAACTAATGTGCAGGTGTCATCGCAACAGAGCCTTTTGTTGACATTTTGATAACTAAGATAAATTGAAATTATTTGGAAGTATTGCATGCATTTCACAAGAAGAGGTCTTGCATAGGATCCGAATCAGAAGCAGTGATACTGAGAAACACCTTTACGTGAATACACAGAACATTAAAAAGTTGCATTTCCAGCTTAAACAACATTCAGGCAATAATAAAGTCCAAGACACTACAAAATGGGCATGCATGCACTGTCATACTTGACTTCTAAAGACACCGTTTTACACAGCATAAAGTCACACTTTACACAGTGACTTTAATTCTATATGCCAGACCTGGGTCTGTTTGTATAAACGTGTAACTATAGGAGAAAAAAAAAATCAAGTATGGAAGTAATGGAAATGAAATAAAACAAATGAGATAAAATTGCATTCCTAACTTCCTCACTCTCAGTTTGTTACTGCATTTGACGAAGTGTCTCCATATTTATTTACCTGAAGTCCTAATAACAAGGGATTGAGACATAGTGTCTTAAATTTATTACAGCGCTATACGTGTACATGCAGAGAAGATGAATCTTAATTGCAACCCTTTTTTAGCTATTACAGTGAAAGGAAAGCTTGGATAGTTACATTTTATTCTAAGCATTCTTGGAAGCCTACATCAAATGTATGTCCAATGTCATTAGAAGGATAGAAAACATCAAGCAACACTTTTGTATTCAAACATAAAACTATAACTTCAAAAGCATACTTCCTTTGCAAAGGTGTTTATTAAATGTAGAAAAGAGAGCTCAGTGGGTTATCCTTTACTCCAGAACAATCTTTCTCCCTATCCAAACACTTCTAAAGAAATCTTCCAAGCAGTTCATCACACCCCCTTCCTGGTTACACTCTTCTCTACTCCTACCATTATGCAGATCTAAACACAGTGTTCTCCTGAAAGCTATAGCTGTCAAAGACTGCAGAGGAACACCCTTATTTTTGTTTCCTTTCTGACAATTCGTATTCTGTTTCAAAGTTTATGATTCCCAATGTTTGCCAACCTTTTTTCATTCTTGACCACATGTCATGGGGTACTTTGTCTTCATGCATGGATCACCCAGTGACCTGCTTGTGCTGTGGTCATTTATACTGAACATGCAAATAAGAATTAAGGTGTAGAAAAGAGAGATTTCTGCTTTAAATTGAGCAAGTCAGTCCTTGGGATCAGTGCTAGATCCCTGCTTGCTCTACTTTTTTATTTCTTTTTATTAATAAAATCAACATTTTCTGTGTTCGTGGTAATTTACAACCAGCTCCCAAAAATGACATCCTAGGACTTTTAAAATATTAAGCACTGCAAATATTCAGAGCGGGTTTTGTCTTATGTGTGATATTTTTGCCTGTGTAACAGCAGAATGTGATATGAAGTGACTTATGACTCAGACACCGTTCCTTTATTTGTATTTCTTATTGGCTTTCTCTAAAAGAAACAAAGTATTTGTGACTATTAACAAAGGGTGGATAATACAGTCGATCAGATTGAGCCTTCGGGCTTCCTAAAACTGTTTAGTTTTACGGTTGGAATTCAGACGGCTGCTGCTGTTGAGAAACCATAGGAGATAAAAAAAAAAAAAAAAAAAAAAAACCCCACGAAAAAAAAAAAGAGACCCAGCGCTGAAAATAAGATCCCATTTTGGTTATCATTTTACTAGATTAATGTTGCTTGTGGCATTTCTGTCTGTTCTACACTTTATAGATTTATGAAATCTTGTTTCTTATGGCAACCACAGCTGATGACTGTTGAATCATTATTCACATTTCAGTGGAATCCGATGGGGGGTTTTAGCTTATTTTTAAATGGACTATAATTTACTTGATTTTATGCAGAACAACGGTTCAGACAGTATGGGGTAAATTTTCAAGGTGGTGAGTGGGAGGTACAGTGCAAGCACAAATCCTGTTAATTGTTAATAGGATTTGTCTGCATCCTTCTGTTTATTGCTTTGCAAATGCATCGCTGTATCTCATTTACCGAGTAATCCTACTGGCAATACCATCAACTTCAAACAGACCTGGTCAGGTGTATGGCTCCACGTTTGGCACCATGGAGTAAAAGCTCCTGAGCAGGACACAACCTTGGGATTGAAATTCCAAGCAACGGACAGATTTCCTGATTCCCTCTTTACTCAGATGACTCTACTCTTATTGCTTCTTAGCAGTGAATTTATCAGCATTAGTGGCAAAGAGGTGGCTAAAAAGTCTCCCCCTAGAGGATAGTTTTCTACCGTTATTATTCTAACCATGTTCTTACTAGTTTGCTTATGTGTGAAAACAACTTTAAATGCCACACTAACACAAACGTGTTTTCCACAATACATCGTTTAAATAAGTGCCAAAGAATAGCTCAAAACATATGTATAGAACATACACAAAATGAGCTTTTCTTCCACTAACTGCACTTCCACTAACCACTACAGCTCAGTAAATTCTCTTTTTTTTTTTTACCATTTTCATCCCCGTCAGCAGCTCTTGTAGATCCTGGGTTAGAAGGAAAGATTTCTGTTTTCCTGCTCCTGTGGACAGGACCACTCCCCTCAAAGGCGGACAGATGATGGGTTATAGCTGCTTTCTTGCATTTCTACCTCCCTAAAAAAGCAGTTAGGCAAGACCTTTGATGGAGGAGGAAAGGAGTTCACAAAGGTGATATTCATACTGGCAGAGAAAAAGGGGTGCAGAGGAGACAAGTACAAAAGTAAAAGGAAAACCTAAAAAGCAACCTAAAATAAAACCGCTTAAAACAAACTATCACCTTTGGAAGTTTCATGACTTGATGCCAATTCCATAAGCAATGTCATGTTAACTACTTGTGGTTGAGAACTAGTACGCTACCATGAAACAAATGTCCCAGCAATAATCTGTAAAAATGACTGGGATTAGGTACCTGGACACTTCTTTATTTTTGCTATTGATTAACTTTTGAACTACTTAGCAACGGAAAGGTAACAAGAAAACAAGAAGAGATCTTTAATGTTTTCTGATATAATCTTTACTCACTTGTCATTTTGGCTAAACTCACTTTGCTATAGCAGCAATGGAAGTCAATATTGCAGAGAGGAATATAGCATGCCCTGAGACTCAAGACTGCTACAAACGTACCAACTTCCATCAAACAATTTTGGATATATTTCTGTGGAAGTGTTCATGTGCCTACAAAGTAGACTTTTACTCCAGAGGGCTGTGTGTGTTAATGTGAAGCACCAGACATCTTGTCTACAAATAGCAATTACTTTTTTTTTTCTTTCAACAATGTGATATTATTTGTAATAAGAGCACCGCCATCCTTAAATCAAGATGATAGTGAGGTTCTGGTAAATCAGACATCAGCCGTGTGGTCTGAGTGGGAACCATGCAGTAATACGTATTTTTGGCCAGCTCTGAGTTCTTCAGATTCAGAGTAAAAGATCTTCCATCTTCCTTATCCTTCCATATAATTAAATATCATAAAAGCAAGAGCAAGTCCTTTTTTCCTCAAAAGTCACAGAAAAGGGTGACTTTATATGAAGCAGAGATTCACAGATATATGCATTTTCTGATATTTTTCTCCTGCCCAGTGTGGCATTGTTCTTTTTTCTAATTAAAAAAATGTCTATCTTTGCAATGTTTAGTTGTGATTTGGGAAGTTCTCATCTTGCTGCATTTTTGAAAAGGGAAGTCATGTCAGACCTTGGTGCCTTACTGCCAAAAAATAAAAAAATCATATTTAAATCAAGTTAATGACTCACTCTTCCCATTTTGTGCATTTTCTTCCATTACTCTTGGTCCATTGGTTCATCCATTTTTAAAAGGTTTAATCTCCTGTTGGATCATTGACTGAATTTGTAACAGGTTCTCTTTCCATTGTGAGCTTATGAGGCAAACAGCGTTATGTTTGCAAGCACAGATGAGTGTGTTCACTAAAGGCAAGAGCATTTTTTTATTGAAGATATGCTAGTAAATCATTTTCACATGCAAGTAAAAGGACATAATTATTACTTTGTATGTTTAAGTTACATCAAAGCCTTTCATAACATCTCTCCTCCCTCCCGATCCATACTGCTCCTGGGGTACCACAGTATTCCCAATGGAGCTGGGCATACATAAAATATGGCGAATTTTGTATGGAAAGCTTTAGAAGTGTTTCTTGTAGTTGTTTATAGCCCCTGCCGCACGCTACTCTTTAGTGACTAATTTAAGACTGTTACTACAGTGTGAGCTGGGCCTTCAAAGGCAAGCAGTCCTAATTTCTCCTTTCAATTCTCTGTTGTCGCAGACCTTCCCTCTACTTCATCTCAACCTGAATAATGTACTTCAGTGATGATGTTGCAGTTAAGGTTTTTTGTGTTTAAACACACTCTAAATATTCTAAATATTCTGGGGGACAAGGTCTGTTTTTCAAGGCCACTGAAATAAGAGTCAGAAGAGATCATGAGACATTCTTTGTAATGCCTATAGATAGCAGAATATCAAGTAACTCAGAAAGCACTGTTCCAAGTGAATAAAAGACAATAGCGAATTACTCTAGACCACAGATATAATCTGAACAATGATCCTTATTTATGGGAAACAAGGCCAGAGCTTCTACTGAGGATGTGCGAAGACTTATGAACTGCATTTTAAAAGCAAGTCTAAGCCCGAGATGGACTAGCATTTATCTGCCTGGACTGGAACAAACCAAGCAGGGGCAGTTCATACAAATCTCCCGGAACACATCTTGCAAAGCTGGGCTGTGGAGCTGTTGTTGCAACAGCATCTCCTACCTGTTTGATAGTGACTCACTTGGGACAGTCAACTGGTCATGACCTAAAGGACTTTTCTTACAAAGCACACAAGCAAATGATGGGACATCCTTTGCTAAGAGGACATAAGGGCTCCTAGCAGAAAAAGGACACTTCCATGGCAGATTTTCCAGGTGCTGAATTTTGGAGAAGGAGCAGTTGAGAGAAAGCAAGGTAGCCATGTCAGCGTTTTAAATGCTTATCACTGGCACACTACCTTTTGAAGACATTGGGAGCTACTGTCAGTCTACTTTCACAAAAGCGTTAAGAGAAAGTTCACGAGAGCTTTCACAAGACCACTCAGAATCACACAGGCTTAACACCCTAAGAAAGGCATGAAAGTTAATCCAAGATGAGACATCAAATTCAAGTTACACGTTTATGTTTGCAGTAACATGGTAAATGACATAAGCCTAAACTCAAAGCACAGATGAGGCAAATCCATCACTATATCTATAAACCAGGGTAACACAACCCTAATATCTGTGGGGTTTATACACACTACAATGACCACATAGTCTAGGCAGCTCACAGGCTGTTCTCTACCAAGGTAAATCTGGAATGCAAGAAATCCAGATGATGTGACCTGCAACATTTCAGATCATCATTTAATGCAATACATACACACAAAAAGGTTCATAAGATACCTCCTTATTCAACAATAATCCAAAACACAGTTTTGGTAATAACAGCTCTCACCACAGAACTGCAGCACATCTCAGGAACTGCGCACAGAGCTTTGAGAAGAATGATGTACGTGGATGCTAAATAACACCTCAGAGAAGTCACAGTCAGCAGATTAACACTTTCACAAGAAGCTATTCCCAATGGGATCGCATCCTCATGATGACTGAGAAAACACTTTGAGCTGTGACAAGGAGGAAGAAGATGAAGAGTACGAAGGTTTGTACCCTGGAGCTTTTAACATCAAAGTCCATTGGCCTCTATCTGTCAGTAACATTTGTTTTAGGCATGGAAAAGATACAACCCCATACCTGCAGAAGTGTAAGGTTTGCATAAGGAGCATACAAGCGAATCTTTCCACCCACCATTTGGATCTTTGGGAGAACCTTTGGAACCTAGGGATCTGCAGCTCCTGAGCACTTGTCTCCTGCAAGAGCTTGGCTTTGCCTCCTATTTCACACAGCTCATAGGCTGTTCAAGTAACCAGCAGAAGGATGAAAATGCCAGGGCTGCTGAGCACTCAGAATCCTTATCCGTGGCAGGAAACAAGCCAACTAAAACTGCTGATGCTGACATTAACAGGTTGACCTGAAAGCCATCTGCAGGCCCCACTGATTCCCTAACACAGGCAGAATGACACTGTCATTTCTCACAGCCTGGCCTGAGCTCCCCTCCTGGTAGCCCAGTAAGTGTCCTCCGGCTCCAGGAATACAAAGGTTTAAAATTTTACAAAAGGAGATTGGGGTGCTTCCACAGCACTCAGGGTATGCCAGGCACCTGGCCCCCGCCGCAGAAGTCGCAAATTAACAGGAAAGTCTGCATTGACAACCGCCCGTGTTCTAAGCACAAATTGAATCATCTAAAATGACAACAATTATTTGTAATTCAGATACAAAAAGTAAAAAGGAAGAGGTGGGTTTTATTGTTGGATCGCTTTATCGTAGTAGGATTTAAAGTAATGAAGGTATCCAAGATTATAGGCAGGCTGTATTTCTTCCCTCAATGGCTAAAATCACAAGCATCAGAACTGCGAGCACTAAAGAGGATTCATATTTATGCATGTATTTGCATAATATTTTTCATGCTCTTTTTCCTGATAGGGTAAACTCTCTTGAAATCTGAATTATTTTTCATGGCACTTGGGAAAGGGAATTCATTATAAAGACTCTTACAAATATTTTTTTAATTTAACATTGGATCAAATATCCATTCATTTATTTGAACCCTGACTGCAAAATTGCGATAAAGACATTTGTTTAAAGTCTAATTTTCTTACAGGATGAGAATCTTGACTCTGTGCTCTTTATTAGATGACTTTAAATAAAACACTGAGCAACTGCAGAGAAAAGATACTGTGAGCAAAACTAGGGTGGAACGTAGAACAAATTTTGAAAACATACTTTTAAAATATAAATATCTATTTTACACGGGGAAGAAAAGAAAAAGAATGACAGTTACATCCTGTATTAATCACAAATCCTTAAAGCTACTCAAAATTATGCGCACAAAAGGCAAAAATCATATGAGTGTGACTCATGTATGTGAAAAATGAAAGTGCACAGACCCATATTTCTTAAAACTGTCAATATTTTAAGGATTTTTATAATTTAACATAACATAATAATGTCAAAATCCAGCTAAAAATACTATTTAAATGGAAAATTCCCTCTTCTCTAAAATTATAAATTACCTGCTTTCTTTCATGAGTAATGTTTGGATTTCAAAGAGCTGGAGCAGTGTTCACATTGAGTCTTCCTTCTTGACTTTAAAATATTATTTTAAAATCTGCTTATTTTTATAAACGTTTTTGCCTCCAACAGGTTCTTTCATCATGTTACAAACACAAAAGCTGATTTTTAAGAAATGCTTCAACTCCTCTTTTGCGCCCTATTTAAGATTTCTTCCAGGATTTGCTTTGGTTTGACTTACATCAACCATATCTTCTTTGAAATAATAATTTAATATATGCAACCATAATGAGTATCTTGATAAAAATCTGGGGTTTTATCCATCCTCAGTCAGGGAATATACAGTAAACTTCCTACTTTTAAAGGAAATATAGAAATTTGCACTGCTGTCATGATGCACACTACGTTGAATTTTGTTGTTCCATACAATTAACATCGGCCCCTCACCTTATTTGAAGCTTCAAGGTGTGAGGTGTGTGATGTTCAAAAAGTTAGTTAACATTTGCAATATACGTGCACGGCAATTAAAGTAATTTATCCGTTCACCTGCTATGCTCCAGAGAGGGTTGTCGGTAGGGCACGAGCTCCGACAAGGGGAGCCAGGACCAACTACACTCTCTGTCCGTCAGCTGCCATGTGCTTGAGACCTGGGAAGCACCAGCAGACACCAATAGTGTTCCACCCTCTCCTTTCTGTCGATTTTCCATTAACGGGACATGCTTGCTGAAACTGGGAGCTCGAAGGGGGCAGGCTGTAAAACGGAGCGCCTTCCTGGCATTTTCCAGCCCCAGCCCCATGCAGGCTATGCCAGGAGCCACAGAGCAGGGCTGGCAGCATCTCGGGCTCCAGTCCCATCACAGAGGCCCAGAGCCTGCAATGCCATGGCCAAGGGCCAGTTCTGCACTGGCAGCAATGGGGGCCACTCCACCAAGAGCCTGGGTCAGCCTGCCTGCAAGTTTTACTGCAAAATAGCCTTTTAAACATTAGAGCCAGAATTGATTGAAAGAGAAACTGCAACTACAAAAAAAAAAAAAAAAAAAAAAGAAAGATCAGGACAAGACAACAAAGTGGGGTGGGGAATGAAAGTTTCTGCTTACCCCATCCTCACAAGGCAGCTCCATCCCATTGCCCAGCCCCTCGCGGCTCCAGCAGCTGCACGCTCGGCTGGTGGTGAACCTACCATTCATTCATCTCCTTCTTTCTCTCAGGTATCATTGCTATTCAGGGTTTGTACTAAATTCATCTCCACATTGATATATAATGGTTGAGAAACATAGGTTCCCGCACAAATGGTGAATCTGGCTTTTATTTAGGAGCAACACAAGCTCTATGCATTATTTAAGTCCCGCTATAGCTATATTTTGAGGATTTTAAATGGATTTAAGACAAGGGATGTTTCTGGCACTTTACATAGGTTTGAACTTAACCTTAGGTAGCTACGTAATTTAATCCTTTTCATCCTCATTTTCAGAACTCTGAGAGTTCCTAAACTAGGAGTTTTGTAGACAGAGCAGATGGTGCTGTCTTCCTTCAAGGACAAAAAAAAATTGCAGTCAAATCTGGGCTCCTTAAGTTAAATGAAATGTGTAGGACCTCCCTGTACAATGGCATGCCAGAACCACTCACTGACGAGCTGTCGGAAACGCACTCCGTTTTGAATTCGGATGATAATGAAGAGTTATAACGCTTACTCTTGGGGCTAGCTGGGAAAAAACCTCAGAGCATATAAGAAAAAAAAAATTATTTCATCTTGAGTACAAAGCAGAGGAAGACAAGTGCAAAAAAAGACTTCAGAAAGGGATGGAAAAGCTCTCTTCATTTGCTGACAAGTTAAAGCTGTAGTGCACAACCTGTAGTAGTCTAAAAATAAGAGAAAACCTGCACCAAAGTGGATTAAACAAATATAACTCCATGGATTTATTTGTATGTATAAATGGGTGCCTGTGAGGCTTTACTGAGCTTGCTATAGGAATCAAATGATATATAGGAATCAGGGCTTGTGGAGCATTACTATTTTTTTTGCTCTATTCCCCTCACTGTTGCAGTGAAGTTATGTGACAGTTATCTTTTTGCTTTCCAGGACATGAAGACCAAGGCTTTTTTTCAGTAAATATGTATATTTTTTTAAGTTGTCCATGGTTTTGGCATGACTTTTTTAATTGAAATTGAGTAATTTCTCTTTTTTGATTCCATCAGTCACACACGAAAGTACTTAACTAAGCAAAATCTTTAAAAAAAAAATAATCTTGTGATTCTTTTAATATGACGACAAATACGACATTTATTTTTTAGATAAGAGCAAGCAGCAATGTTCAACTTTGAAAACTCTGTGTTTGGAGGGAAAAGGGAGTTATTGCCTCAGCCTAAAATGTTCAGTGTCTCACTAAAGAGTCTCAGAGTTCCAACTTAACTTGGTATCTAACTGTTCAGAGACTTTTTTTCATAGCCCAAGCATGTGTTAAAACAACAACAAAAATCCAAAATACTACCTTCTTATGCAAGACATCTTCAGCAAGGCGTGGACACCGCACCGTGCAAATCCTGTAGTGTTTCTCCTAGGACAGTGTTTCTGAGATGGGACATTTGCAACATTTTTTGCAAATAATAGCCCCAGTTACTTGCCAGAAGTAAACTTTGTAAGTAGTGTTCCTCAAAGAGATCTTAAAATGCTGGGGGAAAAAAAAAAAGGTTATATGGACATCTCAAATCCATCATATCAGTCTTACATTCTTTTTTTTTTTTTTCTAAAATACTCCTACTTTCTAATTTGATTGATAATTATTATGACTTTGTGATTTCAAGAATGGTTTGCATTAAAACCCAAACGGCCTTCATAAATTTGGCCCCAATACTGCTATATGGAGTAAGGATTACAGAATTGGTTCTATAATTTTCCATTATCCAGCACTCTTGTTGGCAGATATTTAGTAGAATGGATATCTTAATACATAACTCACGCTGAGTTAATATATCTTGAGGCAGTTTTAAACCCCTGATGATTCACTGTGCACACTTGTCTCATTGATTTGTCCTTACTATGCCCCAATGAAAAGCATACGTCTTTGGGGAAAAAAATACAGAGCTGTACATTTATGTAAAGGGAGAAAAAAATAGCCATTTCCAAATCTTGAAACACATAAGATTTTTTTTTTTGTTTGACAAGTCAAATACTGTAAATGTAAATAAGCAATTTATTCAACAAATAAAAGGGGTGGATTTTTTTCAGCTATAAGATTGTGTAAAAACTTTCACAATTACTCAGCTGCATAAATCACTGATAAGTGAAATGAAGCAGGTCTTTCAGAATTGATAAGATTTTTATGAGAAATCAGACGTAAGCAGTCTCCCATTCTCTACCTCAGTTTGAAACATTACATGGGGATTTTGAGCTTTGCAGAAATAGAAAGAGTAGAAATTGTAGGAATAGCCTGGAATTTAAATAAAAGTGAAATCCAAGCCCAGTTTCTGGATATCTTTATGATTCCTGAAAGGAAAAGGGCTATTTGGACAGTCGCCAGTTCTTGGTTGTTGGATCATGAAACAGTAACAATGGCATTGAAACAAAGCTCTAAAAGCTTAATCCAGATCACAAATCTCTAGAGACTCTTAACTGACAGTGAATTAAAAGAAATTTGAAAACATTTGTCAAATTTTCCAGATGAAGTTCAGAAACTGCTTTTTGCAAATAGGAAAAATGTAACGGCACTTCTCATGAATAAATAATTATGCTTCAAATGAAGTAATTACAATTTCTGCTATTAGTGTCAGCAAGTGCAGGATACAACTCCAGCACTGGATAAGTTAATTAAGCTGAACGTTCTAACAAACACAAGGAAAAAATGTATGGAATGTACTTCAGTAGGTTTCAGTCTGTTCCGATGATAACTATTCTGCAATATCTGACCTATGACATTACTGGGGGGGATTCAGTTTCATTCCAACAACTGGGGAAGAAAATAAAATAATAATAATAATAATAATAATAATAATAATAAAAGAGGTGGATGTAATTCTTTTTGTAAATGTGTTTCTGTGCATACTTGCTCATGGCTTGGGAAACTTTTAAGCTGTGCAAAGCCCTCAGGTAGGTTGGTGCTGTCTGATCTGTTTGTTAAATTTGAAAGGAAGAACAGCCGCTTTCACGAGGTACGTGCAAGCACTTTTTTCTTTTTCCTTGAGTCTTGTTGAAATCATAGGAAAAGGGGAAGCACTTTGTAAAGTGTTTGTAGTCTTAGAAGAAAAGTTTGCTCAGTTTTCCTGCTGGTTAGAATAGCTCATTGAGTAACATGATCATCAATGTCCAAAATGAGATGAGAAACAAATAGAGAAAAAGAAAACCCCCTGCTCTAACCCTTGCGAATCATTAGTGGGTGGATAAGAAGCGTGCAGCACAGTTCAAATGAAAGCTCAGAAGACTGAATAAGAGCATTGAGCACGATAAATTGAAAGTCTTTATTCAGAAGTTAGGAATGACAATATCTTTCAGTCCAGAATTTCTATCATAACATTTTACCTAAAGGATTTTTGTAAGATTAAATCTTGATGCGCTATTTCACCATTGCCATCTCATCAAATTGGTTTAGCATCGCAACCTTTTAAAAGTTTTGTTTCCTATATTATTATCAACCATCCAGTATGATCTATATTACATATTCTAAATTAGAGGATATTCTGTTCCTTTTATAAAGTCAGAGTCTGGCTCAAGACTTTTCTAGGTGAGCAATGATTCTTTTTGTCATCTAATATCAGTCCAAATCTCTGCAGATGCCAAACACAACAGAGCTGCTGATGGGTTTCCAATGCATAAATCCTGAGTCCCGCATAATTTCCTCTAAATTAATTTTTACTGGGGACCAATAGATCCTGGAGGGAAACTAGACAAGGGAAAGGGGGTGCAGGAATTGAAGAAGTCTGTGACAGGAACTTGAGAAAATAATAAGTCTACTATGGTTTGAACTCCGTCTACAGAAATGTCTACATCAATTAGAAGATTATTAGGCAACCGTAAAATTTAAATGGTTTAGATGACTGAAGTGAAGGATTTTTTTTCAGAATAACATCTATGCTAGATTTAAAATAATCACTGGAAAAGAATGCCACAGACTTTGTGTCCATACATCTTCACCCCCTGGTAAGGACGACGTCCGATTCTCATGAATTCAGCATCTTCCAAACCACACAAGAAACTCCACAGCCATAAATAATCCCACTGAGATTCTTGACATGCGCACGGTTTCTTATAGCTGTGCAGTACCCATGACAAGGGGGCTGTGGTTTTCATTAAGGCTGCTGCTGTAATACAAATCTGAAATACAACAGCATGCATTTTTTGTGCAGGTATTCACAAATGACAGGATATCATGTAGAACTTTCCAGGACATTACATGTCTATGAATATCTCACAAATCTACAACGTTAATTTAGTTTTCTGAAACTTGGTACCTCACCTTTATTCCTCCAGCTCTGGGGTTTCTTGGGGGGGTGTGGGGGGTGTTGTGTTTGTTTGTAGTACAAAACATTGCCTGTGAAATTTAATTTTAAAACAAACCTTATATCTAAATAATTACTTTTTAATTGAAAAATGTAAGCCTATGATTAAATATTTATTTCATTCTAACCATAATAAAATCCCCACCCTGCAGTTCTGTGTCAAATTTATGTTTGCTTTAAATCTAGCTCTTTTTTTAGGGTTTGAGCTGTTGGGTTGTTCACCAATAATCAGATGACTCCTCAGCATCAGTTTATCTAACAAATGTTTCAGAATATCAGCTGAGCTTCCACTTTCAGCCTTTCCTTTGCTTGCATCAGTGGAATCTTCTCCTTAAAGGACGTAGAGAGGCTTCAGGTCCCCAAGGACAAGAGTCCCTTTGAGGTCCCAGGGAGACTTTGCAGTATCTGCACAAGGTCTGCCTTCTTCTGGGACTTTTCCTCATAGGTGTGGAGCTTCTAGTATACATGGAGGAAAGTGGCCTATGAAGGTGCTTTTAGCAAAATTTCATTGCTAGAAGTGGCAAGAGGGAACAGAGCCATGCAAGACACTAGGTCCCAAAGAGCTTCTCGATTCTACCTCTTTCTGGTAGCTTCCTGAGCTTGAGTGTCTTCCATAGCACCCAATGCTGATCTGTGCCTGTTTTCACCTTCCTTCTTTGCTAAATTTGAGGGCAGCAGATGGGCTGTGTTTATTTTAGGGATAACCTCATCTGCTGTTTATATTGGGGGAAGAAAAAAGTGCTCGCTGATGACTTCTTCCTGACACCTCCAGCTGAGGCTGACATTTGTTTTCTAGCTGTTATTGGTTTCTAATTATGCTTGGATATTCAGAGGATCAGCTAATTTGCTCCATAATTTTTGGAGGCAATTTTTAATTCCCTTTCCTCCCTTTCAAACTCTATGCTAATTTCATGGAATTATTAAATATGCAAATATGTTGGGACAAAACCCTTTGGGAATCCCTGGTGATGCAGCTCAGGTGCCTCTGTAGAACTGCCCTCTGCATCACAAATACAGATTGCCAAGCGTGCAGGTAGGTAGGCAGCATGGCCAGGGAACACAAGGAGCTTTGGGTCCCTTGCGTTGCCCCAGTCACTGCAGTGAATCAGCGTTGAGTCCATTCTTGCTGCTGGGCATGGTACATCTTGGCAGGGACAGAGCAGAATGGAGCCTTGAGCAGAAGGCAGACATGATTCTAAGTTGCACCAGGGGAGGTTTAGATTGGGTATTAGGAATAATTCCTTCCCCAAAAGGGTTGTCAAGCACTGGAATGGACTGCCCAGGGAACTGGTCAGCCCCCGTCCCTGGAGGGATTTAAAAGATGGGTACTTAGGGACATGGTTCAGTAGTGGACAGGTACAGCTGGACTCTATCTTAAAGGTCTTTTCCAACCAAATGTTTCTTTGATTGTAAATTGGAATGTCTGGAGAAATGGAGACTCTTTTGAACTAATGAGATCATGTAAAACTCCAGTGCCAGCAGCATGGGAGGAATGGGGGTACAGTGCTCCAATTTGTTTTGCATTTTCCTTTGCATTCTGTTCTAAGAACTTAGCCTTGAGTCAAAATCTTATCATTAAAATTCAAAATTTATAGGTGTATCAGGGATGATTTCAAAGGAACATGGGAAAAGAATTAAGTGATTTTGCACTGCTTACTGAAAACACTTCCAACATTTTTTCTAGAATATTTCAAATAAACACATTCAGAAGTATCCCAAAGGGGTATCACTATATAGAAATATTCTAGTTATATATTTTATCAGTTTTTATTGCATGTACCAGCAAGAATTCAGAAGCATTGCAAGTTGTTTGTAACATTTAACCTTCTATATATTCCTGTTTTGTAAAGCTGTTCCATTTTAAACATCCAGGCATGTTTGAAATAATTGAGGTTGTTTAACAGAGTGGAGTTAAGACCTATGCACATTAAGTAAGGCACTATTATCTGCTTTGCAACTCTCTTTATAGCAATGCTAAAATGTATACATATATTCATGTAACTCAGCGAAATCACTTGATTTACTTTATAGTTTCAGACCACGTGTGTTGCATTCATTCTGTTCTCTCTTGCTAATTTGTTTAAAGGGTGGTATTATTTCTTACAGTTCACAACAAAAGGTAGTCTTCTCCTGACCACCCTAATCATAGCAAGACCCTACTGTGAAAAAGAAGTCAAAATAGACCATTCGCTGTTAAGAAAAAAAGAAAATAACTTTTTGACATTCATAGAATTTAAGCCAAATGACTGCAACTGGCACTCTGAATCCATCACCCCAATTACTTAC
This sequence comes from Egretta garzetta, assembly GCF_000687185.1. NCBI lineage: Eukaryota > Metazoa > Chordata > Aves > Pelecaniformes > Ardeidae > Egretta > Egretta garzetta. Next base: position 2,485,362 of record NW_009260758.1, read on the forward strand.
TCTTCTTTCTCCACCCCTTCCCTAACGATCTGCTTTCATTAGGTAGGCTGGCTTTATATGGAGATTTTCACTTCTTTTATTCACATCTGGTATAATATCATTTATAATTGGAGCAGAAATACTAGTTTTAAGGAATACAGAATATCATATTAGCACTTAAAAAAAAAAAATCTGGTGCCAGCTGAGCCTCCTAACTCCCTCTTTTCAAATCTGAACATTATTCTGACTCTATCTCGTATTTAGGAGTTAGCGTATCAAGCAGTATTTTCTAGAAGCAACTATCCTTCTGCCTGGACCTGTCAGTGGGTACCTTCCAGACCGCTAAGGCAACTGCTAAGTTTGCATTACCCCAATATTTGGGCTTCTCTGGTTCCCCCCCTTGTCATTGCTGCAGTCATAGAGCTTCAAAAGCACCAGAAACTTCTACAGAGGGCTGTATCAACCGTCCCAAACCAGAAATAATCAATTAAAATGAAACTCAGTTGTCCATGAGTGAAAACACCAGTCTGATAAGAGAAGCATCATAGGTTTGACAAAGATAATTTAGACAATTATTTGGGTAAATTTCAAAACTGGAATAGAACCTTCCCACTTGGGTTATGCCTGTGAGAAGAAATTACTTGTATTCTCACAACCTGCCCGAGAAGATCCTTATCTAAACCTCACGTATCAATGGATATACGAGGAAAGTCGCTGGTAGGTAGACATTACACAGCCTCTTCTGAGCCACAGACAACAGCAAACTTCGGACTCACCAGCTCAGGTTGTGGAAGTTCATTATTTCAGGTCTGTAGCGGTTAGCAGCCCTCTGAAACCCCAGCGGCCCCAGGTGGTCTGTACAAAGGCACCAGCAAACAAAAGTCCAGGAGTCACTGGCTTTCCTGAGACTCGGAAGAAGTAATTACAGAAGCTGTTGTAACCCAGATTCTTTTGTAGAGCTGTGGCATCAGAGAAGTTTGTTTCTCCTCTGTTCTAAGCTCTGTCATTGGTGTTCAGCTTTTAATGCATAAATGATGCTTGACTTCAGCAAATTGCTAGGAGAATGTCGGAATTTCATTCCCAGCAACCCTTCCAGAGATGATAATTATTTGTAAAGCAAGCAGGTTATGATAGCAATATAGTACATCACTGCTTCCACCTTCCCTCAAGAAAACAGGAACCCTAGAAATGGTTTTATTCCCATTTACCAAATGAAGACAGACACAGAGAGGGTAATGCCCCAGGTCAAGCCCCTAGAGCCTGAAGTGATCTGAAGCACTGGGGACTTAGGTGAAATGGAGTATATTTTAAGGATAATTTGCTGGATTATGACTGTAGTTTAAAAAAAAAAACCCAAACCAAACAGTTGTTTAAGTGTGAGACGCTCTCTCTTATTGGCTCAGTAAGAAAAAGGCTCAAGGGTCTCTCTCGATGTTGGACCTGTCACTTTAAAGCATACCTAGCTCCCATCAAGAATAGCAAAGATAAATTTATTTTTTTTTTTCCCCATCCCCCAGGGACAGCTCGAAAGAGTCTCAGTATCACAAGAACAATAGGTAATACCAGAGTACTCAGAAATCAGATTTTATTTCCTCAAGTCAAAAACTCCCTCTCTTGCAATGCTGGAATGCACGTAATGGGATGTCAGACAGCAGGTGTGATTAAAGTAATAGTATAATTAAAAAGAGATAGATGTGGGCATAAAAAGTGATTTTTTTTTTTACTTTTTTTTTTTAGGCTGCTTTGACTCTCTAGTGAACAGCTTGCTGCAGAGCTTTTGCTGCTTTCATGATGGAGTCATTTTTGTTTTCTTTAGCTGCCTTTTTTTTTAAAGGGGTTTTTCATCATGAAAGAGAAAATTTTATTGCCACAGACAATACAGGAGATAGCAGGTGACAGAATTCTGTCCCGCGTCCCTGTGACATCTGGAGAACGAGCGTCAGCTTTAAAACCAGAGGAGTGAACCTAGACCTGGCTGATTTCAGACACTATTCCCACTTATCTTTAAGCACTGTAGGAATAACACGCCTTGTTGTGCAGTATTTCAACAGTAGAAATACAGGCAGAAAAAGTGGTTAAGCCTCTGGATTAAATTTTTTGAAAAATATTTTGAAATTATACAATTTATTTTTAAATATCAAATGAAATGCTGATAATGAAATATTTTAAAGTTATAGACTTCTTCATTTGACTTCTACCATAATGAGATAACAATATCTTGTCACCATAATCTGATTTTTAGGAAGCGTGTTTGGATAAGACATAAACCTGCTCCTGAGATCCAACACCAAATCTATACAAGAAGTTTACTCTAGACCATTTTTATTTCCTTTTTCTTGACATGACTTTGTTGCAAGTATACCAATATAATTTTGGATGTCATTTCACCTTTTCTTTTATGCCTAGCGGAGGGGCTATGTGTGCCTAAGTGGTTTCTTTTGCTCAAGTACCAGCAGTCGCTATTTTTATACAGGGACTTTTTGTTGATAAAAAGTACGTTGTGAGGTTTTTTTGTGTGTATCCCGAGAAACTTGGCATTAATCTTATGGTCTAAGGCTAGTTATCTCTCTGCCTAGCACCTCCTTGTCTTTAGGTGGATTCCAGTAGATGTCATGCATCTTGGCCAGAACGCTCCACACCTACTCCTAAGCCGGCACACTGCTTCTCCGGGAATTTGGGGCATTTACAGGTAGGTCTGATGGAAATCAATAACTGATGTATTCCTCTTCATGAGTCTGTGGCCACTGGGAAATAGAATAGCTAAAATACCACCTTTAAACCGACATTATTTGTTTCCACCAGGGGAAGAAAACATTTAAATGAAAATTATTTTAAAGCTAAGAACGTCTGCCTGCATTTAAACCCTTCCATTCTGCAATGGCTGCCTCAGCAGGGCCAGCTTTCTCAAACACCCCAATATGCAGCAGCTGCTCAAATGTTATTTCATTTAGAAAGATTAAAAAGTAGTGGGCATAGACTTCAAGATATTTCTGCAGTGCCCTACCTTGAATGACGCATTTTTCTTTTTCATCGCTGTTACAGTTCTTGACTGAGAAACTACCCAGTACATTCATACAGAAAACATGCACATTGTCAGATCGCCGTACGCCACCATAAACCGCCGGGTTTATTGACAAGGAGACCGCATTCTGTCACATTCAGCTTAACCGAAGAAAACAAACCTCAGTGGATATGAAAAAAACATTCCTGAGTACGCTATGACATTACTGACGATTCAAGCCCCTGATAACCACATCGTACGTACAACAGGCACGATGTCTCCAGCAGGCTGCATGAAAGACCAGAATTGTGTTTCTTTTTGAGGTTAAAGACTGGTTAGAAAGAAACAATGGAGATGACCCTGCTTCCTATACCAAATTGTAATGCTATTTTACAATTTGTAAGTTAAAAATCTTTACTAGAAATAGAAAAATCTGATTTTGCCATTTCAAGTCAGGGAAGAAAAGGACAGAAGCAAACAGAGCAATTGGAGAAGCACAAGAGACCCAACACTGCACAAAATCAAAGAAAAAATTGGGGGGGGGGGGGGGGGGAAGCAATAACATTGCAGATAGATGCGTGTACCTACAGTGAACTCAATATTCTTTCCTGTTGTTCTGATTTCCCTTCCACTCCCCTGGACAAAAGTAGTTCTGTTCAGAAAGTCAGTTTGTTGAGAAAATTAGGTTACTTGCAAAGAAAGATCATTAAAATGTTATCCACCATTTTCCACTGACAGGAACGAAACGCTAAATAGAAATACCTCACATTGTTTCAGTGGCTTTGAATTTTGCTGCTTAATGCACAGAAACTATTTGTTGTTAAATATTTATGTAACTAGGGCATTATTACAAGTGATATAAATGATGGTGTGTGTAGAATAATAGGGAAAGCATATATTTTAGGAGTTACATTATATTCTGTAGTACATCAAATTTAGCATGCAAAATACCTCCTAAATATTTACATCCAGCAAGAAGCAGGCACTGGAAGCAATATTCAAGCATAAATTCTATCGGGCTTCATTCCAGAGCTCATCTCTCCAATAGTCAATCCAAGGAGATGGCATTTCCTCATAGTTTATTTAGTGTGCAAGTTTAAAAACCCAAAGCAACGCAAGCTCCCTTTCCTATTAAGGGGGAATTGAGTTCTTGAGTTTGTGCCATTGACTGGGCTTGAGAGAGAATTTTGGTGCTGCAGTGATATTCTTTCCCAGCTTCAGGAAAGCTCATTGCCAAGCAACTCGCTGCCAAAGCCAGAAGCAGACTGGAAAGCTAGTTGGGTTGGGTTGGTGGTTTTTTTTTTTTTGCTTCAATGTTTGCTCCCAGCAACCTCATCTTACTCCAGAATCTGAGCATCCCTGTAAACTTCTGCAATCACTGCGTCGAATGCGAACACACTGTTTATAACACCACAATACCAGAAAGACCTGGAAGCTTGCGGCAGGACCGAGGAACAAATAGAATTGCCTCCCATTCTCACATTCAAAAGCATTGCAGAGAAAAAAAACCCAGCAACGACAAACAAATGCGGAATCTTGTTTCAAAGCTGATGAGCAAGTAGCACATAATCCTCCCGTACAGAAGGCCTATAGAACCTTGCCAGTCTTTCGGGATGGCAAACAGATGGTGGGAAGAACGCAGTGACAGCTTGAGAAGGCTGTGCCGCTATCTATAGATGGAGTTCTGGTGTTAACATTAACCCAAGGGTTGTTAGGAAGACAAGCAGTAGTGATCTCCCTTGCAAACTCTGAAAAACAACATTAGAAAAGCAAAAGGCACACATATGTATATAAGATGAAAGAGCAGTGTTACTTCTTATCTACAAAGGGCTGATTTAATTACATTCTGCAGAGGATACTAGAGGAAAGGTGATACAAAAAAAGCTCAGATTTTTTTTGCCTGGGAACTTTATTACTTGCTCTATTTTATTTAAGCTGTTGTAAATTGGACCAAAGGAAAGAGAGTAATTACTTTTGCCTTATCCAGTGTATTTCTCCATTACTAATGTTTTTGACAGATGGTACTGTTAAACTCAAAGATAGAAAGGAAAACATAATAATGTAGTAAATAGTATAGTAAATACAATAAGGTACCATTTTCAGGATCTCTACCATTCTTTCAAAATAAAAGAATTTAGATTCCTTTATGGATAAAGTCTTCTTTTAAAAAAAGAAAGCTGTTTCCATTCCTTCTGTTTCCTTTCTCTCCCACGCCTCAAAGGGTCACCATGTATCTATACGCGTGGAGATGAACTGCTGCAGGTTTGTGGCTTAGCGTCTTTCCCCTTCTTCCTCCCTGACAACGAGGAACTTAGAAACTGAATTCCTCGGGACTAGGATTTTGCCAAACTCCAAAAAAGTAGGGGTTACTGTTTCAATGCAGATCCCTTGATACCAACATAGAAAAGGGGTCTTCAAGCCTTTCCGAGTTAATGATTAATAATAGAAAGACTGCATTTTAGCAGGATAGAAGCATAGTCATAGCAAGTTGAATATGCTTTATCTCCACGTGAGAGCAGTCTAGAGCCTCTCCAGGTCTTGGATACCTGGTACCCCAGCGACAGATGAAGACCAGATGAACGATAGACCTTGAAAATCAACCATGCCAAGAGACTAAACTTTCTTAGTTTTGATGGGTGGCACTACAGCTCTGCTACCATGGCGTTGTCTTCCTAGCAGGCAATGGTGTTGCCTCCTGCAGTACTGCCAGTGCAGAGAGCTTTGCCACAAACCCATCCAGCACTCCCTTGGAAGTCACGCTGCCAACGGCAACCAGACCTTCCCTCTTTTCCACGGGCAAATGCGGCTTGAGCGTATTGCTTATTTTCAGAATAAAGATGAGAGGCCGGTGAGAGTTCAGAACACGTGCATTCTCCTTCGTGCAAGAAACATGGAAGAAAAATAAAAAAGGTGAGATAGGAAAGAAGCAGCAAGTATTTTATTAACTGTTACCAAGCCCTGAATATGAGATAGAGCAGAGGACACTGCCTTTCTCAGCATATAAAATGGATAAAAACAAAAGATGAAACAAATACCCTATTCTAGGCAAGCAGGTTGGAGTTGACAGCAGGGTATAACTTAAAATATTATTACAGTCATGAAGATGTGATCAGAAAAGACAGAGGAAATTTAGACCCTTTTCATGGGGGCTGGAATGCAGCTTTCAATGCTCAGCTGAAGTTGCCACAGAAGGTGATGAGAAATCTGTACCAAAAATTCTGCAGAACTCAGTTTATTATCATATAGGGCTCTAACATACATCTTGCAACAAAAGTGGAATCACAGGCAAATGGAGTTAATGACTTGGTGCCAGCTTGACTCTGGGCTATTACACTTGCCAGCATAAACACAGTGGAAGCCTGCATGGAAATATCAACCTAAAATGATAGGAAACAACCCAAAAGGCAGGCCACCTTACCTGTGGCCTTGCTGCCAGTTCTGATACAATTTGCTGCCAATGTTTGAAGACAAATAACAAGGATGCAATATTGGGTTTGATTTCCTGAATTCAAGTCTGGGATACACTGCTCCATACACACACGTACAGCGCTCCAAAGGCGTTCACCGCTGGTTTATCTTTACATAAAGCATCCTGCTGAGAGATGTCAAGAGCTTCTCTTTACCCCAGTCAACATTTCCTTCTGTATACCCTTTACTGCTTTTCTTGCCCCTTAATTGCCTAGAGGAGATGCTCCCAAGTATGCTTTCATTTCTTTCTACCTTCAACTCAACCGTTAACATTACTGTTGGAGTTAGAACACCAAAGTTGAGCCTATATCCAAGTCAGGGGGGCGTAAGTAGACTGTGAGGTTATGTGGTGTCAGAGACTCTCCGCTCTCTGCATGCCACACTCGTGGATATAGCCATCTTTTTTTCCCTGCTGTGAAATAAGTATATTAATATCTAGCCTCTGAATTTAGACTCACAGCCTTGGACATTACTATTTCCAAATACTGCACTGACGAGCTGAGCAAGCATAAACCCCATGGATTGACAGATAAAATGAACAAATACAGAGACATTCAGGAATATATAACAAGGTAATTAATCACCTGGAAAGACTGATAGTAACAATATAATTTCCTATGAAAACAATTTTGATAAAAAAAACTTGTGAAGTTTGGCTAACACTGTTACGCCATGCAGCGTAGTGAAGCAAGGAATTCATTCTACCAAAACTCTTCAAATATGCAGAGCCTACACTGCAAACCGCACACCACATTCAGCCATCAGATACTTCCAGAAGTTGGCTTGCAGACATCATTTCTCAAGTTACTTCTCTCAGTGCTGCCTAGTAGCCTGGCCCCCGCTGTAACGTATATCTTCTTTGCCACCCCGTTAGCTTAGTTGGCCTCACACTGCAGATATGGAAAAATGGCAAACCAGAATGGACTGTGAAGGATTCAGGCTACAATATTTTCTACTTGTACATTCTCATACCAGGCTAATTTTGTCCCAGGGCCTCTGGCATAGCACCCCAGCCTCCGGGCTGTACTCAGGCAGAGCATGAACTCAAGCTGTACTAACCACATATGTTCAGAAGCCACATCAAAATCTGTAGATATGAAGCCAGCCTGGATGAATCAAGGGCTCGTGTTTTGTGTACTACAGATGTAACCATAAGGTCTCTTGAAGAAGTAACCTGTTACTTCTTAAATGAAAACGCATCTCAGCAATAGAAGGTTCTTTGTCAGAAAGGACAGGAAAATCTCATTCTTCCTGAAGACCAGCCCATCTCTCAGATAGGAAAAAAACATTTTAAGCATAGTCCATTTAAGGCAGTGATTTACAAAGTTCACAGGCTCCTTATTAGATCTGTCCTAGTTCAATTCTTGATTTAGTTGCAGGAAGGTGAATGAAAACTTTACCTGCGTGTTTGAACATGCTCTTCCCAACTGTATTAGCTCTTTTTTAACTAACGCATAATCAAAAATTAAGTTCTCACTACCAGCTGTAGAAATGCAGCTCAGGGAAAAACTGAAAAGTTTTAATTTCCCAGTGCCCCTATTATGCTGCAGCTGTAACAGCCCCGTGTTTTTGTCAAGATCCACAATTTTCTTGTACTTTCTTTTTTACATTCAATTCCAAGATGTTGTCACAGCAGCACATCTGGGAGGAGAACTGAGAGGCAACTCTTGCAAATGCTCGCTCTTACCGGTCTCTATTCTAAAATCTTTACAGAGAAAAATGAAAAAAATATATATACATATTTATATGTATATTGGCTTCTCTTTATGCTAATATCATGTATTACTCTGGAACTACAAAAAACCCCAAAACTGAGTTGCTTTTATATTTAAGATAGTTTCAATAAATATAAAAAATAGAGCCATTTAAAATGACAGCAGTTTTTAAAATCCCGAATTTATAAAGGTATCGTTATAATTTCCATGTCTGCAGGAAAAGCTGTTTGAGCAGGTTTAAAAGCTCCCTGTAACTACAATAGTAAACATCCAGTTGAAAAGCATAAAGATAAGTTGTTCATTTGCATTTTTATCTGTGTTGTCTTACAACCATTAATTGTGGAAATGAAACAGAGATATGAGTATTAAACCCTGGCTACTAGAAATTAATATACATGGAGAATAGAAACATCTGGAAGTTAGGGATGACCTCCATGTTTTGAGGAGAGATTAATCAAAGCACAAGTTATAGTTTCCAATTTACTGCAAAACAACAGATCCTATTTCATAATAACTACAGAAACAATCTCCCAGTTTGAGCAGAGCTCTGAGATTATCTGACGGTAACAAATAACTAAAAGCCAATGCTCCAGTTTGGGGGGCATGAATCACTGCGCACGAAAGCCAGGAGTACGTATGTTTGTCTAATTGCAAAGACTTTTAATCATAGGGTATTGAGTGGCATATATACATTTAAAGATCCGCCTTCAGCAAAGCTGTCATTTGCAATCATTTTCAAGCCATTCAGAATTCAAGAGGGCAGAACCAAGCTGGTGTAAATTGTTAGAGCTGCAGGAAAGGCAATGAGGCCCATGCAAATTTACACCAGCTGAGAATGGGGCCAAGTATTAGGCTATTTAAAGACTCAGCCATAGAAGGCTTACTCAGGTGATTTCTCTGGCTCACAGAGGGTTAGGAACATCAGCAAAGGCTAGGCAGAACTGAGGAGCTGCGTCAGAGCATCTCAGAGCAAGATTTGACTGCTGTTTTTATCTCAAAGTGGTACCCCTGGAAAGAATGTATTAACTGTAAATGTAATCAGCTTAAACTCTCGGAGTCTTATTGAATAAGCAAGTGAATTCTCCCAAGCCACACGAAGCTACAGTCCCCATGGAACATGATTTTAATTTAACGTTATGTTAATAACTAGGAAATGTCATGGCATTTAAACTGCAGGACTGCATTGCAGCCAACTTCCTTATCAAATTTAAGGCTGCTCCCTCTCACCATCCAAGAGCTGTACCTCGGAGATGGGGCAAGCAGAAGGTAAAGAGGGGCAGAAGCTGCTTCCAGTTAGAGGCTACGCTTCTGTGCCGATGGGGGAACTCGGGGCTGCAGTCTGACTGCGGGCAGCAGTCGAGCTGGAAAAAAATATCATTTGGAAAAAAATATCCAACATGCAGAATACCTATCTAAATGAATGGAATGCAGTCTCAGATAAATCAAAACTGAGTCCTCTCAGGTGAGGAACTAGGATATCTTCCAACCTACCTGACATTTTACTTATCATTTGAGAGTCCGAAATGCTTCCCAAACCCCCACGTAACACGGCAGCAACTGCTAAAACACAGAATTAGGAGGACAGTGCTCTGTAAGCAAATAGAGCCATTCATTTGAGCATCCTCATCACTTGTTAGCTCCACTGAGGACTCATCAACAACTCTTTTGTATTAGTCATGACATTATTGTTATTATTCTTGTGTAGCAGGTGTCCTGCCTTTTACATTTCAGGACATATGAAAGTTTCCAATGCAGAAAATTCACCTCCATTAAGAAATAGAGAGGAAAAGGCAAAATAATCTCCTTTTCATTACTCAAGAAAAAGAGGCAGACCAAGGAAATTAAGAAACTTGCCCAGTAAACCCCATTTCCAGCAATTTCTCCATCCCCCTCCAGGTTACATCTCTTTGCTGTAGTCTCCCAGTTGACCTCAGACAAGACTGCACACGTGAATGCACAAAGTCCATGAAATAGCCCAAACCCAGACAGCTTTGCAGATCAGTCTTCTCACTGAATTTCATTCATACACCTGAAAAATGGACAGCACCCCCTTTTCTTCTTGTGATCAGAATTACAAAGAGATACGTAGATAACCAAGTTCCTAATTTCCATCAGTTTTCAGTGAGGCTAGTCCCTTACATTCCTAATGTAGCCGATTCAGATATTTTCCTTGAATCTCCATTTCTATCTCCACCCTCTCTGGAAATACTGACTCTCAACTTCTTGCAGGTAATTCAGAGCTTCTTACACATGAAGGCCACTTGCAATGACTTCTTACACCCTACACTTCAGTTTCAGAATGGTCAAGAGTCTTCAATGTGGTTTTGATTAGAAATATAAATTCTAATAAGGATAAAACACTACTACAGTTGCAGTGAAACTTTGTAAGTGTTGAAATATTTTGTTCACAACTCATTACCTGCCCACCTGTAACTCCTATATCCTTTTTTATGTCAGGACTTGAGTTCCCGAGTCATCTTGATGGATCTGAAAGAATTGCCCTCCTCCGCATACATTACTGTATGGGCAAACATCAGGGAATTGTGCCACCCAGCGTTCAAGTTAACCAACCAGTCTTCAAACAGGGGGCTGATCATGGCTGGAAACAGAAACGAGATGCTTTTCTTTATATTGAAGGCCTACAGCTAGATGCTGATTTAATGTACACGGTATTTCACACAGATGTTGAACAACGTGAGGAAGACGACAGCTTTGTAAGAAGGTGCAGGATAGCCCTTCCACGGAAAGGGCACCCACCCTTGGAGAGCTTCTGGGCAGGAAAGATCAGAGCCCTTTGAGGGCACTGCATCTTGTGAACGCTTTTCCTGCAAAAAAATCTTTCATTCAGCGCACGTACCGAGCACATCGGCTCTGTAGTCTACAGCTGGAACACCTGTGTGATACTGTGGAGGAAATTAATAATAAGCATATTAATGAGACCATCATTAATTAACCAATTAATTTTAGTTCCTGCTTTCTGCAATGGAATACTTGCACTTTCTCTATTAAAGAGCAAAATAGTCAAAATATTATTTCTGCCCGTACAGGCTAATATCACAGTTCACCTTGCTGCCAGAGAAAGTCAGTAAACATTGATCTCTGTTTGGAAGTGCTTTTGATAGGATACTTGGGTTTATCTATCAGCTTTTTCAGTTTTCCCCCCCCCCCCCCCTCTTTTTTCTTCAGAGAAACATGTAAAGGAAAACATTGGTCAGCATCAGAGCTGTGTGCATCCCTGAGCCTGTCTCCCATACAAATGCAGTCCTCCATTCTGCTCCCATAGGTTGCTCACAACATAAAGATGAGAAATACAAGGCCTGTATAATGATTGATGACACGCGCTGATGAATGGCACGTTCTTTCCGTGTAATTGCATCTCTCAAAGCAGCAACATTAGGACAGTTTCTGCCTTCAGAAACAAACTGTCGGCTGTAGGATCCCACATTAGCAACATCATTAGCAGATCCACTGTTGGATAAAAACCTCCTCATCTTAAACACTCCTACTTATATTGAACTTCACCCACCCATGCTAGTAATTTAATTTTAATGTTTCATTTCACCAAATGTATTTATCTAACTTTTTTTTACTTCAGAATTTTAATCTAAGTCTCATTTTCCTTTTTAGTGCAAAATCTGTGTTTAACCTTGCTGTACGTCAGCTCCTTGACTCAATACAATGGTTAATGCCATTTTCTACTGAGCTTTAGAAACATGGGAAAAAAATACGATGTTGATGAGGACTGTATTGAATAGCTAACTTCTCATTATACCAGAGGAGTTCCATTATAATAGAGTGCAGAGATTACCTTTGGGCTAATACGATGAATGAAAAAGGGATCTAAAGCCAGACTCTTGCTCACATTACAAGGATTACATTTACTGCATGTTTCACCTTAGGCTCTCTGCTCATGTTTACCAAGACTTAAATATCATAATCCCCATGAGAAGGCTAAGGCACAAGGAAATTAAATAACATTTATTATTTAGAACATTTAGTAACATTGTTTAGAAACACCAATTTCCTGGTCAATCAGGTGTTACTCTACCCCAAACCCAGACGAAGGGCTGGAATTATAGCTGGAATTGTATACACTCTTCCTTCATGGGACAACCGTGGTGAAGTTGTGATCCTTTCCCTTTTTCTGTCTCCTCCCATCTCAGCTCGGACCTGCTCATCTCCTTCTGCTACAGCATCAGAATTTCTAACCAGAAATTCTCAGGCAAGGACACAGGTGAAAATTCGTACTGTGTTATCATCAGAGTGCCTCAGCAAATATTTATTGTTAATATGTATTATCTATATTGGGACAAGCAAGATATTCCCCAGCCAAGAGCCGGAATCCTATTGTGCTAGACTCAGTAAATGCACAGCGTGATAAAAGTTCCTTCTCTGAAGATCTGATATTTCTTGCTGGTTCCAGTGGAATTTTCTGCACAAAGCACTGCCGTGAATCTTGTGGTGCTTCAGCAATAACTTGTCATCACTGTGCTTTTGACAATTTGGGATAAAAGCTCCTCTTAGGTCTGTAATTTCTATAGCTCCGTATAAAAAGAAAATGGAGCTAAAGGCACAGTGTTGCCAGCTGAAAAAATAAGCATTGCGAGACCCCGTGCCTTACATTCTTCTCTTTCAGTGACCTCTAAGATCTAAAGGAGAAGTTAAAGATCCAGGACTAGGAGTTAGGAGCCAATGTGACCTTTTCTCTAAGCCAGACAATAAACAGTAAAGGGTATTGTTAATGCAGTGCACAGGCATTTAGCCACATGTCTCATTAACTTTAATGGGAGTCTCACCTAAATATCTGAACATCACTTGGAAAGTATACCCTAAAGTGTGATGTCTGGGGAAAAAATTGCCCAGAGAGAACATATAAAGAAGAAGAGAAATATGAAAGAGCAAGCCAGATACAAAAGTACACACGTGGGTGGGAATACATAAGGGTTATTTGCGTGTTGGCTGTGAAAAGAGGTAGCTAACCTCCCAACCAGACACGGAGGTGCTTCGGAGCAGTCAATAGAGAGGTAGCACGTAACTAGAAGGGAAAGGTATCAAAGGACAGGTTCCATTAGCAGCAGCAGGGATATCCATAGAAAAACATAAGGGGAATCCATAGGGAATATCAATCTACAAACCCCGGTGTGACAGTTTTATGTTTCACCATAATTTAATATAATAGAGAGATGTAGGCACTAAAGCATTCAGGTTAAAGTATTCATGAATAATAAAATCATATTCATTTTATCTGGTCACATTCTATTCAAAATTATTTTACTACCTTCCAAAGGGTAAATCTGGCAAGGTTTTTGAACATGTTAAGATAATTTAAAAGTAACTGCTTAAGTTGTTTAAACCTTTAATGGCTTCTTCCATTTCAGTCTTTGTGAAAGCTATGAATGGAAGAGGGAAGAGAGGAAAAATATCATGTGCATATAGAACAGAAGGGGACAGGTTGTACACAACAGGACTTGAAAAATAAATCTGCTTACAGAGAACTTCACATGTAAACATTGAAATATTTTGTTCCAAAGTAGCTTTGAAACTAAAAATGGCACCATGAACAGGGCTGCTGTCACATGTACAGAATTACCCCAGCTGGTTTTGCTGATAGAAGTGAGTGTTAAGATCCCTACTGGTAAAGGCACTGTCATTTAGCATAATGGTCCCAAACTTCTCATCATTCTGAGCCATTTGAGTAAGCTGGCAGTATGCTGATGGCCCCGACCTGTCACCTTGGTGCCTTCTCCCTTCTCCACCAGGACTGCTGCCCCAGGTAACCCAGAAACTGCCACTTCTTTACCCCGTCACAAGGCCACCGCTGCTCTGTCCCACTGCGGCAGCCACTGGCTTTGATGCCGTGAGCTCTGCAGCCAGGGGAAGGCGGCAGCCAGGACCATGCCGCATCGCGCCCTTCAACACCTCCTGTTCTCCTTGCGCGGAGCAGAAACACCCGAGTTGCTCTGCTCTCACAAGCCAGCGCAGGTTTGCAAAAAAGAATTAACTTGGGCCCTGCGTCACACCTCTAGGCAAAGCAGAGAGGTCCATTTCATTGCCCGGGGATCGCTGCCACGCAAGAGCAGCACAGGGTTTATCAGCCTGGAAGGAGCACTGCCGCTTCTGTGAGCTAGCGGGGCTGCCGGCAGAAGGCACCGAATTCTGCCACATCCACACCCCCTCATGGTTCTTTTAAGCTTTTGAGCTCTGTAAATCATAGCGTATGAGTAAGAGTGAGATATTTTTATTTCTAATATTTCATGGGCTTTATTCCCCCTATAAGCTTCAGGCCTGATCCAGAGGAGCTTTGGGGCACGTGCTGAAAACACATGAATAACTCAATGACTTCAAGCTGCTTGGTTCCTCCCTTTCACCCTGGGATTTGGCATGCTTTTCCTAGAGCCAGGCAAAGGAAACTGCAAATCATTAACTAAATAATCTTTGCCCATGACAAAGACATTAATCAAAATGTCGGTATTCATGTTCCAGAGGGGCATTTAAACCATCATCTATTCATTTGCTCCAACATAACCCAATGTCACTTCTACTGAAGAGCATTCAGATTTCCTTCCAAAAGTATGACAGTATCTAAACTAATTTTAGCTTTATGTAACAAATTCTATTAAAAAAAAGTGCAGTATTTATGGGATTGAGCAAAAGAAACAAATCAGTTGTGAAAGTCAGTATTGTGTCAAGTGAATAGAAGGAAATATTCAGTATTTGAACACATGCAGCCTGCCACCTGGACAAACCTTTTTAATAAAAAATAGCCAATCTTTTCTTCTAACAGTGCAAACCTGATTGTTAAATTCCCATGTGCCCTTGTACCTCCTCCCTCTCATTTCTCAACAATTCAAATACCTCAATTTTAAATCCTTCAAGAGCAAATCTTCAACTGTGCATAAAATGTAAATTCAGCAAGCAAAAATTCCCCAAACAACCCACATCCCTTTCAAGCCTATATCACCACTGTTTATTTCCCCCTACAACAAAATGGTTTTGTCGTGAGCTAAACAAAAGACAAGACAATAAATCTAGAAATCCTGTTATATTACACAAATTATCCCGCAATTGGAAACAAGGCTGTTTTACCTCTACAGAGAGAGGAAGAAAAAAAAAGTTAAAAAATAATTTTCCAGGAAATATTTCACTTTCTGATTATTTTCCTTTTTATTAGGAAACCAAGGAGAAACAAATGGAGCTGATACTTTGATGCCATCCCTGCTATAACGTATAATTGTGGTACTGAACATGCCTTTCTTTTTGGAAAAGATAATAATTGGTAATTCTGGAGAGATAATGGAAGACCTTGGAAAAATTATAGGAGTAAAAGTAGTTTTATGCAGTAAATGATGTAATTATCACAGTTTTTAAGGCAAGTCCTATTGGCTTTCATGCAGCATTTTATCATCTTGAAGTATGCCCGCAGAGAGAAGGTAAAATGACAGAGAGCATGTCCTGACGGGGGGTTGTGAGCAGCATATGTCAAAGCCATCCCAACACAGTGATTCAGCCAACAAGAAAAGGCTTCCAGAAAAAGAAGTCCCAACTCAGCCCATAACAGAGGTCTCCTTTAAGCAAAAGCGTTGTCATTAAGCCATAGGTCTGATGGAATTTAACCACCTCCACTGTGGTTCTTACCACCTGGGATAGGAACCTGGAGGCAGCAGTGAGGGCACATACATGCTTGTGTCTGGCGGGTCAGCTTCTCGCCCAGCAAGCCTTCTCCTGCAATCTCCTTATTGCTTACACAGGTGATAACTCCTCATGGATTCTTCTCTTCATTAACAAGAATAGTTGGAAAAAAATTTTACCTAAATGGCAGGATCATGTAAATATAAAGAATTTGTAATATATTTTTCATTAAAAAATGGGTGCTATCTTATGAGCTACACCCAGGCAATTCATTCTTATCCCAGTTTCTTCAGTCCTAATAAAGACCTCGGCTAATCTAGCTGTTCATTACACAACATTTCCATAGCAGAGGGTGACCAAGGCATTGGTACTGATCTCATTTACAGCTTCTGCTGCTTATTTCCTAGCTGCTGTTTACAGAAGCTGAATGGCCATAATAACAACAAAGTATTTTGCTCTTTATTTAGGCTGCTGAAAAATAAAAACATTGAGAGGAAAAACTTCCAAGTATCTAGGTTGATGTTTGGGCTCCCAGCTACGTCATACAGCTTCTGAAAGTTCCCAGGTCTGCACAAGATCTCCCAAGATTCAGAAAAATTAACCTATTTCCCAGAAGAGTTCATTAACCTGGACCTTGCGCTACCCTCGCATGGCTGCAGCAACCGCTTCCCGGTCCAGAGCTCATTTCTGGATCTGGAATTAGCTTATGAAGCTGTTCATATTCCCGCACATCATCGTTCGTGACCTAAAGCCCCTGACTCCTGCACAGATGCCTCTTCTCTGGGCCGATCCACTTCCTGCAGCAAACAGATGGAATAAATATCGCTGGGCAGGTGCATGCAGAAAATGAATAATTAGAGGATGCAGTCTGGGAATGCCATAAAATGAAGAAGTGCAGAACCAGTGAGTGCAATAAGAGCACAGTTTCCTAACTCTTGTGAAAGTAGGCAGAGAGAGAAACAACATTTAAGAAGGTCAGATACATTTTTTTTTCCATACATTACTGTCAGCTCCACTAAAATCACCTGTCACCAGCTATTTTTTTTTCTACTAACAGGCACTGGGGCTCACATACTCCACTGAGTACTCTGGACAGGACAACAGGGCATGGACTGTCTTCACGGTCTGAAGACCCAGTTCCATGAGTGTTTTAAACCTTCTATATCATGCACTCTAGTCACAAGAGCAGATGGCAGAAGTTTAGCTAGCATCTGCCTAAAACCCCGCCTTTACAGCTTATTTCACCCACCAGTTTCAACATACAGATCTACTCAAAGCTTGAACATCTACACTACGTAGGACATTCAGCTTCTGTGCTGGTTTCCATATGAATCCAAACTTCAGCCTAAAAAAAAAAATCCTTGAAAGGACCAGATGGTAGGCATATCTTTTCCCACCATTCTGCATTCTTAGTGACTTAACCTTTGTTACTTGAATTAATGTGATAAAGCGCTGATTGCAAACATCGATAGTTAACGTCTGTGCACAGTACTGTGTTTCAGCATAGAATTCTGGAATTTGGCGTACAAAAAAATGCACATATAATATATAGTTCTGTAACAGATAGCTCTAGTCTCAACCATGGTCAGTAAATACTGAAGGAAATACAGTGGGAAGAGGGAAGATGGAAAAGGAGGGAAAAGAGATACTGTAAACCTTCATTATTTCACTGATGCAATTTGAAGCGCGCGTTGTGAATGTACCAGAACAAGTGATGGTGCAGGGAACATACTAAGGAGGAGGGGAACACCAGAGTAATGGGGTGTCTCAGACTGATTATTTGGCTGGTAAAAGGTATAGAGATCCCCACCCTGAGGACTGAGATGTTTGTTCTTTTCCACACATCAGAGTTACATGCTATTTTTTCAGAGATGAAGAAAATTGTAGGGTTTGGGGGTGGGTTTTTCCTTGCTGAAGAGCTCATGTACTGAAAAAATAGAGTTTGGGGGAAGAAAATCAGGACCCACCTGACAAATACTTCATACCTGAATAATAGTCATTTGACAAAAATAAGTAGCTCAAGAGTTTTATTCTGAGTTTCTTCATTTAGGCTATTTCCAGAACTCTTGACTACAGACTTTAAAAGGGGGTTAGAAACTGAAGAATGAACTACACATTCTGATTTTCAGCAAAGAAAATATTTTAAGTAAAAAAAAAAAATATTCACACCGGGCAGAAAACCAATAAATCATTTCTGCATTCAATTCTAATTTCTCTGTCAACTTCTCTTTGATTATACACGCAGGAGCACGATGAGGACTAAGCTATAGGCTACCTCATCTGCAGTGTGTAGTAATTCCCTGCTAGAGATGTTAATTATGCCTACAGACACTAGTCCAGTGGAAAAATTCTGCTAGATACCTATTGCTAGGTATTAAACATTAAAAAAGAAAAACCACCACAGTAATCACAGCCACCTAGGCCCTACCATAATAGCAACAAGAATAACAAGGTCTGGCTGGGTGAGGGCAGCCTGGCTGGGTCACTGCTGGTGAAGGCAATAGAGCAGGGTAGCAGCCACAAATCAAGGGGCTGGGAGTGCAAAGCCATGGGTCTGAGATTGATCTCAGAGTTTGGGGAATTTGCTGGATGCTCAGTTGGCAGCAAGACCAAAGAGAAGACTTTCATATGCATTTTCTGGGCCAGTTTTGGATGAGAAACAGGGTATAATTCCTTCTCTGACTGCCACTTCAGAGTACAGCAGCAAGCCCCCCTCAAGGCTGCCCTCAGGGGCCCTTCGGAAGGCGAGCCAGCAGCCACCTGCCTGGTAGGCAGAACTTTTTGTTTTGAGCATGCCCCATTGCTGCTCAGCCAGATGAGCCGGCTCCCTTCAGCTTCCAGGTGGGACTGAAGCTGTTGCTGACCCTTGAAGCTTTTCATGGTAGGCTTGGTTCTCACCAGAGAGACCACCTCCTTTCATCCCTCCTCCTGCCACCCCACAGCAGCTAATGCTGCAGAGATATTCAGCCAAGAAGTCCCTGAGTGCCCATGGCTGAAGTGAGGGCAAGACAAGGACCTAGGAACAAGCACAGCTGGATGCAGACATGGTGGGGAATAGAGAAGAGGGGGTAAGATGGCACCTGTTCCACCAATATGGAGCAACCTTGCAACTGCTTCTCCACATCCCCAGTAAATTCCTTTCTGGAATGTGTTTCTCTACTGGTCTTTCCCATATTTTATTTATTAAGCTTAGCAACAGACTGGGTGTGGGGAAAAAAAATAAATCACAAAAGCCACAGTAAAAAGACAAAACAAATACTGCTCATGTTCCTGCATTCCTGTAGCAAAACACATTGAGGGGCTGGCAGTGGGAACTAACATTTTAGCTGTTCTAGAAAGGAGTTTATAACTTGATTGATGTTTCTGCTACACATAGACATTCTTAAACTAAAATGAAGCTAAGCCAAAAATACTTATCAAAGGTCATCAACTTATTAGCTGGGTAATAATATTGTCATCATTTTGGCTTGCAGCTCACTGAAATTCTACTCACTGGTTTGAACAAGGTTGCAGCAGGTAATGTTCCAATAAAACAAAAGGACAGTTCTTGCCCTAAACAGTTTACCTATACAATAGCATACAGTGCCTCTGCTACTGCCTCTCTATTTTTACTTGTCATAACACAATGAGAACATCACTGAAGTTGCTGCAGAATAAATTGGGATCTCATTTACTGGATCTTAAATTCTGAAGCCAAATTCTTACTTGCTGATCTCTTTGACTTCCACGGGAAGGTGACATATGCTTCCCTTCCCTCCCCCACACCCTCCCAGCCCCAGATCAGGTTCTTCATGCAGAGCACTGGGAAAAATGAAGTTGGGTTTATGTTAGGACAAGGGTGTTCTACTTCAGTTATTTATTGCAGTAATCACCCCATGGAACTATGCTTTCCTCAAATTGCACATATAAATTATCAGCTATTACTCCCTACTGCAAAGGTTGATGCAACCTCTTGTTTTACAGGTATAGTGAAATTTAGAGGTTAAAACATGCTTATGACTTGATTTTTCTCCCTGCTTCACCAGCTGCAAGGAAACAGCAAAGGAAGCCAACATATTACCATATGAGCAGCTTATATGCTAACTGGAATTATATATAAGCTTTGTGAAGCATTCTGAAATGCTATACATGAGCTTCGAGAGATCTAGCTTCTCACTGCTATTCATTTTTCAATTTTCAGCTTCAAAGATCTTGGACATTCTCCTCTAGGCTCATCTACAAGCAAGAATCCAAGGTCTAGTCACATTGGATGATTTTCTCAGACACAGGATTTGTTGCAGCAGTCTTGAGACAAACCAGGAGAAGAAAAAAAGGAAGAAAGTTTATGCAATATTAGAGTTGTTTTTATTTTCCCCATATGCCATGACAATCCTATTGTCCTTCGGAGATGAAAGTAAATTTACCTTGTGGAATATGACTAAGAATATTATGGGGTTTTGTACTTTTTAATCTGCTTTTCACAAAGTCTTTTGTGCACTTTCATGCAAAACTGTTCTCCGTGGTTCCGTGTTAGCTATTGTTGGAGATACAAGTGCCCCACTGCCTGCTAACAAACAGCACAACTGGAATGAAGCCGTACTCCAACAAGGGATTTAGTAAGAGAAGCACGGGAGACGCCATGCCAGCTGGTGAAGCCAGTCACATGTAGAATAAGAAGATCCCAAGGAAAGCTAATGTCAGATGCTGTCTGTCAAGGGAGAAAAGCCTTTCAGAGGTGAAGCTGTTGTCAACAGGAAGGTGAGCGGTGCATCACCACCATCTCAAGAACCTTCAGGTATTACAGAGAGGGTCTCAAAGCTGTGGTGTACTAGTGAAAGAAGGTATGAGCAATCAGTAGCACCCGTGTTATTTCATATATATATCTTTTAAGATATAGGTATAAGAACTTTAAAATATAATATAGGTACCCTAGGAATTGGGCACTTGGCCACTGGTTATAAGCATTGCTCTTTAACCACAGCTCCCTACTTCTTTCCATTTCTTAGAGCAGTGCTTCTCAAGCCTTTTTTTTTATTTTCCTCCCCATAGGATATACACTGTGTTCTCTGAAGTCAGTGTTTCTCAGGCTTGCAAGGAGCCTTTTCCTTAGAACCCTATAGGCACTGCATATATACTTCAGCCAGGAAGAAGGGCTCAAGTCTGCTGCCAGCCAAGATCTTGCTTTCTTTGAGTTCCCTCCCACCTTTTCTTTTGCCAACAAGCGCTGATCTAAGTATGACCCCTCTCTCTATCCAGTAGGTACAGTGATTTTACCCAAGCCTGTGCCACAGCTGTTGTGGCCCCCAGTAGTACATTGGGTGGGATGGAGAGCACAGAGATGACAAAAGCAAGATATTTCTGTCTCACAGCAGGTCTCTCTGCCCTGAAAGAGGCCATTCAGAGTCCATCAATGCAGGGTTCCCCCGCAACATCCCATACACATTAGCAGCACATCCCAGCACAACTCTGGGTTCTTCCCCACACACTGGTGGTGGAAGTCCTGCCAGGGACCTAAGCACAGGCTGGAGCTCACCATGCAGGACCAGACCTACAGTACCTGAGCACAAAGAACAGGGCAGGTCCAGGGGCAACAGGCAGCTTCAGCCAAGATCATCAAACAAACATATGGCAACAACACAGGTCCAAGGTCCAGTCAGGAAAGCCAACCCCAGATCAGGGTCCAGACAAACCAGGGCCATAGTCAAGTTAGAGACCAGCACTCCTCCAGCACCATTCAAACCAGGCTAATGACCCAGGGCTGAGCTTAAATAGGGGCCCATGGGTGGGATAGGTGGAAGGCCCAGGTGAGGCTGCTCAGGGTCATCAAGGCTTCTGAGTGCCCTTGGGGCCCCACCACTTCCTTACTATCTCCCATTCCCTATTCACAGTATTCAAACTCAATAATCGATATTTAAAAATCATGCATCGAGGACATGCTATTGAGATACAAAGGTATTTTTTCATAGCTTTGTATTCAATTCAGAAAGGCTGTGCGGCTGGACCCTAAGCTGCTGAACATCACCGGGAGCTGTAGCGGTTAACAGCAGCAGGGGATTTAGCACATGATTTTGTTCATATAACCCATCACATTGACCAGTCTTTATTAATCTGAGCATTTAAATGAGTTCTTACTAGAAGAAAGTAACTAGAGCTGCAAAAAAGGAACAAGGTAAGGCAAGGACAAATACATAATTATCTTGAATGTGAAAAAAAAAAAATGGTGCAGCAGAAGTTCATGTTCCTTTGTGTGGAACACAGCCCAGTTAATGTACAATTTAGATGCAATAGTTTTCTCTGGCTGGGAAATCAGTTTGATTTTTTTTTTCCCCAGCTTATCCTTTTAACATTTTCCTGAAGAACAGAATGACGATAGAACTGAACTGCTGCAGCAGGCTGTACAAATTCATTAATGACATTAGCAAAATAATGATTTCAAACATGTGTGTCAGCACAGGCAGCAGCAGTACACTTTTATTGAGAGCCTTCCACCATTCCACTTCTGCCATAATGTGAACACACAACTTTGTCATCCCCGCTGCACGAAATATAAGGTCTTAAAAAAGCTATATTTGCCATGTTCCCGCACATGCTCTCCTCGTAATTTCAGATATTGAGGCCCGAGCTGGCAATCAACCAGAGTTTCCATTGCCCTCCAGAAGAAGTTTTAACTACAAGTGATCGTCTGAGGTTATGTATTGGTCTTTCTTTCAGAAATCAGCTATGGAGATGCGCAAGCCAGATGTTTTCTGCCCACTAATTAGACAGCCTGAGTTGGACCCCCAGCTCCTCCAAAACACGGCGTTGGGTGAAAGGAGGCTCTGTGTCACTTTTGCTTCCCTGCTGGTGTCTGGTGTGGCTGATGCGCAGGGTGGTCCCGCACATGCCGCTGCCTTCCTCCGTACTGCCCAGGAGACCCACTCCCCCATTTGAGGAATTTCCATGCCTGTTCTGGAGCCCTAAAGCAGCAAAATGGGTGTTTCTGTGCACAGAACTCTGGCCCCACATATGGAATTTGGATGGGAATGCTGTCTGGGTCTAAACCTGAATGTTTATTGCCCACCAAGAGCCTACAATCTGGAACATCTTTAAAAAGATGAGGAAAGGAGCTGGGGGGGGTCGGGGGCGCAGCAATAGCAGGAAGCAATTTAAGGCAACACTGCTGCCCTTGGGGCATGAGTTATTTATCAAACAGGACCTGTCTAAAAATCCGTGCAGCCTTTAGCTTGAATATTTTTTCACCTAAACTGGCTGTTTGCAACAACCCTCCCTGCCTTTGCTCGTTTAGCTTTGTGAGTGGTTAAATCCTGCTAGAATAATGCCCTGCCACCCACTGAAAGGGCTGAAATTTTAAACAAAACCACAGGAATAATGAGTTGTCTGCAGGATCACATTGCTCCCTCTATTTGTCTTTCCCTGTCCCAGCCTTGATGTTGTCCATCTAGCTCATATTTAGACCTTTCTGCCGCCACCTCTTCCAGGCTTGTTGCTGTGCTTCAGGTCTCTTTTTCACAGTTTTACTGTGCCTAACACAGCCAGTTCTGTTCTCAGCCAGCACTACTGTTATATACATGATTTATTTATTATAACAAAATTAATGATGCAGGGTTACAATGGAGGAGATATTGGGAGAGTCCAGTGAAGGAACCAAACCATGTAACGATATCAACCTGCCCACTAACCCTTCAGACAAGACCACGAAATGAGACTTCCAGGGCAGTGGAGCTAACGGAACGATGGATAGCACTGAAACATTGAATATATAAATAATAATAATGAATAAAGCTTTGGGTTTTAGAGCTTTCATCACAAATTCTTCTGATGCATAGAGAAAGTTTATAAAGCTTACTGGGAAATTTTAATAAGAGGTAATAACAGCACTCTCATCCACTAAAAGAACCTGATTCTGACCTATTTTTTAATAGGGTTATTCCAAATAACTCCACTGACATTGCAACACACTGGGGGAAGAAAAAATAGAATCAGTCCCTTGCTATTCATAAAATAATCCGACAATGTTATCTTGTGGCAAGGTGCCTACATCCTTTGGGTGGGTGAAAAAGAAACGAATGAGGCCTGCAGGCTAGCAGGGCATTGACAAGACAAAATCATAGAAAGCTGAGAATGCTCCCACTTAATTCACTTCATCTTTGCTGGGTACACATGCTTACAGGGTGATGGGAGGAGGCAGAGGTGTCTAATCCTGCTGCTGAGAAATCTTAAATGAGACCGTAGATTAAAGGTTATGCTGTGGCACAACTGAAGCATAGATACACCTGAGCTAGATTGAGCGAAACCACCTGAAAATGGGGGGCAAAGTCCTTAGCTGCTCACTCTTGTATGGCCTCTCTTTGCTGCTGCTGTTAGCAGAAGTAGCTAGACAAGCCTTGCTGTGGTAGATGTGTGTCTTCTGCTTGTAGCAGGGAAGGTACCTGCGCAGAGGTTGACTTTTAAGTACTGAAATGAAGAGAATCATTAGCTAGAAATCCAGTTTTCTGTGAAGAACTGGGCCTGGGGTGGTTGTGTTATTGCCTCTCAGGAGGCAAGTCCTGATGCCAAGAATCTCTTCCTCCAGTCTTTCTTCCTCACACATATCTCTAAGCTTTATTGCAGTGAAGTGGCTGACACCTCTCTTCCTTCAAACCTTTCTTCTTCCTAGGAGCTGTCAAAGTGCTTTTGTCATCAAACATGAATAGATCCAGCCATTGCTTGCCGTTAAAAAGCGAAACAAAAATTCGCTTCAGTCTCATAAGAAAGGAGAGGAAGGGGGAAAAAAAACCCACCTTTTTTTAATAAAGCCTCACATTTTTACTACTATTTGAATTACTTTAACTCTTCTTTCATGTACCAATCTTCAGACTTTCCTAATTTGTGAGCTCCACTTCATTTGTTAAGGTTTTTAAATCCTTAGTTATTTCTTTCAAGTTTTGGTTTGGTTTGGTTTGGTTTGGTCTGTTTTTTGAGAAGACATTCTTCTCATATGTTCCCTGCACCAGCTACAGTGATTTCACGACAAGAAGAGAAGAATCATCTAATTTCTCATGCTTAAAACAAACAATTCTATTAGTTGATCTAAAAATAAAGAAAAAAAAAAAAAGAAAAAAAACCCCAAACCACTCCAAGGCACGTTTCAGCAAGTGCTCATGTCCAGACTGATCTAATAAAGGTTTAAATTGAGGTTTGAAGTTGTAGGCGGTGGTAAAAATGAATGACCTGTCTACAAGGATTTACCTCTGCTCTCTCCTCTTAAGGGAATTTGCTTAAAATTCCCCTCTTGCCACTGTGGCCACGAGGATCCCGCTCTCTGACCTCTGCATTATTAGTTATCCACCTTTTTTGCTGTCTCAGTGCCTCCAACCTTTTCACCTCCCCTCCTTTCTGATGAGTCTCAGAAGTTGTGGGATCTTTATTCTCCTCTTCCACCTGCCACTACTCCTCTCCCTTGCCTTCCCCAAACACTCTATGGGCAAATCTTCCTGTGGGTTGACCTCCCATTTTGTGGAGTAAAGCTGAAAGATGTCTTTGTCAGCTCAAACCTGAGCATATGGTGGTATTTTAGTTGTGAATAATTTTCTCAATCTCCATAAGGAGGTAGGGAAGAACTATGCACAGAGAGGTTTTTTTTTATCCGTGGTACCTGATCCAAATCTCCTTGGAGTTGTCTGGTGTTTCATAAATGACTATGAGTCTAGTGTCTTGGAATAAACGCATTTGTACGTTTCATTCATTGCAGACATCCATCACTGCGTGGCACTCTGTGGGTCTTTTCTCCTCTCAGTGTCAAGGTTGAGGGTCCAAATGACCCTTTGCAAATCTGTGCCGCCCTGTGATTCCTGGTTTGTGTGTCTTTCCTCATCCAGCAGTGATCTGCTTTTCAAAACCACCCGTATAGGTCATGGCATTTTCCATCTTTTCTCCGGAGCACTTTGGCAGCGGGACTGCGGTCATCAACAGTTACGAAGGTGTGATCCAATGGGGGGAAAAGAGAGAAGGTGCAATAGGGCAGTGGCATTCCCTTATGCTTAATACTTGTACAGACTTATGCTTAATACATATGGACTTTTAAAATATTTTAAATTGCTTTTTTTTTAAATGTGCACATATTGAAGATTTTTCCATTATGTCTCTCTTATGCATCATGCTACGCTCCGTCTGTTGTTAGCCAAAGTGAAACAGGAACTATCAGGGTGAAACCTAGGAAAATCCTAAAGAACATGGTTTCCCTATAAAACATGGTTTCTTTCAAATAAAGGGAAATACCAAAGCATTTACTGTTCTGCTTTACAACTGTAAAGCAGAAGTTACAAGAAGGACATTAAGTTTCTCTGGTA
Source organism: Egretta garzetta (assembly GCF_000687185.1). Classification (NCBI taxonomy): domain Eukaryota; kingdom Metazoa; phylum Chordata; class Aves; order Pelecaniformes; family Ardeidae; genus Egretta; species Egretta garzetta. The sequence goes on from NW_009260758.1 coordinate 2,511,461, forward strand.
TAAAGGGAGTGCAAACCAAATCAGAAACACTTTCCTCCACTGTTTTTCTGTCATTTAATGCCTGTTCTAAGCAAGCAGCCCCAGAAGAGCTCCTGCAGAAGGGAACAGATGTTTTCCTCCGATTAACCTGGATTGGAGTGGGTTTAATGTCTGCCAAATCCTGTAGTCCTTACTCGGGCAAAACTGCCAGAACCTGCATTAATAACACCAGAAGGACACGATAGAAGTATCAAAATGCAAAATAAAATCCATTCAGTACTACAGTGTAGAACAACTCAAGCCTAGCCTAAAATGGTGTGTTGCCTTCAGAGCTGATGTGTTCTGTCAGAGCAATGGGCTGCTCCAAAGTGTTTTGCTAGCAGGGGGAGACGGTAGGGCATGGGCTGTGAAGCAGTGGATACATAATAGGAAAAGAAAGAATCCCAGTCCTCTGAACATCTCTGCTTTCATCCCAGGCAAATTAGACATCAGGAAATACATTGAATGAAAACTTTGTTTCCAATAAACACTTAAAAATAAAAGAAATCTGAAAAGATGATTTAAGAGGCCAATGACACAGAAGTGTGTAATGAATCTGGACCTATGCTGCTGCATTTATATAGGCTTTCCAGCAATAAAGTCAGTTAAAAGACAAATTAATTGTATGCTTCCTCTTCAAGAGAAAGAGACCAATGGTAGTTACTATGGCAACTACTTGCAATTCATCCTATTAACTTTGTTATTGCAGGAACAATCAATAATGATACAGATCGCTTTAGGATAAAATATACATGAAGGCTTTTAAAAAATATATTGTTTGCTCTACTTTCAAATAAAATCTGATATGCTCTTGAAAAACCAAAGACAATCTTAGACAGAAGCAAAACGTGGATTTGCCAGAAGGGGAAAAAAAAAGGTGAGTTGAATTGTACCAAAATCCATCTTCTCCTCTTAGCAACTTCAGCAAACTGTTCAGATTAATTTCTTCTGAAATGTTTTGACATTTGTGTTCACTCTGATTGTGAAGGTTAGACCTTATTTAAAGGCATAACATAACGCTGTGTGCTGGTGTCTCTGCTCAAACTGGTCAGGTGTAGTCATGCTCTTTAGCAGGACCAGGTAACTACTCCAAAAACCTTTTGGAAATGCTGTGCTACCAGCATCGATGCCTCACCTTCTTATAAGAGCTACCGCAGGTCTTGTATTCTCTATTTCACGTTATTTTTCAGACATGGAACAGGAAGAGGGACCCAGCCAGATACCTCCTGATTCCTGTGACCCAGGCAGCAATAGCAGCCAGGGTTAGTCTCCCTGGTGAAGAATTTGTATATTTTGGTGTGGTGTATAGGATACTGTAAACTCTCAATCTTCCCCTATTTGATTTTGTGGTTGCTAGGAGACATAAATGCCCTGAGGTTTGCATGCCACCCATGGTGTTTGCTTGTACCTTGTTCTGGAGACTACATGGGCTTTAGAGGTACTCAGCCACTAGCAGCAAGCTACTCCATATGGGAATTAATCTAATTTATGAGGGTGCTGAAGAAGTAGGAAACTACAAGGATAATTTTAGGTTGCGTGATTTGTCGGTGGAAATTTGGCATTGTAGGGACGTCTGGACAGGCAGCAGATATGAAGAACAGTGGTTAGGACACCAGGCTGGGTCTTGAGAAATGTTTGTTTCTTAACTCAGCTGAGCCTTTCCCGTGAGGTTTTACATAATAACTGACCTTGTGTCTTTTTCCGTGTGTCACATGTGGATGATACTGCGCTCCCTTGTAAATATTGAGAAAATGGAGTGGTCATGACTCTAAGGTACCTGGATGTCAGATTGCTGCAGGCATATAATCTAAAAGTTGTGCCTTCTCAAGAACATCCCTCAGCATTGCAAATATGAGCCTTAGATTGCTTTAAGTGTTTCTTTCCTAAGTCTGGGGGAGTCCTTCAGCGATATTTGCATCAGACCAACTGCCTGTAAACTTTATGAACGGAGAAGATCTGTTCCAGCCCCCAATATTTTTCCATCCAAGTCACTGTTCCAAGCCTCTTCTCATTGATATGGCCCTGTTATATCAGGAGTTGATGACTCAAGCTCTGTTTATGTGCATATGATTGTAAATATGTAAGACACTAACATTTTCCAGTTTATAATGCTTGAAAAGCCAGATATGGTTTACTGCTATTTCACTTACAGGTGTGAATCATCATCTATTATAGGAAATTTAATGCAGTAGCACTGTGTGGATTTGCTGAGGGCATTCTCATGAATGTGTCAGTCTTCTAACGCTGCAGAGTTTTCTGAAGATGCATTTCACTAGATCGAGTACATAAATCTGAGCTGCCTGGGAAGGAGGAATGCTGGAGCAAGAATATTTTTCTGTATTACAGAGAAGTTTGCACATCCTAACTTTACACATCCGTTGCCATTTCATAAGCCATAATTCTATTTGTGTTTCTTCTGACTTACAGAAGTTGGTCCTTTCTATAGAAATTCTAAATTCAGTTCATCTTCAAAGGAAGAATACAAAATACTTTAAAATAGAAAAGTGGAAGATACTGCACAAGTTAATTTACTTCAAACTGAAGCTTTTGATGTGCTGTTCTTAGATCACTTCATTAATATAAACACGACCAAACCAGTAACATTTTAACCTTCTTTTCCAGATCTCCTTTACTACTAAGTCATTTAATTTTTTTCCATGTCACTTGAATTCTTGATCTACAAGTCACCTTTGTCTCTTCTCTCTATTGCTTCAAACTATGTATATATTACACATTTCTCTCTTACCAAAACCCTTGAAATACCATTCACGTGCAGCTGCCCATCTAACCAAACCAAACCAAACCAAACCAAACCAAACCAAAATCCACATCTTATGTCATAAGTATTTATTTCTTGCCTCCCTGTAGTTTTTCTCCAGGCCATATAAAAGCAATTTCTGGGTCACAGGGCTACTCAAAAAGACCAGCTAAACTGTGGTTGCAGACTTAGAGATGTCTAACCATACTTGCTGTATATCCTTCTGCTTATTGCTCTTTCTCAGGCCCACCACATAAATACATAAATATATCTTTATTTACCAGATTGGTCTCCTGCTTTTTTTCCCCCTGATCCACCCCTTATTTTAAAAAAGTATAAAATATTATATATATGTGTGTGTGTATATATATATATAAAAATCAATATCATTAACCAGGTTCAAACTGCCTTCATTTAAAGAAAGGTGTTAGTGAGAAGATAATGTGGCTTGCTATGCTTACAAAAAAAAAATAAAATGCAAAAGTGAGTATTTTTGGCTGCTCCTGTACCAGCCCCATAAAAGCAGACCTGCCAATTGATCTGTCAGTTTGGGGTTTTTATAGAAAAAGATGAGCAGCAATTCCCAGAGGATGCATTTAAAAGCTCTACACAACTGATCTCTACTTTGAGACTCAGTTTCTCCTGCCCTTTTATTTTTTTCCCCCCACTCTTAACTTTTAAAAATCTTAAAGGGAAACTGTCACAGTATATTTGTAAAGTACACAGTGAAATATGAAGGCTCGTCCAATACCAATAATGCTGTGCATACTGGGAGTCTTCATCCAAACAGTTTAGTTTCATAATGCACCAAATCAAGATGTTGAGAATCAAAATAGTATCATCATAAATTGGATTTAGGGACTGCTTGGAGGATGAAAGCAATAACCGAGACTTCACAAGGAGAGTTTCTCTGTTGTTAGAGAAACCTGTACAATATATCTGGGAAATGGTTCAGTGGGGATCCTTGTAGCAGGTGGCACCGAGAGCTGAGAGTACGGTGCCAGCAGAGATTAAAAAAGAAAACAAGACCTGGCAAGAAAAGCCAAAGCAACATGATGCCATCAATTTAGGTTCTTGCTGCCTCAGCTGCCATAGCCTGTGCTCATGGATGAGGGTTGTGACTGAGTGATATGAAATAAAAGAGAGGAGACTGACCAGTCACTTGGAAAATAACTGAACACGCTTCAACGTTTGTTGCAAATCGTATTTTTTTAAGAAAACTTGGTCCTGAACTCCTAACTATCTGAGGAACAGCGCAGGATTTGGTAAACTTGTTCTATTTGAGATGACAAACATAAGGTCTCTCACTTAAAATACATGTGTAGACATTTTCCCTAGCAGGATCTGTTGTTTGCACTCATAGTCTTTGAAATAGGCTGAATTAGTGCAACACAAAGCGGTGTGGGCGTGAGAGGGGCTCTTGCAAGGCAGGAGCCAGGGGCGTGAGTCGGGGCCTCCGCAGTGCTCCCAGGCCCTGGTAGCTCCTCTTCGAGCACGCTGGCTCTTGCAAATACTGCCCAGGGACTTGCAATTGTCACCATGCTGTAATGGTGAGAAGCTGAATTTAAGACTGTATGTTCCCTTTTCCAAGCCAGGACCCTGACAATTAGAGCTTGACATTGGAGAGCCTCTTGTGGGTTTACATGTGGATGGATAAATCTGTAGACCTAGAGTTGCTCAAAATATTCCTGGTTCGTGCCCTTCGCATGAGTTATTAAAAGAAAACTGCGTGAGCATAGTGAAAACAAAATACTGTTAATGCATGGTTATTCACTTTCCAGTCATCACTGAATATCCAAATTGGGGATATCTAAAGCCAATACTTGTAATATTCTGCTACTATAATGCACATGCATTAAGGATTTCCTGACTATGCCAATTCAGGGTGCTTTCAAGGTTTTCTCTTCAACGATCACTGTACAAATTCTCTGTAGTTACTGAAGTCTGGGTAAATGAGAAAGCTTCTCTCCTTTATTCTTTTCCTTGTGTATTTCCATAGCTTTATTAAGTCAAAATAAAAAACCTACGTGCTGCTGAAAGCTACATAAATGCATCAGTCATTTTGTAGCAGGGTTCCATTAATCAATAGCCCAGGGATAAATAAAAAGATAACAGAAGCTTCTAGAAATAAGCTTGCTTACTTCAGACTGTAACAGGACCCACTAATTCTTATACTTGTAGTTACAGGCTCTGAACGATGGGGCATAAAGCCAGCTTAAACCTATTGCAAATTTGAATAGTGTACATTACCTGTTAAGCATTTCTTATGCTCTATAAAAGAGTGCCTTAGTGTCGGTAGGAACCCGGCGCTTCTAATGACGACAAAGGGATCAAAGCAGGGATGGTAAAGGACACATCACTTCAGACCAGTTGTGTGGGATTTCCCGTGATAAGGCATCCAGGTATGTGGTGAAGGATGGTAGAGTGAAGCCAGCTTTACAAAACAAAACTATAACAGCAAAGTGAAAAATAAAATGCCTTCTCCCTTCTATTTGAGGTTTGCATTTCTTGAAGTATGGCTGCTCTCTCTCTATAAATCTGATGACCTCTGACCATAAGAGATTAAGCTCAATGATTTTCTGATTTCTTTGGAATATTAGCTGCATGGGGAACTAAATGTCATGTAAGACTGCAGTTTTTTGAATACTAAGTTACACTTTCTCAAAAGAGGTGGATGTCCACATGAACGTATCTTAAACTATTTTTGAAAAAGCATTATATATCCAACAATTTAAATAGACATTTAAAACTCTTTTACTGAAGGTCATGCTCTCCTTCTTATTTATTCAGCTGGAATATTTATTTTGCCTTTTGATCAATAGTTGCTGTACCGATCCCTCTGTTATCTCTAATTCTGTGTCAGTCACTTCCCTTTCTTCATGTTAAAAATATGAAGAAATTATTTTTAAAAAGTCCAGACTGGATATCTCTGTGCTGATTCAAACTCTGTAATGTCAGTGGAAATACAGCTCCTGATTTCAGTAGACTTTGAGTGGGACCCATGCTTTGCGACATTATCTGTCTCGGTGTTATGCATCTTCTATTTCTCTGCTTCATCTGAGTTAAGGTTTGGTGCCCTTCTTGCTGCTCCTACAGAAAAATGCTGTAGTCACTTTGACATCTGAGATGCACCCAATCTCTCCTTTATTTCCTTGAAGTTACTTCTGTGTTTAAATAATGTCAACTTTAATTGTGTTTGAGATGAAGGTAGAGGAAAACTGAGGGATTGACTCTGGTCTCATGGTTAATGCACTCCGATTTGGGATGAGGAGAGGTGTCAAGTTCAATTCTCTGCTTCAGATAAGGAGGATGGATTTGAACTTAAATCTCCTGTATTCCTGTGATTAACCCCGGGCAGCTGAGTAAAGGGCTCTATTTCTCCCTTCCTCCTCCTGGTTATGCTTTGATCTGATCAGGAAAACATTCAGATCTATATGTTACGAATGGCATAAGGTATGTCCCTTCTGTCAGGGGATAAGCACTTCATCTCCCCAAAACCAAGACTGAAGCCATAATATATTCCTCAGTATTTCCCCACCAGTGAGGGGCTGGAAGGGCACAAGAATTGGGAGGGGACACGGCCAGGACAGCTGACCTCTACTGACCCCAGGGGTATTCCATCCCATATGACATCATGCTCAGCACATAAAGCTGGGAGAAGAAGAAGGAAGGGGGGGGACATGTTCGGAGCGATGGCGTTTGTCTTCCCAAGTCACCATTACACGTGATGGAGCCCTGCTTTCCTGGAGATGGCTGAGCACCTGCCTGCCCATTGGATGGAGGGAATGAGTTCCCTGTTTTACTTTGCTTGCACATACAGCTTTTGCTTTACCTATTAAATTGTCTTTATCTTAACCCACGAGTTTTCTCACTTTTACCCTTCCAATTCTCTCCCCATTCCACCGGGGGGAGTGAGCGAGCGGCTGCGTGAGGCTTGGTTGCCGGATGGGGTTAAACCACGACAAGTGGGAAAGCAGAGCCAGGCTGGCACCCGTCCTGTACATCTAAACCAATAGTCCTAAGCTGAGTTACCCAAGATGGGGATTATTTCATTCCCTGTTATACTAGAGACGTATGTCTCCATTGGAGCATTAGATGTAAAGCGTGCTGAAAACTTCAAAGGAACATGACATTAACAGTCTGTAGTTTTCTCTTCCTTGACGGTACCAAGAGCAGATCTCCCACTGATATCAGTGAGTAGCATCCAGCCTGCTGCCAATGCAATAAGTCTATTTTTTTAAGAGGCTAACAACTCTGTGGGAAGGTTGGAGGGTACCTTACCATGGGAGCAGTCAGCATCCATCAAGAACGTGCTACAAGTTCTGCAGGTGGTGTAGCTTGCATGCTCAAGTACCTTCCAATGCCTGTTCCACAAACATCTGACTTTAATTTGCTATGAGTTATTTTCAAAGGGAGCTCGACTTCTTTCCAGCTAAAATGTTGTGACTAGAGAAAGAAAACAAAACACACAAGGGTTAAAAATGAGGCAGGATAAATAAATAAAGTATGTTTGATAGGATAATGATCTGAGACCAGCTGTTGCTGAACAAACATTTATTATTATAAATCATCAGGGGCCTAATAAAATATAGACTTACCAGAACAATACCAAACAAAAAATGCTTATGTAATAATTAAATATGCAAAATTCACAGCTCCCTAGAAAATTAATTTTTTCAGGGACAGGTCCAAATCTATTTCACTTGCATGCAAATCACTCATAGACATCAGTGCAGAAAACCCCATGCCTTTGCTAAGATTTATTTAATCATTTAAAGCATGATTTGTGTGGGGACAATGAAGAGATAATTGTAAAATACCCCTGGTTATAATGTAGAAGTGCTAGAGAATTCCAAATAAATGCTCACGTTCTGGCCTTCTTTCTACTGGGGGGAAAAGTGGGATGTATTAAAAATGCTGGACATGACAAGCTGCACTAACAGGTGTTAGGTAAACCCTAGATTTCCTTCCATGATTTATTTCTACCCGCTAATATGCCAATATTGCTGGAATTCAGCACAAAGTAGCCGAATTCAGAAGAACACAAAAAGCTACACAGAAGGAGCAATGCTGGCTAGGAAGCCGGGCAATAGGAAAAAGACAGATGCTATGAAATGTCTCCGTGTTAAAGTGTGTGAACAGGGGTGTTCATGTATGGTAGCAGAGGGGAGCTGAGTTCTGTTTTTACAGAGCTATAGATCCTATGAGGCTATAAGGCATAAATAGGTCTTGCAAAGTTAAGCAATATCAATGCGTTCTCCCCAGGCAGAATTGAGATAAAAATAATTTGGATTTTATGAGAAGGGAGGGAAGATAATATAATTTTGAAAAACCCAACAAATCAAACAAACTCTTTAATGGCTAACAGCTGAAGAAGCTGAGGTTGACGGTGAGATCACCAATGCTTCAGCCTTCCCAGAGCAGGTTCCTGAGCCTTCCCAGAGCAGATGCCTGAGCCTTCCCACCAAAAGCCCATTTGCTGCAATGCAAAACGGCAGTATTTCACCTCTGCAACTCCCAATTACTCTAAATGAGACTGAAGCTGCTTTGACCCCTCCTTTTAAACCTGAGCCTGAATGAAATAGCAAATTTAAATAAGAGACTGCCTGCAAGCTGAAGGGTGATGGAGTTGTGAGCAGTAAACAGTGCCGATGTAGCTCAGGGGGTGGGAATGTTTGCTTGCACATGTTACACACCATCACTTGTATTTACATTATCTTCATGGAATCTCTCCTGAGTCCCTGCACAGATAAGACTGCCTGAGCACTCGCAGCCTGTCAACACTCCGTGGCACTGCAGTGTCACGCCCCAAAGGAATGCTTTTCCAAGGTATGGCTTTTGACAGTGGCATCCAAAATGACAACCCCTGTTCTGCTTGGAAGTTTCAGCAGCCTTTTGGTACCTCTTCCTGCCACTCTGGGTACTCACCATCTGTGTTGAATGGAAAGCAGTAGATGCTGTCAAGCGGCAGAGTGAAATCATAATTTCCCTTTACTTGATGACAAGATCTTTGACTGGCACGGGGTTAAGCTGAGCAGGTAGTGAGTGGCTTTAGAAAAGGAGCTGAAGATACCACAGATTCACAAAATGACATTTTAATCAAGCCTTGAGCAATTTGCTTAATTACATTCAACTGCACTTAAAGGAAAAACAGGAGTTGTCAGGATTTTGTAGAGACAAGCAGAAAATTGGTTTGGGCATATCATTGATTATTATGAATACCTCAGTGTCATATTATCCAGGAAAGACACAGTGGCAAATCCTAGCAAAAGTCATATTTGCAATTTTCTTTCCAACTTCACTTTGGAGTAAATTTGGTCACCGGTTTATTCTTTTTTTTTTTTTTTTTTCCTTCCAGTACGTCTTTTCTATATTTAAGTATGTATAATGGATCTGCTAAAAAACATCAGAGACCATTAAGCCAGAGAAGCATGAAATCAAGTAGAAATTATTATTTTAATTCTATGCACTTGTGCGTAATAGTATGAACATAGTGCCAAATAAACATTCATCAGAACTCCAGCTAGTACTCAAGATGGTAATCTGATTTTCAGTTTGGAAGCAGGAAATACATGCCTGCATACATTTCAAGAGAAATTTAGCTGCAAAATACAGCTTGTAGATATTCTGACAGGCAAAAGAAAATGTCAATTACTCAATAGTAATTTTATTGTTAAGAAACTCTTCAAATGGCAGCACTAGGTCTTGACAGACAAGTACCAATCTGTAAACTTTGTTAATCATGCGTGCAATACAGAAACATAAGCTCAGCGTTCATTAACTTTGCATGATCCTGCCTCATCGTGAGCAGGTTCAGAGTCTCAAGCTCACATATCATTGCTAAAGGGAATCTCCCATTTGACTTGGCCTGGTTTGTGGCAGAGATCATTGGTGCGTTACAGGCACAGGAAAATGAATGCCCCGATAGGTACCGTGTTCTGTACAGATGTTCTGCCTTGCGTTGAACCTCTAGGCATGGCAAAGGTGGGAGAGAGTACAAGACGGTTTGAAAGTCTGTTTAACGGCTGATGGACAACTGGCCACCAAGGAAGATTCTTTCACCCTAGAACAGATGAAAATTCAACACTTCTGGTTTGGGATAACAAAGATGTTATGAGATATGGATGTTATCTAAGAAATAGAATGTTGTTTCTCCTCTGTAACAGGACTAATTCTAAACTCCAATATTAAACTTGCTCTAGGTGCCTGTTATAGTAGAGTTTCATCAAAAAAATTGAATAAGTTTTTCAATCAACAGTTCTGATTTGCCTTTCTCTGGGTCTCCTGTCAATTAAGGTATCACGTTCAGGGCTTAGGCACATATCAGAGTTACCTTGTACCATCTACCTTCCAGCAGCATTGGTGGGCAGGCTCTAAGCCTTGCCATAATGCAAAGTAATTTAAGTTCATGTAACCTTTCTGTGCAAAGTAATTTAAGTTCATGTCACCTTTCTGTATATAGGCTAAGCTGATTTGAAATAACTCATTTGCCAGAAGCTAACAGAATGCACGTGGATCGTTGCTGCTGGTCAGCTCTGCTTGCTTATTTGTGTGCTGGTCCTAAGAAAGGTGCTTGTTTGATATCTCCACACTTCTGGAAAAAGAAAAAGTTACTCACAACTTGGATTCACTTGCTATATAATGTAGCCAGCTGAGCCATTGCCTGCCGTGAATCACACAAACACCAAATAGCTCTATTTTGTGATGCAATATGTAAATACACACTATCAGGGGCACGTCCTGCCTATAGGCTTTGTAGTCTACCAACACAGGACAAGGTAGTGATTTGTTTAAGATTCAGATATATGCCTGACCTCTTGCACCATGTGCATCCTGTTCAACCCCAGTGATTTTGCTCTGTGCGTGAAGTGTGTTCATAAATATGGAGAGATGTCAGTCCCTCCCATGTCAGCAGTGATCATATGATGGGGAAGAAGTAAAAATGCTTTACTCTAATGATGTAAAGGCTTGAGGTCTTGTCTTCAGTGTCATAGGGAGACAGGAACTGTAACACATTAAACCCTCTCCCAGTTCCTTCACCATAAAACTGGTCTCTTGGCTTGGCAATACCAAGCAACTTCTCAGCCAATACTCAAAATTTACACTGAGGTAAGAAATGAAGTGGACTCTCCTTTCCGTTTCACCAAGTAGCCAGGAATAGCCGTTTACTTACAGTATAAACATTCAAGTGATTTTCAAGCTACAGCAGTTTTTTACCAACGGCTGCCTCAATTATCCTACAAATGTTCAAGAGTGATCTGTAAAATGAGTCCTTGCCTCAAAACAGAGACTTGTTGTACACTGAGCTAAGAATAAGTGAACATGCCTGTATGCTTTCTTAGTCCTGTCATATTGTGTTTGCCAGACATATTCGTGAATCATCATTCTCAGAGTAGAAATGGAATATATTAATCACAACTAGTCCTTTCTTAAGTGCTGCTTCCGTGTCTCTGTGGCCCACTCTGCCACTCCTGCTTTCTTTTATGGAGCAGCTTACAGAGCAACACGGGCTTCCTTGTGAAAATTCCTGAACTTTAAACAAAGCTGATTTTAACCCTTGCATGGCAGTGATGCTGGGGTGCTGATGGAGCTGGGGAGGATGGACCAGGCTGTGACTGCAGGGCTCGCGCTGCGCAGTGTGTCTGTGCAAAAGAGGAGTTCCCTCTGAAGGGTTTGAGGGAGACAACCTCCAGTCATCTAGTAATGGGTACAGGGCTGCTACTGCCTAGCTTATACTCAATTAATTCATTGTAAAGAAAGACCTCTTCTTGTAAAGGCAGACAGCTATGGTACTTTCAGAAAAATAGAATAATTCAGAAATAGAATAATGCGCTATTTCAAGCTAATATAGTGATTTCCTTTTTGTTACAATGTTTGAATGCCACCGCTACAGTGAGATGGAAAGGGACCCATGCCTTCTGGACAGGGATTGAAACCCAGGGGAAACGGGCATTCCCCAAGGGTGTTAAGGGAACCTCTGAGGAGAGTCTAATCTGGGCTCCCTTAATCCCAGCTTGGTATTTGAGGCATTTAAGAATCGTTCTTCACTAGTCTCACTGGATCTGAAAAAGGCTCCGAGCACATGGGTAATTCCTGGGTATGCCAGCTGGGTAGCCATTTAGCACTATTAATAAATTCAGTAGACAAAAGGTGAAAGAAAGTGGGAAAACAAAGTAGGCCATCAAAGCTCAAGTTCATAGAGTAAGAAAATAAATAGCGGAAGCAATTGAAAAGGAGAAAGTCCTCTCAAGTATTTTATGTCACTTAAGTACGATCTGGATGAGCATCCTTGAAGAATAAAAGCTCATCTGACAGGGAGAAAGCACCATGTGACGGATGCACTCAACCCCTTGACCAGACTGGCAGTGGTTTGGTGCAGTCTCCAAAAGAGGTACAGGCCTGAGCCATAGCCGGGCCGTGAACTCCTCGTGTTTCAATCTGTTCTCTGAAAACCCACAAAGGAGCAGAGTAACACAGTGAGCATCGATGCATATGGCCTTGGAACACCAATCACAGGATTAACGCATGAACAGTGGGTGGCTTTTCCAAGACTCATTTATCAAGGAACAAAGCAAGTTGTGGGTACAAGGACTCTCATGCATACCTTTTCCAACACATGTAATTTGACTACAAGCCAAGCACTTTATCCTATAAATATGACAGCCTAAGTCTCTGAGCTCTCCATGGCTGCATGGCGGTGATCTCCCCTTGAGCTGGGACACCTCTCAAGGTTGCTCCTCAAGGCAGAGAGACCTTTTATCAATGACAGATCTTTAGTAAGCAACTGATATGGCGCATAACCTTGTACTACAGTAACTTTGATTTTGTCTTGGTAACTTTGATTACATGCTGAATTGATGCTAATGAAACATTACATAAACTTTACCTGTACAATCCCTTAGACATAAATGGTTGTCCATGTCTGAGACACAACTAAGCTCCAACAGGAGTTTAAAAAGCAAGGGGGTCTACACTGAGCCTCGTGACTCGACAGGAGGGTCCTCCTTACCCTTTTGGGTCCATGGTCTCTCTGTGAATCGTTTTAACTCAAGTGTAACTCAATTTTCCTTTGTATGTTTCTTCCATATAGTAACTAAGAGAGTCACTCTTGCCATCAAACTTTAAGTCGCACTTTTATATTATCACATTAAAACCACTTTTGCTAATACTTTTGACAGTGATTCTTTAAGCCATATAAATCACTCATTTTTGCAACACACCAGTCCTTTCCTTCTCAGATAATCTGATGTAGTAGATGATACCTTATAATTGAAAACTGAATATTTCAATAGCTCTTTTCCTCACTTTCCAGTGGTAGGTTGGTTTAATGGTCATGGTTTAATACCATCAGACTAGAACTGCACTGGGCCATTCCCTTTCAGTGATAAGTGGAGAAGAGTTCCCGTAGTTTCTGTGTAAAATGCAAAGGAAAGCATCTCAGCCCACATGCTGCCTTTCAGCATGGAAATAAATGGCTGTAAGAAAAGGATGAAACAATATTTCCCTGCTTTCCTTGCTTTCCTGGCTTCTTGATGTTGTCTGTGCTGCCCTTTGCTCTGTCATCTCTCTCCCTGGCTCTCCGAAGGAGGAAGGTACTATGGCATACTAAAGAGCTGAAGGCAGTTAATGAATAACAAAATGGAGAGTGCACTTTGACAGACTCCATAATTTCATAAAATGCCTTACAGAAAGGTAAGACATCTGAAATCCCCAAAGTTTAAACGAAAGAAAAGAGGAATATCTCTTCTCAGTTTGCAGGGTGAGAAGGAGCTGTGAACTCGGGAGGGTCTCCTGCTGGCATTACAGCGGTGACATCCTGAATAGCCCTCAGAGTAACAGCTTTCACTCCTGCTCTTTCACTTTTAAGGGTACTTAGGTCCTTTGGGACAGTTCCAGCCTTGGCCCTGCAACCCACATGATTTAGGTTCCTGACCCTGAGAGGAAGCCATAGCCCAGATGTGTGCATCCAAACTCCACACTGCACATGGGAAGGCCAAAATACCTCGGCAAAGTATGCCAGAATATTCACAGCTGTGGGGGAAAATCACGTGGAGCAGCTTCCTAGAGCTTCAACCCCCAAAGTCACTCAGGCCTTTCCTGCATCTCCATTCCTGATGCCTGCGCTGCCCATGGCTGCTTGCGCCAACAGAGCAGCCAACCTCCCGCCTCACCTCCTACTAGATTAGCTGACCTACAAGAACTCTGGTCTCTAAACTAATAAACAAGAATACTATAAATGTACCCTATACTGTTGTCTTTGCTGAGGAAATTTGCCGATCCTTTATCTGGTTACATCATTGCCATCAATCAAAGTTGCCTCAGAACAGTGAATCTGCAAAATACACACCCAAACTCAGTCTAAGTTAAATGCAAGTCACACAAGAGATAATTGTATATGTGATTATCATCATAAAGTCTAGCTGGGAAATGGACTGAGGACTACTAGTAGTATCTTTCAAAGCATAAAAAGAAAGAACTGGGTAGGAAGCTTTTTTTGGACCAAGATAAGGAAAGAAATGTACCATATTGCCTTTTATTAATTTCTGGTAAGACTCCATTTTTTTCCTCAGTGCCATTCTCCTAAATAACAGGTTATATCACTCATTTGATGTGCACTGTATACTCAGTGCTGTGTTGAAATCTTTCCACTAAACCAGACAAGGCTTGATGCTGCAGATGCTCTTTGGGATCCCCTTGCCCCTGCTCATGGACTGTGGTGAGTGTGAGACCATACCCTTGTGCACACCAGTACCTCAACAAACAGAGGCAGTCTCTAGCAGAAGGAGCATTTAGCTGATCAGATGAGACCCCACAAACATCAGAAGAACCAGAGAGGCACATTTCTGAAGATAAACTTGGAGCAAGTAACTGCATGGATTTATTTAATACCCTTCATGTGGGAGAAGACATCTCCCCATGACTTTGGTTGAACGCTCCCCAGTTAAACCACCTGCAAGTTAGTCCTCACAGACAACAGACATGCAGCAAGATTGTAGCCCCTACAGAGCTGCTTTAATATAGAAGTGGAAAAGAAGAATATTCTGCAATTGTGCAAGCCTCTTCCCTAGCAGGGAGCTGGCTCGGGAGCCAACCGCTCTCAGCTCCACTGTTTCTCCTCTTGCAACACGTTCCGTAGCCACTGGAATACCCTGTGATAGGCACCTTGGCCTGCACACCTTGCACAGCTGCACACACACTACACATTTTTCATTTAATCTATCAGGTAAGGAGCTTTGGGCTGGTCGAAGGACAGCAATGCAGCTAACCATTCTGTCCTTTAACTCCAGCAGCTTTTCCCACGTAACATTAGCACAGGTTTGGAAAAGAACTGACTGTGCATGAATTAGTGTCTTCATATGCATATGCCTGGAATGTGTTATCTTCCCGGCACGGGTTGCTGTCCCTTACAGAAGAAGATGGCAGAGATGAGAAGAAAAGTAAAGCAATTGAGAATTTCAAAGTGTCTAATTTATTTGGAGCTTTTAATATAGTTTCAAACAATAGAATCATAGAATAGTGAGTACCCCTCTAGTTCCTCCTGGGTTGCCACGGATTAGGAGTGGTTTAGTACTACCTCCTTAATCCTGATGCTTATTAACACCTAGCTGAAAAACAGTGGAAGAGATGTTTCGGGTGTATTTTCCAGGATTTAAGATCTTTTGAGCTGACTGTAAACCTCATTTTAGTCCTAATGTAACAGAGCCATCAAAGTGAAGTATTGATTAATCTGCAATGCTAGGCGGGCTGGAAAACTCAGTTTCAAGGTAAATCTCTGCCTATTTTTCACAGCAAACAAGACCTCCCTGACAGCGCTCTGCCTCCCATCATGGGGCTGCTGACATGCCCAACCTCTGCTGTGGAAATCTTGTGGGCTGGCAGCAGCGGGAGAGCTGATGGCAGCCAGGGACCAGGCTGTACGCTATCTGCCGAGCGTTACCGGCTTAATTACAGTAAATGTCTGTGCTTGTTTATATGCTGAGACTTTTTTCCTTTCTGCTGCTTTTCTTTTCTCTTCCACATCACTGGCACCAGCTCCACTTCACTTCTAAATGTCTTTCCCCTGGATAATTCAGATTGCAATCTCTTTTGCTGGTTGTTTTTGTTGTGACCTCTTAATTTCCTGAATTTCTGACACATTACTTATTTCTTGTTGTCATGTCGGAAAGAATAAAGCAATAGCGAAAACCACAGAGAATGATGCTGAGACTACATTTGTCTGTTGGTCTTCCTCTTCAGCCCCTAGTGCTCTTTCCAAAGGAGACCAGCATTATTCCCACTTGATGCCTTTTCCCCACCCCCCAGTTTTTCTATTTGTATTTCCTTTCCATGACCTTCAAATTACTCAGCAGGCAGGATGGAGAACAATAGCCAGAGTAACAAAAACCTCTTCTGCTTAACAACCTATTAGAAGAGGGCTAAAAATCTTTGCAAAATAGCACTGTAGATTTCAAGTATTTATTTGGTTGTAATGGTTTTATAATCATTCGTATATTAAAATGCAGGGGGGAGCAGAGAGGTTCTGAGGGTTTTCTTCAAAAAAAGAGGAATCTTCAATTTCTTCTTTCTCTTTCTTGAACAAAAGCTAGTTTAATTTTTGTAAATGCAGAAGGAGTAGCTCATGTGAATCTCCAGCCAGGAGTTGGGCGCTGAAGTGATGAATTCCACCGTGGTCCTTTGAAAACCCCGGCTGCAGTGCTCAGCTCAGCACTGCATGATTTGTCTTCACTAGGGCTTTTTAAAAGATATCATCTAAAGGCATATGAGTAGATAAGAAGGGTGATTGATTGCAATGTTATTACTAATAATACTTTGTGTTAAATTGCACTTTTTTTTAATCTGCCCTATGTCATTGTATGCTCCTGTTCATAAATTTTAAATCCATCTTTACATTTCATGGAGAATTTTAAATAGTCTGGTTCAGTAGTAAAATCTATTGAACAAAAGTTAATCTATTGTGATCTTTCAGGTATAACACCCCAAAAATTGGTTAACGTGATAACAAGGCTGTGCCGCAAGAAAACTTATTCAGAATATACAGAAGCAGCACCATCTCTGTGAATACCAGCTACTTTAATACCTAATTAAATTAGTTCATTTCTAATTTAAACATATTTCTGTCTCTTTACTTTTTGCGCTACTGATGTTACAAATGCTACATTCTTATCTTACCTAGTTTTTCCATTTTAATATGGATTTATTCTTAAGCAGTTATTACATGATAACTGATCAACTAATTTCAAATTCTACTCAAGGAAGGCACATAAACAGCCATTAGAAACCACAGCTAACGTTGTGAGATGGCAGTGAAAATCATAATGGTGGAAACATAAATTCAGCCTAATTTTATTGTAATTCTACAGGAATACTTTTTTCAAAACATTGCATCAATTTCCAAATCTATTTGTTATTCATTATATCAGAGGATAATGAAACCATTTAATACACTATAGCCTGTCATATGTACTTCTCTTGGTGCTTCATTTTAATTTAGCAGTACTTAGTAGACACTTAACTGATTGTCATTCTTAAATTTAATAGGCAAAATCTATCTTTATCTTGTTCTTTTCTATAGATTAATATTAATCTTATTCTAAGATAAGTTTCTACCATTAAAACAAAAAGGTTTTCTTGAAAAAAAAAATCCTGTCTAGCAGAGTTATCTAGATCACGTTCTGGCTTGCTGGAAAAGAGCTGAAAATCTAATAAATCCTCCTGCCTCCATAATGGTATAGCTTGGCAGAAGACAAAATGAGATGGACAAAATTAGCCCAAAGAAATGGGGCTATCAAGACCACCCTAAGACTGAGTTAAGAAAATAACTGGTGGAAAAGAGAAGATGGTCCGAAAAGAATGGAATAAAATTGGTGGGTTGGACACCAGGACTCACTAGATGACAAAATAAAGGCAATATTGATGTTTCCACTCATTACATCCTTGGAGCTTCCTCCTTAGACATGAGGCTTTGGGCTGCCGATTAGAAAGGTGAACCAAAAGAAAAAAGCTACATTTTAAAAGGAGACTTGGAGATCACTAACATCTGCACTTGGTGTCAAACTCTGAGGTGGTCCCTAGGCTGCCTGCTGCAGCCTGCGGGAGATGCAGGCACCTAAGCCCACTTCCAGAGCAGCCACAGCTGGTCACTAGGAAACACTGGCTGCAGAACTGTACTTGAACACCAGCTTTCTGCTCCAGACATTCCTGTTCATAACAAATTTGTAGACCTTTTACCCCAAATGCCTAAAGGTTACAGCTAGAGAAAGTCAGCTTCGTGTTTAGGAGCCTTTGAAAATACAGGTGTCAATCCCCAGTGCATCCCCAATATCAGAGGGAGAGCTTTGGCCAGAGGATAATGTGTAAAGAGGGAAAATGCCACTGTTGCCACTGTCCTATCTCACTTCTTTACTACAAAAGAAGAACCATCCAGAACTGCACTTTGAAGATGTCAACAACTTTGAGATATTTTAAAAAGCTTCAAGGAAGTCAGCTGAAGATTTGCATAGAATTACTTGCTTCCAGACTCTGCTTGTCAAGATTAAAGCAGTTCTGGGTGAGAGCTGAAGTGGAACGCTTAACCTTTCTATAGCAAGATTTGAGGATCACAGGGGACGAGTGAATTGTCCCCAGGCCTTGGCATGGCCATATGGTTCCTCACCTGGGCTGGAGAGGAGACCTGCAGAGGGACCTCATGAGGACACCTTCTGCAGGGCATGGAGTATGAAATGGGTTTTGCTGTCAACTCTGCTCCATACGTCCTTATCTTTTTTGTCTTATTTCTTCTTTCTTATCTCTTTCTCTTTACCTTCTGTTTAGTAAGAGCCTGGCTTAATCAGCCAAGACTGCATCTTTTGCAACATTGCTGTGAGCCTGTGACCAATGAGACAGCTAAAAGCAATGCCCTGAACAGCCCAGTGCTACTACAAGTTTGCCAAATCTTGCAGTGGCTGATAAGAGTGTGTGCTGCGCTCGAGTTCCTCCAGCTGCTATTGTGAATTTTTAAATGAGTTTAGGAACGGTGGGGGAGTTCCAGGAGGCTGGGAAAGCAAATGTTGTTCCGGTATTTAAAAGAGTAAAATGAGATGACCCTCGTAATTACAGGTTTGTCAGATTGATACTGGTCCTGGAATGGCTGATGTAGAATTCGATTAATAAAGGATTAACGGTAGAAATCTAATTAATGCCAATTAACATGGGCTTAGGGAAAGCAGAACTTGTCAAAATTACTTTTTTGTGAATGAGATTACAAATTTTGTTGATAAGCATGATAATGTTCATGTAATAGCCTTGTATAAAGCATTTGACTTGGTACTGAATGACACTGATTAAAAAAATAGAGAGAAACAAAACAAACAGTTCACATAAAATGGATTAAAAATTGCCTGACGGGCCTCAAACTGACTTTAATATGTAATCTTTACTAGACATGCATTTCTTTTTCTGATGGACTCCATGAATTTCTTATCCCATTTTTATTTTAGTCATTTTATTTATGATTTCAAAGGAAAAACAGTTGTTACTGAGCAAGTCTGCCAATGACTCTGGGTTTGGAAGAATGTTTAAAATGAGGAGGACGAATCACTGACACAAAGCTATATGGACCTCCTGTTTGCATCCAGATTAAAAACCAGGCATTTTAGTACAATCTTATGTAAAATCATACCCAGGAAGAATGAATCTTCACTGAAGTCTGGCTCAGCTCTGGGAAACAGTTATTCTAAGAAAGCCCTTAGGGGTCATGGTGGCTAACCATGCTGAACATGAGCTTCCGTCATAGTAATGGGTAAGATTATGCTCCATACACTATTTTTTTAGTTTAATATGGATAACCACACCATGTTACTAATATAAATTACATTAATATATTAGCAAAACCCATCAGCATTGCATTCCACACTGGATAATAAATGTCAGACCCTTGGCAGAGCTCCAGCTTGGGTTACATGTTCATAACACGCCTGCTCTGATCTAACCTTGGGCTCTGCCTCCATCTCTGTTCCCATGGTTCTGCTGAATCCCTTGTAACAGAATTCGTGATTGCTTGACTGCTGGAAGAATGGTATGAGCCAATATTCTGGGGAGAAGAGACAGATTTTTGCTATGAGATCAGTGACGTATGGACCAGGAAAACTAATAATGGGAATTAAGGGATTGGTCTGCCCTAAGGGGCACTAAAGCAGCTAATAGCATCATATCTAGTTCTTTAATACACAGATGGGAAGGATGGGAATAGTGAAAGGACCTCCAGGATGACTTGTTAAAAGGTTTGGGATAACTTGTCTTAATTAGATTAAAATCCTATAATCTCAGGATCGGAGGGGTTAAGCTATTAGCTGAAATCTAGCATGTCCATCAGTCCCATCTTGTCTATGATTTATTGTGGCTGTAAATTCCTCGGTCTGTTCTGCAGTTGATGCCAGCCCTTATAGGAAGAGCAGCTTGAGAGCATTTTAACTTCATATTTGGCCAGTAGAAGCTCCATAAAAAGAAATATGTAGTCCTTAAAACGGAAAAGTTTGGACCATCATGCAAGAAATCATTAAAGTTTTAATCACTCACTGTGAACAGGGAACACAGATATAAGAAGTACATTCTTCTAGTTTAGTAGTGGTTAGAAGTTTAAATCACTCTAGAAATATTGTCAGTGCTTGTAGTTAAGGTGATTAACTGTTGGAGAAGAGGTCGTGGCTGATTCTCTGTCAAGCTCGAGCCTACAAGTTTTGCCGGATGATCTGCTCTACTTCTCTCCGGAATTAATTCAGGAGAGTCTCACGGTCTGTGTTAGGCAAAGCACTGTAAATGCCCTCCAGCCTTTCAATCTGGCTCTGAAGTGAGGTTGCAGAAGAAAATCCATACCAATTAGAGAAGCTGTATTTGTGATGTGTCCTGTTTATTGGTTTCAGTGGGGCTTTAGGAGGTTGGGGTTCTATTTGCTACGTTTATATTTACTGTTCTCTCCTGTAGTCTTGAATTCTTTTATCTCCAAGATTTAGGTTCAGTAGCAGACAGTTGAAGAACATCTTAACTATCTTCTCATTTCCTCCAAAGGATTAATTATTTGCCTGTATTTAATGAAAAAAAAAGGCACCAAATGGAGAGTTGTCTTTATAAATATCTCTTGAGCCTGAGATAAAGGAGATAAGGCTTAGGACACCTGATGTGCAGACCAATTAACTGACACTTTTATATTCATATGTTCTAATACAACATTTCTTCAGCATTTTAATAATCCTTAGGCATATGTTTGAGGTGGTTATTGCAATGAGATTAAGGCTGAGGTCCTGGAAACCCCCAATGATCTTTTACTTTTTATTAGACAGTATTGTGTTCTAATAATGCTAAAAGCTTTTAATTCAGTGAAAAAAACTGACTCAGAAATTAATACAACAGAACTGTCATTTATCCTTTACCTGCAAGAGAGGAAATTAAAGTGGACTTTCCAGAGGATCTTAAAGTGCTGCTGGAGATCTTTTGAAAATTTGGTCAAGAATATCATAGAGGTAGCTTAACTTTCTTTCAAGGATTTAAGTCTAGGATTACATTGAATTATTCCATAGTAAAATATCAATAAATCAAAGTATAGGATGAAAATCTTCACTATAAAGTAAACAGGAGCCTCAGGATGTTCAGCTGTATTTTACTCCCCATCCAGTGGGCAGGCTTCTGTAAGATGCACCTAGAAAACCTTGGAGCTTGCAGAGGTGTTAGATATCTACCTTTTGCAGAAATCCTATCGCTGCTGACTTTCCTTCTAACAATGTTCTCTGTCTCATGGCTACATGATATCCAGGTCCCAAGCAGGACTCGTCATCAATGTGTAGGCATCAAGGTTTGTGATAAAAGAGTTGATTCCAAAGAACTTAACATTGCAATTAAAATTTAGCAGACCAGAAGAATTAGAATAAAAAGCCAACTTTTGACGTTGCTTAAGAATTTGAGGGATCACATAGAAAAGCTCTAGCGTAAGGTCAGTGAGACATTATATAGGAAATGGAAGTCTGGGCTTTGCCCGATGGCTTTGAAAACATTGTATCTCTCCTGAGGGTGGCTGATATTGGAGGAAAAGAATTTAAAAGCATGTGGTTCAAGTCATAAAGTCCATGTACCAAACTGCAAGGTATTGCCTGTTTTCATTATTTACATTATTATTCCCAAAACACCATTTTTCTTGGTGCTTTAATTATTTTCTCCATCAACACTTCTAAAGGTTCAGCTGAGGCTTGTGAACCTAAAAAAATTTTTTAACAACAGCAACAAAAAATAATCAGAGAACAAGATTGTTTTGCGGGACTGATTCTCTCAGGTATTTCAAACACCAGCGATAAACTCTACAAGTCCATCCGCAGCAAATGTGAATTTAGCCTGGGTCCAGGATAAGCACTACGCGCATCTGGAATTTGCTACAAAAAATTGACAGTTGACTGAATCTAAGGTTGAACTCTCCTTTCTAAACATCCTGTGTGTGAGAATCATCATACCTTCAAACAGGAGTGCCCGATGGGACATAAGCAATGCTTCCTACTCCAAGAGCTGTGCTTGGAACCTGCCAGCACTTCTGTAGCTGCAGATTAGAGAGTGGCCGTCATCCCTTCCTCTGAACGCATTCAGATTGCATTGGAGCGGAGTCATGCAATCCCCCTCGATTTCAATAGATGTTGTGTGGCTGAAATTAATGTCAATAGGGGATATGCACAAGCATCAAGGGGGGAATAGACTTCATAGTGTGCTAATTAAAAAATATTCCCCTATTGGACCTTTCCCTAGAACCCCACTCTTACAACCAATTTACTCTGCAGAACTGATTAGCATACTAATAGCATTCCCTCCAGTCCACAAATAGGACTCCAGTTGAGAATATCCATTAAATGTAAAGTTATATAACCTGTAAGGTGCAATATGGGAAGTAAAACTTGTTAAAGGCTTCCTTTAGTATGAGTTCACTTTGTTACAGCTTTCTGCTTTTCAGCTTTATTTTTGAATGCTCACATAATAATATTTTCCAGGAGTAGAGTACTCAATTCAATAACTGAGGAGGCATGCCGAAGACATCTTCCATCCTGCACTTCCTTCCGAAATTCATTTTTAAGTTTCTTTTAGACTTCTCTCTGTATCTTTATCTGATTCCCCTTTACTCCTTCTTGCTTTTGTTTTGAAGTCTTCCCCTTTCCTTCTCTCTATTTGTTATCTTTTCCTATTTTTTCAAGATGTAGAACGGTCTATGTCATTCTTCAGCCCTTACCAGCAGCCATACTCTTCTCCTTTGGCTCAGCAGGTTTCAGCACGGATTCAGTCCTGGAAGTGTTTTCAACTGAGCATTGAGAAATAAATTGAAAAAAAAGAGTAGTGCTGTGCGAAATTTCTCCATCAGTGCTGCTTCCCAGGGAAGCCCTACATTTTCTAATTGTTTTCCTCACAAAGCTAGTACTATTCACAAGACATAAACTTCCATTTAAAAGAAAAAAAGAGGAATACCATTAACAGAACTCTAGCATAATTTGACTCCAAACAATACTTTGGTACACACGTTCTCCAATAACTTTCATGTTATAGTTTTCCTGGATCCTACTATTTTTTTTTCTCTGTGGCTCAACCGAGATACCAGTAGAGTCAGGATTTCACTCCCCTTAGGAGCAGGGCTGTGCTACAAGAGCAGGCATCTCTCTCGGAGGCTGTAGATGATCCATTTGGTCATGCCCCCCTTTTTAACTCACTAGGCTGGTCACAAGGTGTTGAAACGCTCAACATAACCATCTCCATAAGCAGATCAAGCCGTCCTGCCTTTGACAGCAGGGTCCAAACATTATCAAGGCATTGGCACACACAAGTGGAAAAGAAAAAAATTGTTAGTACAAAATGAAAAATGTATCTTGAGGGAGCATCACGATCTCTGAGAGCAAACCAGAATGGGACCACGTGAATAATGTCTTTTTGTGATAAGCTTCTAAAATCCTTGCTGGAGAATGATCTGATCTTTTTCCATAAGCTACTGTAATAGTTCTCTCTAGCAAAACCACAGCTGTGAAAGTGGTTAAACAGGAGCTGTATGTGAGGAGGCAAGGCTCAACAAGAAAACTACTTCTGTTTTTTCACGTATAAGCTAGGTAAATAAGACAGGACTGTCCCAGGAAGTATGACAAGTTAAGGGATTCTTTTCAGGCCAAACCATGAAGAATATATCAAGGGTGATTAAAAAGCCTAACGTTCAGAAAGTTAAGACAATATTTCCTTCCTTCAGGCATAAGGTAAAGGGAATATATATTTAAAAATATGTATGCAGACAAATATTTTGTTAAATGGGTATAAATTGTTCTAACTGATGTGAGGGCTGCAGCTTCCTCTGACAAGGATAGTGGAGACATGTCAGACTAAGGCAGAAATGCTTGTAGGAACCATCTAATAACCATCTCACTGACACGAAGGCAATATCTTATTACTTGTAGTGAATAACAGTGTCAAAATACCTGCTAGCTGAATTATAGAAATAGCATGGACTGATACAATTTTAAATAGACTCAGGTTTGAAAATCCTTTTTCTCTGCCAAGGTCCCAAACTCTTATAATCCCTTCCTCTTGATGCATCACTGCTTTGAGAAACCTATGCGGCACTGCCGTTTGCCGTGGGGGCTAATATAGAAATAATCTACCTGTAATTAAAAAAGATAGATATCTTCCAGCTCAAAGATTACAGCTCATTACTTTCCTTGGTCTCATGTGAAAAGTAGTCTCATCTATCTTGTCAAAAAACGTAATCCAGGAGTCTTGCCCATTTGAAAAGCATAAAAGTTTTACAGAAGGACACTTAATAGGCAAAAGGGCTTGTGCACGGTACAGAGAGGGAGAGGAAGTTATGGCCTTCAGGACGCTGTAACATTACGAGCAACTGGCCGTGGCTCAGACTGATGGCAAGGAAGCAGATGACTGCCATCGTTTTGCCATTAGCTCAATCCATGCTGTTCCGCAACATATTTTAATATCTGATATGATTCATTACAAATTTAATGCAACCAAAAGTAGCAGCTGAAGAGAGTTCAGGATTATGTGTCTGAATGGCTGCGGTGTCCTTCGCTGTGCTAACTCCTTGATGGAAAGAGCCATGTGGAGAGCAAGGGGCGGGGAGGATCTTCCTCCACAGCAAACAGGTGGCACAACAGCACTTGTTTAATGTGCTGTAAATGGCGAGTGGGAACAACATGTCATTGTGCCGAGAGAGCCTGGAAGAGCTCACCGTGTGCATTTTGTGTTTAAGGGATGTTACGGTGAGTAACCCAAATTGCTTTAGTGTCTCATGAAATTGCACCGTACTGCAATTGCTAGCAAGATGTGCAGGCAGTTTGTTCTGAAAGTTACCTAACGCTTCCAGTTACCTAATACTTCCCGAAAGTACAGAACTGTCATTGATGGATTATTGAGAAGTTGAAAATGTAAAATTCCAAACCAGAGATGGCTCATGAACGTTTCAGTGCACGCTATATTTTACAATCTCTAGGTTAACTGTGGTTTCTAAACCAAACATCCACAAACTACTTGACACATGCTTCATCCATTGTGCATAGCCCCGTTTAAAACAAAACAAACACACATGAAATTTTAAATAGAAAAGCGATCATAGGGGAAAAAGCTCATCTTGGTCTGGCTCCCATGAAATAGTTCAGGTACTGGCAGTCTGTTGTAAGTAAACACTTAAACACCAAACGCTATTATGAAGGGCAGGGCAAAAAAGGCAAATCCTTCAGCAGCTGAGGACTGGAATCAAGTCCTCAAATTGGCAATGGAAAAGTAAAAGAGTCACATAAAAAAAAAGAAAAAAAGAGAGTCAGACCTCAGTTGATCAGTTGATGGGAAAGGTGTCCCTGAGGAAATCTGGGGAGTAGAGATAAGAATCTGTTACTAGAACACAGCAGGAGAGGGTAAAAAAAAAAATTAAGAAAACTTGTCTATTCTTTTACATGTTGAGGCAACTGTAAACATTTTTTCAGTTAGCTTGTAGAACTCTGATCTGTTACTCCTATGTGCCAGTCTTCTGCTCGCCCTTGCTGTGCTCTACTGACACATCGCATTGTGCTTTGCATAATTGGAGCTATTTGAGTCTATTTTGAGCATCTTTAGCAAAGCAGAATATAGGGGAAAATAAAGCAAGTAGTGCTAAGGGAAGAACAGTTTCACATGAGATGCTCAAGAATTATATCCCTGTTAAGGTCTTGTGTAAGCTAGGGCAAAAGGTTGCAGTTGAATATGTGAAGCAAACCTACTGGAAACGTCTCCTGGGTACGAGGTATTTTAACGTGAACAGCTTAACACACATAAAAAGCTGTGTGCTCCTTAAACTGTTACCAGTCTTTAAATCTTGGGCTAGATAGTGCCCGAGTGATCAATTTTTAAGCATACGGCTTGCTAGCCTCTAATGGGGGAGTGCAGAAAGTGTATTAAAATGCAGATCCCCCTGCTCCCAGCGAAGGCTGTGGCAAGGTGTCTTTTAACTTCTGATCTCAGCAGTATCTGCTCTCCATTCAGCAGAATGCTTAGGGAGGTGATTTAGAAGGAATTAGAAAAATGAAAGACTTATTAAGGAAACAGATCTGTTATTAAGGTCTGTTTATAAGTAATGAAAAGGGATAAAGTGACCAGACGCTGACTGAGCAGCATAGCTGAACTAAGGATGTTTAATGAATTTCCTCAAAAATCTTGGTCAGCCTCCTTGAAATACACTATATTTAACTGTATTTCATTTACATAAGTAGCTGTTGCCTATTAATGCTATAAAGAAATGTTGCACAAGAAGATGAAATAAAAAATTAAGGGTTTTAAATCTCCCAAATTTTTAGCTCAATTTTTAATAATTGCTTGCATCTTCAACAAGTACAGTGGTTTGGACTTGAGTTTCCTCCTAAGATGAAGTGGTAGACATGTAGAAACATTATTTGTGGTGGAAAATACGGACACAGACTATATAATGAAATGTGACGTACAGAAAATGTAGGTAAAATCATAGAAACTGAAGCTGGTACATAATGAGAAGTGAGAGTGGAAACTCTTATTCTTGTTTCACCTAATGATAAAATCTTTGCCGCGGAGCTGTAAAGTCATACTGAGATCAGTGTTTTGATCATCTTAATTCCTAACCAACTACCTGATCCAGAGTGTTTTAATTCGGTAAAAGGCTTTCCATCAGCATCAACTTTCAATCTAGAATGAAAAGGCCCAAGTTGTGAGCTTGAAATGCAGCCAGTTAGACTTCCTAATTTGTTGTCATGCCAAGTTGAAACATATTTTAGCGGAGAAAAAAGGCTCAAACTCTCTTTTCAAATCTATTTTCTCCTTTATACTTCAAGAAGGTTCAATTACATGTCCATTATGGTAGCAAACAATATGCCATTTTGTCTATTGAGAAGTTGGCATATTTCATATGTTATCTTTTGCCAATAATCAAAAGAATGCCATGTATTTATTTGTTCCTTAATATTTCCTTTTGAGAAATTAACATAAAATAATTAGTACTGCTCCTTTGTACCAAGTAAAACATTTTATGTGCCAAGGTATTTCTGATTTGTACTCTAATTAGAGAAATTGTGACTTGAAGAAGAAGATAAGCAATCGCTGTACTAAGTAGAGGAGCAGCTGTTATCAGCGTCCTATGTTTTCAAATAGATGGGGAAGCACAAGATACCGGAGAGGTGATTACAGTAAATGGTTGCAAAAGTGCACAATCTTCTGAGTTTTGTGGTAGTGTGGGAAAGGTGAACTTTCTGGAAGATTTAATGCAGTCTTGTGGGTATTTATATGCAGATCCTTCCAGGCTTGACAAAGATCGCTGGAGAAGGTATGTGATGTTGGCTGGCAAACACCGTGCCTTGGCAACTGCTCTCCTCCGCAGTCCTTGTTTATGAATTAACAGTGGAGTCTTTTCTTGGGGAAAAAAAAAAAAAAAAGGATTGTGAAGTAATGATTCAAAATAATGTGAAAGAGCCCTTACTGTTGCATAAAACATTTGTATTAAGTTTGGAATATGTGCGACTTGTTTGGCAGTGAGCACAGCAGCAGAGGACGTGGTTCTTTCCAAATCACTTGGTGAGTCTCAGCTGCGGATAGGAAATTAAATGATGTCTTGAGGTATTCTAAGTAAAAGCAAATTTTTCTACTCATTACAAATAGACTGCCTTATAGCATATGTTATGAATCTTGTATACCATTGTACATAAGCTCTTTAAACAGAATCTACGGAAATAAAGACGAATTGTGCAGAGATTCTTGCCGCCTTTTCCATAAAGGCAGTGATAGATGTGCTCTGGAAAATATTGTAGCTGAGCAAAGCTTGCTCATAGGCACTCTATTCTAAGTCAGTGTTTATCTAGTACAAAATAATTTAAAATAATCTAGCACAGTGATTTGCTAATTACACTAAAAGTGTTTCTACACCTCCCATAACACTGTGAAACAAGGCAAAGGGGAACTTAAACTATCCTTAACTTACTAGGTCTTTAAAGATCTTTACTTTTTTTTTCTTAAACATGAAAAAAATAAATCAGCCACTGGTTGCTACATTCATGAAGGCGATGTCCTGCACCCACAGGATGCCTGTGGACTGTCTGCCCTACCAGAAACTCTCTTATTTTCTATTTGTTTCTTTTCCTAGTGATATTTTTTCACCATTCAGCATCCCAGTCAGTTCATTTTCTTTCTCACCTTTACATTTGAAAATAAGATTAATGCATATTTGAACCAACTAATTTTTTAGTTTCCGTAGTGTATCCCATCTCCTCTGTGTCTTTTTCTATTGTGGATTTGATTATTATGGATCAGATAGGTACAATGCAGATGGAGAAATAAAAAGCTTTTTTTCTTTTTTGAGCATTCCCTTAGGAAGGCCATAAATTTTGACATGTTTCTGTTTGATTTTAAAGGGAAAAGTGCATGAGTTATCTGGATAGTTGGAATGGATGTGGCTTGTTTCTAATTTTTTTTGCACTTTCAGAATGGGGAAAGTATTTCTAAAATTTATGAAAGTGAGTGATTATTTCAATAGTGCACTGAGTCCAAACCTTACCAAATAACGAAATATAGCTGTGACTATAACCCAATATAGCTGAAGATTTGCAAGCAAATACTCCATATAGTCTAGCCTGCTGGTGATGTTTTCAGACAGCTTTCTAGTTAGACAAGTTAGTGTATTAACCTGTTTGAATATTTAAACTGTCCTAGACTAATACATACTTTTTACATGATTAGAAATTAAAAAATACTTTTTTTTTTTTTGGCTTAAAAGATTATGGAGGTGTGTCAGCATGGGTACACGGCCCTCCTAACAGGACATTAGGTATGAAAGACAAAATTCCACCCACTGAAAAATGTTGACATTCTATTCATAAGATCTGACATCAATATGACTGAAACCATCATCAGTATTAGAACAGATGGCATTATTTTTCAAGATGTAATTAATATTTTACTATTTTTTTGTACAGGCATAAAAGAAAAGGCTGTATTCTCTCTGTAAGATTTACTTAATTTCATTTTTCTCATGCGTCTGTTTTTTTTTTTAATTTGGCTGCTTTCATATTTCAGTGTACAATTTTGAGGCAAACAAACAAAGTCTATCAACTGCATATGGAAGTAGTGATAAAAAAATAAGCGTGCTGTTTGCAGAGAATAATCCCCGCTGAATTGCCACTATATACCTTTGATTAGAAAGGCAGAGTCTGCTGGGATGAAATATGTGGAAAGCACTGCAATGTTGCATGGAGGGATGGGGATACGTGTGACTATTTGAGCCTTCTCTTCCAGTTAAATACAATTCAGTGCAAGATCATATCACTGCACCTGAAGATAGCAAGACTTTATATGAAGAACACAAATTTGGTGATCAGTGATTATTTTGGACCAGACTGTGGATGGGTGAAAAAGTGGTAACGACTTAAGCACCTTCTGCTCCTCCCGTATCTCTTCCCCCTGCATACTCTTCCTCCCACTCCTGACTCCTGTCTCAGCAATATTACTAATTGCTAACAAGAATAATTAACACACGCACCCCAACTTTTTAAAGTAGCCAAGCAATCTGCAAAGTGTTTGTTTGGAGTTGGCTTGATTCTTTTTTTGGTATGGCTGCCAAGACGAAGGGGTAAAAAGTAAAAGGTCATTTTGCTTACTTGCAGATGGAGACTGTAGACACAAACCAGGCACGACCTCAGTAAGGCAAGAAGGAGTTTTTTTGGTTTTGTTTTGATTTTTTTTTAAATCATGAATCTTCTCTCCCCCTGCACAAGCCCTGAATACTAATTTGTTTTATTGGCCATTTCACAGCTGTTGATTAAAATAGTTCATTTCAAAACTGCAAATGTGCTTATTTGGAGGAGTTTCACTCAAAAGAATAGTCCAGTTCTCCTCCAAGTCAAATCTGGACAATAGATAGGGAATTAAATGTCTTAGTGATCAATTAAAATAATACATATGCAAAGTTTTTTCCAATGTAAAGACGAGGAAAGGAAGCAAATGAAAAGAGTGGTTAAAAGGTTAATTAAAGGTCAAGTCGTGTCTCATAAAACATCAGGCACAGAAAAAAAACCCAACAAAAAGCTTACAGAATAAAATAAAAGAATAGCATAAAATAGATGATAAAAAATAAAGTAGAAAAAGAAAGGAAGCTTGCAGCTGATATTAATATGAATAATAAAATATGTTTCAAATGCATGTGGAAGAAGAACCTAATAAAGTAGAAAGCCAGGCCTCCAGGAGACAGCAAAACAAATTTATTGACTGAGGAAGCAGCCCTTGATAAATAATTAAAGAAATTATTTGCTTCATTGTTCTCTGGGGAACTTAAGGGACAGATGCTGGCAGCTGCTATATATCTTCATGGATGCTGAAGGCAGCGTGTCACGGAGGGCTTGCAGTATCCGTAGGGTGGAAGCGATGGAGATGCAGCCAGGCACAACTCGTTGCACCACTTGTGCGGGAACGGAAAGAGGAACACAGACAAAAAGAGGGAATGGGACACACATGCGCATAAACTGAGGCTTTTGTTCTAGACTTCTGGCTGTGGCGCTCAAACATGGGTATTTTCGAAGTAATAGAGTCCAAGCCATTCAGTTAGACAAGTCAATTGAAACTTATGTCTCAGAGAAAAAAAATCCTTTCTTCATTTGTGTGAGCTAACAAGCAGAAACATGAAAAATAAAATCCTTGAGGACAGAAGCAGCTAGTAGTTTTTATCTGAATTAATAGCTTGGGGTAAATGCGAGGATCCTTCATAGCCCTTCTTGACCTGCTAACTTTGAATTAAATTACATTTTGCTGTCACTGTGATTTAACTTTCTGTTCATTGCCTCATGATTTAAGAATACACCTTTTCCCTGCTGAAAATATAGCTCGTGAGAGGAACTTGGGTTTCAGCTCGGCTGCTTAACATGTTGATAGCAAAGTCTACACTATACTGACTTCTCTTACTTTTGGGGGAGTGCTTGTTAAAAGGCAATCTGTTATATTCTAGTCTAAAAAGCCTTTGAAAGACAGGAAATAATGTACTGCTCGCAGAACTGGGTTTTCGAGATGTATTGAATTTGCTGTGTAAATGCACAGCCTTATTAGCTCCAAAAGAGAAATAGAAAGAGAGAGATTTTCATTGACAAATGATACCTTGGGTCATGAGTCAAGGATGCCTTTAAGAACATATCTAACTCGAAGTGCATGAGTCGTTCTTGGGAAGAAATATTATACTTTCCTGAAAAGAAACCTCACTGTCTGCACATCAGTCTGCAGAAAGACATGGAACTGGCACAGGAGGAAGAGATAAATGTAAGGAAAGGGTAAAGATTTTATTCTGCCCTTGTATGAAAATGTTAGACTCTTCCTTTGTTATTCAACCCTGTCTCCTCCTGGATCTTCTTTCTCTCAAAATCCTTTTGCATTACCACAGTTATGCCTGATGGGGAAAACTATGGTATTAGGTCAGACAATCACGATCAGCCGTGCTAAAACATTAACAGAGGGGACATATAATGGTTTATGTGCCTCCCAGTATCTCTTCTTGTCTGTCCACGCTTGTACACAGACAGCATGCATAAACTCACTGTGGACCAAATAAATAGCTTTCACTACTGAAGGGTGAGCATGCAACTCATGAGTGGTGGAGCATGGCACCGAGATGAGCCAGGCATGTGTGATCGTCTTCAGCAGTGGAAAATAAATTGATTCTGAACCTTTCACTGTGTCTGCTGTATTTTCCGCTTCATGTGTCTGACTGTTTATATTTCATCTAACAATGGGGACATTCACCTCTTTGGGACTGTGCAACAGGTCTCGAGCTCTGGATCACGTAGCAATATGGTCACCCATAAGCAAACTGGTCTGCTGCCTCAGATGTTTCTCCAACCCCAGGAAACCCCCAGGAGGCTTTTGCTCTCCACTTCACCCGCAAAGTTAATTCTTCCAGCCTGTGTCACTGCCACCAGTCCAAGCAGGGAAGCTGGTGACCCAGGGCTGGGAAGCACGAGTGAAAAAAGGAGCTGGTACGATCCAAACAAAGCGTGATGGGCTGACATGGGAGATGGGTAGGACTGGTAACATACTTTGCAACCCTGGTGATCTACTGGGCTAGGGCACCAGCTATACCAGGAACATAATATGCAGTGTAAAAGAGCCTTCCTGGACTGTGCTGTATTATCAGTGATACTGAAAATACATTATAAATCTCACCAAAGACCAACTAGAATACAAGCTATTGTTTCATTTTTCAAAGATGCAATATTTCACTATTTGCTTTCATTTCTTTCTGAAATGAAAGAAAGACAAATCCAGCTTCTTTGGAAATGCCCTTTGTCACAGGAAGCTGAAGATGCCAAGGGAGAGGAGCAAGTCAAGCCCTGGATGTTTTGCCTGGTGTAAACAAGATTGAACAGGACAAAACTCCACCAGGGACACACCAACAAAACGGCTTGAGATGATAAAGAAATGAAAAATATCAGTGCTGGGTTTTTTGAAAAAAGAAAAAAAAAAAAGTGTAATAGGAATCCTTGGAACACTGTAGAAGTTGCCAGCCTCAGGAGCCCCCTGAGGTGGAGAAGCTTCCATCCCACTTCCACGAGTTGCTTATCATCCTCTTGTAATCAGGGGAACAGAAATTCTCCAGGAGCCCAATGATCCTTGAGGATCTTTTCTCCTTCTCATTGACTTCTCACCAGTGAAGCTGGGTGAGTTAAACATCCCTCCTGCCTATGCTGTTCCATTTCATTTTCTTCTCTCTCATGTCTAATCCAACTACTATTTAATTTTAACAAGGCTGCATAATGTTTCCTTTAAAAAATATTTTCTTCCACAGTATTTCATTACAAGATCTGAATTACTCGACCCTTCCTTTTCTCTCTTTTGCCTGTTTTAGCCTCTTCCCTCCTCTACTGTATTGATACAGGACCATAAAAAAGAATACAAATACTTTTTAAAAACCCCACTTTTCCCATCTGTGTCTCACCTATTGCACTGAAGCTTTTCACTTCTGCTCCTGTGAAGTGTCCAGATGTCACCTGAAAAAATCAAACATATGAAGAAGAAGCCGTACAGCTGCATTTGAGGCATTTTTTTAAACTGGTGAGCTGTGGGCTCAGAAAAACTGTAAACACCTGTACTGAAACTTGTAATTCACCATTCTGCTATTCCTGGATTTGCTTTAAAACTTGTGAAAGTCAGACAGGAGGATTTTCTTTTTTTTTTTTTTTCCCCTGTAGATATTCAGGAGAATTTTCCACTCTGTCACTGAGTTGTTCAGCTACTCCAGTGACGAGCTCAGTAGGAAAAAAGTTCTGCAGCTGGATAGATGAGATGGAAATGTTGGCATCATTGCATTGTATTAAACAAGCTCTGTGATTGCACTCGCTAGAGTTCCTCTTTGAATTTAATGGAAAACTTTATATTGATGGAATGACTGATTAATAGGGACTTATAATAGAAGCTCTGTTAATGTGGAAAGCATATAAATCTTATATTTCTGTGTCTATTGCCCATCTTTACTACATTATTTTCACTTGGTTCAGGATTTAACTCTAGTAGGAAACAACTTTTGTGAACAAAAATCCAATGGCCATACCAAGAATGCAGTGCCGCAATTTGCAACTTTGCTAAATAGGTACTTTAAAAGCCCTTCAGATTAATTGCAGCTGCAGGAAAAAATTGGATTAAAACACATGTTTATTATCAGCTTTGGGAGGCTGCAGATTTAGCAGCTTCACTAATAGGTTATGGTGATAAAGGGTTTCTCCCTGACATTAACGAAGTACCCTGTCTCAACCTGAGTCTCTAAAGCCAGCTCAGGACGTGATACAGTATAAGTTGTTTGAATCCTTAAGTCTTTTTCATGCTTTCCCCCCCCCCCGCCCCCCCAGCTTTTGCTATAGCAGAGACATCCACGGATTTACACTGGCATAAAACTGGTGCAAGAGGGTAGAAAATCAGGCCCTTGTTTTCTCTGGACTCCTCCAGTTTTGCATTTCCTCAGCTCCCCCTGGCCCCGGGAACAGTGCTGGGATAGACCTGAGACCAGTTTGGATGGCTCCTGCTGGGGGGAGCCCTCACGAGGCCTCTGTGTCCGAGCAAGCCAAGGCTGCATGGTACCATCGCTTTTTTACTTGGGGTAGATGGGTGTTAGAGGCTTCTGATTTGATTAACATGCTAACCTAGTCCTTGCACCAGAGGCACTTGGTGAATATAAAATAAATCCACCAGCCAGTATACACGAGCTATTTCATTTTCCAACCATTTCTGCCTTCTAGATTTTAGATTCAATCTGATTTTCTAAGGTTTACTGGAGCTTCCCTGCTTCATGCCAGATGAGGGCCAGATCCATAGGTATCTGAAAATATGGCTGATAGAATTTGAATGAAAAAAAAATCAAACCCAAATTAATCAAGTTTTCAATTTTCAATTAATTACATATTTTATTGATAGGAGCAGAAGGAATCCACATTCCTGTTAAAGCTTTTTGGTCTGGCATATTGGGGTATTGATCAAAGTTGCTGAGAGAAATGGTTGCCTTTGTGGGAGATTGCCTGAATAAAGATTTCGGTACTGGGCTCTCCAGCACTTAAAATGTTTCATTACTCAAGATCCTGGAGTATGAAGATTCTTGCAGCGGATGTGTTTTGCACTGAAATGTAATTGAAACATATATCCTGGGCAAGAGATGCCTTAGAGTATGCTGAAATAAATACATTACATGGTAGACAGAGTTCATATTGAAATAGGTAAATGGCTTGCCTATTAAAACATGACATATTAAATCAGGTATATCACTGTGAAGCCAGAGTTCTAGGCAGTGCTTTGCCATAAATTTCTTTAAAAAAGACAATATCGCACTGCAAAATTTAAAGCCAAAGTCTTACTTACCACAGACACAACGTTTGGGGCATAGTAAGACAGCTGTACCGGGCTTGTGTGGCCAGGTTGTGGGAGTGGGGGGGCTACAGGGGGGCTTCTGTGAGAAGCTGCCAGAAGCTTCCCCCATGTCTGACAGAGCCAACACCAGCCAGCTCCGAGACGGCCCTGCCGCTGGCCAAGGCCGAACCCATCAGAGAGGGCAGCGGCGCCTCAGGGATAACGTATTTTAGAGGGAAAAACAGAGAGGTGAGGAGATGTGAGAGGAGCAGCCCTGCAGGTGCCCAGGTCAGGGAAGGAGGAGGAGGAGGAGCTGCAGGCCCCGGAGCAGAGATTCCCCTCAGCCCCTGGTGCAGCGCATGGTGGGGCAGGCTGGCCCTCTGCAGCCCGGGGGGCCCACGGGGGAGCAGATCCCCCCCTGCAGCCCGGGGGGGCCCACGGGGGAGCAGATCCCCCCCCCTGGCCCAGGGAGGCCCACGGGGGAGCAGATCCCCACCTGCAGCCCGGGGAGGACTCCATGCTGGAGCAGGGGGGTGCCTGAAGGAGGCTGTGACCCCATGGGAAACACAGGAGGGAGCAGGCCTCCGGCA
>NW_009260758.1:2547744-2568700 GCF_000687185.1 Egretta garzetta
CTGGAGGAGTGCGTGGAGGACTGTCTGCCGTGGGGGGATCCCAGGCTGGGCAAGGGAAGAGTGCGAGGAGCCCTCCTCTGAGGAGGGAGGAGCAGCAGGGACAGCCTGTGATGAACTGACCCCAACCCCCATTCCCTGTCCCCCTGTGCTGCTGGGGGGGAGTGGAGGGAGGGGTGGGGGGAAGGCGATTTAAGATTTAGTTTTTGTTTCTCATTACCCTACTCTGAGTTGATTGGTAATAAATTAAATTAATTCTTCCCCAAGTCAAGTCTGGGTTCCCCATGATGATAATTGCTGAGTGATCTCTCCCTGATCGTGACCCATGAGCCTTCCATCTTATTTTCTTCCCCCTCATCCAGCCAAGGAGGGGAGCAATAGAGCGGCTTCCGTGGGCACCTGGCATCCAGCCAGGGTCAGCCCACCACAACAGCACTGTCAAAGTGGAATCCTTCTAAATTAACGTATTCCTTGGTTAGGGTTTGGTTTATGTCACCCGTTTAGTCAGACTGTTTTGCACATGAAGCATATAAGCATCGTTGCAGCATCGGAGGAAAAAGGTGTGACATGGAAAAGAAAGAAAGAAGCAAATGAATTCTCAGCCATGAACTGAGT
This sequence comes from Egretta garzetta, assembly GCF_000687185.1. Classification (NCBI taxonomy): domain Eukaryota; kingdom Metazoa; phylum Chordata; class Aves; order Pelecaniformes; family Ardeidae; genus Egretta; species Egretta garzetta. The sequence continues at coordinate 2,548,357 of NW_009260758.1, forward strand.
TTCATTCATGAAAATATCTATAAATTATATTCTGGCATTTAGACTTGTTCTCAGAAACCTCCATTTATTCTGCTTTTCTTTTTCTGCAGACTAGTGCATAACAAAAAAAACCCCACCACCTGTAGGGCAATTATTCCAAATATAAATGATTTTGCAATTAGTATAAGCACAAAAGAGAAGATGCTATTTTAGAAATTCAGCTCTCATCTTTATCTCAAATGCTGATGTCTTAAATTCTTTCAGTACAAATCTGCAGTCACTTTTCTTGCTCCAGTTTTAAAGAGTATATATAAGTGTCTAAATTAATACCCATTATTTCTTTTAAGTACTACTTAAGCAAGGTTGAGAGCAGTCTGAGGCAAACACTTGATTAAAATGGGTGTCTCCATGTCAGTCAAAGTTAGTGTGTTTGCAAAGAGATGAAGCAGCATGCTGATTTATTCACATATATATCACAACAATCTTTTTTTTCTTTTCTTTTTCCATTACTAGATAGTGGTGCAGTGCAATATTTTGTGTGTCAAAATAAGAAAATGTTCTATCCACATTCCCTTCCCCAGGGTTTGAGTTTGCCTGTCAACCGACCAGAAGACAGAGCTGATAATGGTAAAGACGCAGCAGAATTCCCTTCTCTGAAAATAATTGCATATGGATTCTTTGTGGGAACAGTCCTCAACATACCTGCAGGCTGGGTGGGACCCAGGTCCAGCACAGTACTTAGCAGCATGTCTTTGACTTAAAGTTCCACCTTCGTTTCACTAGTCTCACCCATTTAAAAGAAAAGAAAAAAAAGAAAAAAGTAGTTTTCTTTCCTTTCTAAAAGGCATTGAAATGCAGCCCCTGAAATTTCAAGCACAGATGATTTTTATCTGTGCTAGTGGAGAAAGAAAGAGGTGTTTTTCTTTATAGCTGGTTTTTTTTCCCCTCCTCTTTGGTTTTGAAAGGCAAATGGTGTTCCAGCTGAATGAGCAAGCGGGTAAGGTCAGTTGGACCACTGGTCCCTGCTCACCCTGGCTGTGACTCCTTCATCACCACCTCAGTTCCTCCCCTCCATGCCTTGCAGGTCAGACTTCATGCTATAGGCTAGTATTACTTCTCTGCAATCACAGACAACAATATTTTGTGTTAATTTAAGACCTTATTTGATAAAGGGTATTATAGTTTCCTTGGCTTGAACAATAGCAAAGCCACCATAAATCCTGAGACAGATGGTAGACTGATGTAGAGAAGTGTTTGGAGACCCTCGCTGGGTAAGATAGCGCAGAGCTTTTCTGTGTCTTCCCTTACGACCAATGAATCACGGCAACTGGGATCTGGATTTCTGAGCAAAACATCGCATGTTTGACCCAAAGTTCCATGGTTCGCTTCTCCCAGCTGTTTGCTTGGGTGTCGCATGATAAGACAGATGCCAGTTGTTATGGAGAGAAATTCATGGTACTTGGAGAAAGAGTATGAATCACAAAATCCAGCATTTGGATCTGTTATTGATGTCCCCCAGTGGGAGCCATTTCCCTCAGAGCTCTGCAGGTGGGACACGATAGCAAGGTGAATTTGGGATGGTGTGGCAAGAGGAGCACCTTCTGTCACCTCTCGTGCATTTAGGCAGCATTTCTTTAATCCACAAAGAAGTAAGCTACTGGAGGTAAAAAGCAAGGGGAATTAAATGGGGAGAGATGGACTGCTGGCGGCAGCCCTGCAACAGACACAGTGACTAAGGGCTGCAGAGTCAATCCGAGTAATCGCAGAGTTCCCAAAGAGCTATAATTAATAAAGATGATGAGTCAACATGGATCCTTTATATTTTGTCTTTCTTTCCACATGCCTGCAAGAATGACATAATGAACCATTAAATAACATCCATATCCCAGGACAGATTTGCTATTGGGGCATATTATCATAGCTCCACCGTAAATATTGGTTCTGTGTCAGTAGGAGCTTCTTATGCTATCTTACAGGCTCACATTTCTCACGGCCGTCTAAGAGCAGGCTCTATTTCAGTGATGAATGAGGAAATTGTGATGGTAAACAAGTCTTTGATCTAGCAGAAAAGAAGATATTAAAAAGATTTTGCTGAAGTGAGGCTAATTCAAATCTGAAATGAACATTTCTAGCCATTAAAATAACTTATCTTGGAATTAAATGGACTTTCTGCTCTGTGATACCCTTGAATCTAAAGCAGTCGGCTTTAGGAACGTACAGCCAAAGAGTACAGGCTTGATGAACAAATTACGGAGTAAAGCCCTTCAGCCCACGTTATCCAACGTGACAGACAGTGATTATAGTGGTTTGATCTAAAAATCAGGAGGGTTTATTATTCTCATGTATATTCTGTAGTTCAGAAATTAGTTTTGGAGATGTTCAAATATTGTGTTCTGAGTAAGCAGCAACTGGTTATTCCTACGCTGAAAATGTTAAGGAGAGGCTAAGAACTGTTTTTATCCCATTTTCAGTATCTGGAGAGAATATGCACGACAGTTAAGAAGAAAATGGTGATCTAAGTAAGAGAAATGATGGAAGCTTTCTCCTGGGAAGGAGAATGGAAGAAAAATACGAAAAGAAAATGGAAAAGAAACAGTAATAGCTAGCCCAATAGCACGCAAGAATATTTTGCTGGTTTTAATGATTTTAAATTTTACTGTCATTTCCTGCCTGAAAAGTCTTGAATGTCTTGTTGCCGAACTCAGTTTTGCATTTCATCATTAATGTTGAAGTATAATTCCACTGTCTTTACTTTGTGAAGAGGATGAAGAAAAACTCTCTAGCTCCTGCTGGCTGGAAATCAATGACAGTTTTACCACTGATTTCACTGGAAGCCAGATCAAAGTTTATAATAATTTTTGTTGCTTTTATGGTTAATAAATATTATTTATTGCTGCAGTAGTGCTGCAGTAAGATCCCTAAAACAAGCTGTATGATAGGAAAGGTAACATTGCTCTGTTGCCCCTAAGAAGTTGTAATAACAAGAGAAAGGAGAGACCAGAAGGTAAAGTGGGATTTTGATGCCGGTAACCATAATGAAGATGATTACGGACAAAAAAAAACAAAGACAGCCCTTGCTTTTGCTGCCAGTGCCTAATGCCTCAGAGATATCATTCAAAAAGAACAGTCTACCAGTATAAAATATATAGACGTTGTAATATAGTGCCGGGATTGCATGAGTAAGACTGAGTAATCTGCTGTCTGTCTGGTTCTAGCCCCTAAGTTAAAACTTACTGTCTGCTTTAACTTGCACATCCAATTTTTTTTCTCTTTTTCCCTAGGCTTGCTGGAAGCATTATACATGCAACTCATGTCACTAGTCTGGCTCTGGGTTTTCTTTTCCTTCTACTGCATCATCTCTCATTTTCTCGGGAAGATTATTTTGAGGTCCAAAACACATGACAGAAATCTTCTTATGTTTCCTCCAGTCAGAGTAAGTGCCGTCCTCTAGCACTAACATGTATTCGGTGTTTAAGCTTCTGTTTTTTTCTCTACAAACTGGTGGGAATACCTGGGGGAGGTAAAGCGGTTCTGTAATAATCAAGGTTGCTTGGAGACATAGTGGTCGACCAGCCAGCGCTCCCTTCTGGGATCCCTCTCTTCTGCTCCTAATGTCCCCAGACAGAAACATCGCTTTCCATCTCTTCCTTTTTATTATTCAGTGGGCATCTTTGCAGGTACGAAATGCAAAGGGAATGCTACGTTAGGTTATAACTCATTTGCAGACCCAAATATCTGTTTTTAACCAAATATCTATGAGTTCTGTACACTTTTGCTTGTACACGCTACGCAGATGTTAGACATTTTACTGTCTGTAGTGCATATTTAAAATCCTCTATTAAGTCCGCAGCCAGAAGGACAGGCTGTCAACAGTTGAACTAATCGAACCTTCAGCTTTCCTTGAAATTTCTCTGAAGTTTGGGGTCACCTTCATTTTAGATCAGGATTTAACAGTTCTTTCCTATCCTGAATAGAGCTCTGTTTAATTGCAAGTCGTGGCTGTTTGAAGTAGTTGGGAAATTATTTATGCCTGATAGCTGGGATTTCCTAAGAAGCCTAAGAAAGTTCAGCATTAAAATCTAATCAGACTTTAATGGAAAACAGGTACTTCAACACAATGAATAGTTCAAACTTACAGAAAATCCTACGGACTACAAACTAGGCTAATAGCTACAAAATGTGTGCACGGAGAGTTCTGCATCCTTCTGCAGATGCCATTGGAAAGATTGAGGTTGTTTTCCAAAATACACAGTGGAGGAAAACAAGCATATAAACATAATAATGGCAGTCTATGAAAAATATAGCAAGGGAAATTTCTTTTCACTTTATTCCCAGCAAATGGGGAGAGTGTCAGTACCTTTTTCCTCAACCCTCCATGATTGAATTTTGCAGGGCTTTTTTCAAAATGTTCTGTTCTTTGGTCCTAAAGGAATTCTTAATCAAGCAAAAATGACACCTGGATTTACAGCTTCTTCGCCCCCCCTCTTCCTACCCCCACTTGCTCTTCCTCTTTTTGGTTAATGTTGAATTTATTCTGAGAAGCCTCAGAGAAAGAACTATGTCTGGTATTGGGATTTTTTGTGGTTTTTCATACGGCATCCATTTTCTGAGTGTTAAGGAAGCACTGGCAAGTTTGCTGGCAACCACAGCCAAGACATACATAAAAATTACTCAAAATGGACATGCTGATGTTGATGGCAATCATTTCTAATAGAAAAACTAAGGTCAGTGAAATAACTCAGCAGAATGGCTGCAATTTTTTATTACCCTCACAGAATCTTAGGTAGAATCAGGTAGAATCTTGATTTCTTAGAATCTCAGGTAGAATCTTGATTTCAGATGTGAAAGAACATATCGCAGTTAATGTAAGGGTCTAATTCTTTTTACCTCTCTGAGTTAACAGAAATCAGCTGATAAATTACCTTGGGATTCAGGGGAAGATATTCCTGATCTATATTAATGTCAATGAGAGGAGAATCAGGTTAAAAGTCTTGGGTTTTTTCAGTAAATTGTTTCTACAACTATTACATACATTTTCATTAATTGTGCTTGGAAGAAGATCTTGTGTAATAAAACATTCCTAGCGAGCTTTACTTACCTTTTCATTTTTCTAGGGTTTGAAAAATAGCCCCCTTCTATTTTCAAACAATATGCAGTAGTTCAATGTCACAGGCAAATGTGTGCTGCAATATTTAGACTTAAATTATAACATCCCAGAGTCTTAGATGGGTGTGTGGGGGAGAACATGCAGCATGTTTCTGATTCATTTGAGGTATGATCTGAGTGCATCTATGCTGAATTTCCAATGAGTCTATACCCCTTCCAGTACGCATGTTTTTAGAGGAGGTTGGATTAAGCCTTCAAACAAATTTTGTCTAAGTCTTTGAATGGGTATTTTGATGTCCCGAAGAAAGAGTTGACGCTTTGGAGTAATGTAGTCTGAAAGCGAAGAGAACGTATAGTACAAATCTTTATCTGGTATAAATCAGTCTGGCTGCACGTAGTTATCGTGATTTGTGCCAGCTCAAGACCTGGCATTTGAGTTTGAAATACAAAGAACACAAGAGCCCGGTGTGGTCGCAGGGCTGCAGACCCTGCCTGCATAAATACACAGAGCAGTTTGACATCCATGGCCCATGGCACCTCATCTGCTGAGCCCGCAGCGGGTCACGGTCCTGCTAACCTGAGGGAACCAGCCTAAACGAGCCCTCAAAATCATGCTATTGCCTTTGGACTGGCAGAGTGCACTCGAAATCAGGCATTGGGAGCCAGGAGCTCTGCTCCTGCTGCCTCAGCGCCTCTCAGCCGCCCTTTTCGTATTTCTGCCTCTGTCTTATCTGCTCTGATGAGTCTCCCGCGCACCCCTCACAAACCTCTCCTTCCTTGGTTGTCTTTTTCTACTTTTAAATTGACGGTTCATTCTTACTTCCTTCCCGAGGATGGGGAAAGCATCCTTTTCCTTCCATGCAAAACATTAGGTACTCCCTTAAATTCCTTTCTAGAGCACGCTCTCAAAGCCTGCACTTCTGAACGCAGCACGGGGCTGAAAGAGAAGGAGAACACTGAAAATGAATGGTCTGCATGTGGGCAGATCTCGCAGGCACACGCCCTTGCATAATCTTGGTTTTTCCCCTCTATTACAGCGAGTCTAATGTTGCTGCTGCCGAAATATAACTAACTTGGCATCCACTAATTGCTCTGATTGCTCTCCAAAATTACCAGCGGGGTTTTTTTAAAGACAACAGCAACTTCCATAGACTTTGTAACTGCCAAACCCAAATGCAGCAACTTATCAGAAAAAATGGAATTACATATGTCCATTGCAGAATCCTTAAACGCCTGCTTCCCGTGTAACTCCAAATTTGCATCTTCAAGTGCTATACTCAGCTTACATAGTACAAATACCGCAAAACGATGTTTATTTCCATAGTCCCCCGTCTGCAAACACTTAGAAATACATTCAAGTTCAGATCTATGACTACTCCCACTGGTTTGTAAAATTAAGCGCGCACATAAACGCTACCAACATCAGAGCCTTAATTTGTGTTCCTTTGAACTGGCAAGGGGCCCATCTTCTACGTAGCTTTAATTCCACTAGACAGTCTCTGTGCTCAGAGAAACACATTTTAAAAACGGAGTGTCTGTATTAACAAGCACTTCCATGAGCAATGAAACTAATGAAGCCTGCGTTCTTATGCTTTTGTCTCTTGTAGTTGGATCCTCTGGTGCCTAATAAAGTGAGAACTCCACCAGAAGTTTTTCGCACAAAGGAGGCATTTGTAACATCTCCTTCCTGCACAGGAGGAAAAGGACGGGACAAATGAAGGTACTTTGCCTCTCTTTTTTCCCCCTGATTTTAATACAAAAGCTGTGTGTCCTCCTAATGCAGACTTTTCTTCATTTCTATTTTTGTGGAACTTGGAGAAATATCTTATTTTTGAGATGGATATACAACCACTGAAAACGGGTTAAAATTGGTCACGGAGCTCAAAAGCTATATGAGGGAGGACAGGACAGCAAGATGAGGTGGATTTAATAGGGTTTGGGGGTTTTAGGCAAACAAGATTATAATTTTTAAATTTTTGTCCAATTTCAAGGTGTATTAGGATGCCAAAGGCATACGTGAGGAAAAGAGCAATTTTCATTACAGTATCAGTAGTTTACACTTTTCGCCTAAGACAGGTGTAAGCAAGTTAAATAATTAATGGCCTCCAGTAAGTATCGTTTGTAGATATTATCTAGTTAGCAAGTATTCTTTGGGTCATACAAAACTAAGCTCTGATGCCTGCTTTGTGGACAACCTGGACTTCTCGGTCCCTTTCTCTGCTTAGTCTTACGGGGAGAACTGCATATTATGAAAACCTATAATTACAGAAAGCTGGGTCAGCATTTTCTAATGCAGAATGTCCCTATCAGTTGAGATTTCTGTTTCAAAATGCTCAGCAATAAGCCAGGACTGTTTGAATCTGAAAAATGCTATTAGGCATATTCAATATTAACATCTCAGGCTCCAGCAGGAAACCTACAGTTGATAAATAGACACTTCATTTGAACTTGGCACAACCTTCAGTCAGCTTTGCATAACTCTGGATGGTATTATAGATTGTGAACAGACTAGAATACATTAAAGAGGGACCAGGTGGTATCAATTTGGCTGGCAACTTGCTAATTTCAACATAAAATATTTCGCCACCTATATGGGAGCATGTTTACTTCAGGGATCAGTACAACACTTGGAGGTTTTGTTATGTTTGGAAGGGCAGTCAAAATGTAACCAAAAATCTCCCAGAAAAATATTTGGAGCTTGTTTCTCCCCTTTTTTGTAATATCTATTAATAACACATTTCAAAACCTTCCACCATTTCTCAGCTGCTTCTTTACTTGCAAAGATTCAGATGTCCCAGAAAAGTCCTCTCCTTATATGATTTAAAGTATATTAAGTATTTTACTGGTATAAATCAATTACGGCTTAACCCAAAGGCCATGGAAATCTTCCAGAATGTATTTTAAAATTTATATTATTATTTAATATGCATATTTTAATACTGGTGCAAAAGCATCTGAGAGAAACTAATAGGAATTAATAGCTTAGATATAATTTCAAAACCCTGGATTGAGGTACTCTCTTAAATCAGATTCTTAACACTAAGCTGTAATTTTATATCAAACCCAAGGCTGGTGGCTATACTGCACCCAGTATTCTTTCTCTATCGTGAAAGCATCAGTCCCAGCCCAGCAATTTTTCTTCTTTGTGAAAAATGCTCGTATCTGGATCTCACCTGTCTCTCTATTATACAGATATCACCCATTTGAAAAACTAGATTCGTATCGAGTTATAGCATATGGAAAAAGTGAAGGGAAAGGAGAGGAATATACATGCCAGTTAAGAGATGCAGAGAGGCGAGGTTATAGAAGGTGATGTTATCTATTAGAAGAACAAAGGAGGAGTGATATCCCTGAAAAGGCTGATGGAAAATCAATTCCATAACATGCCATTAGTCTGTTAATATCAGACAACTTAAGCCTGGAATTCTTGCTGTGGGGATAATGCAATAGTCAACATTTGGAATATGCCCTATACAGAAAGTAAATCAACTGACTTTTTTTTCTTTCTTTCTTTTTTTTTTCTTTTGCCCCTCCCCACCCCCCCGAAAGAGAGCGGTATAGGAATTAGGTACTTTTGAGCCCACGTAGTCCATGTTTCAGACCAGCAAGGAAGTGTCAAAGGGAGGATTTCATAGCGGAAAGATCTCTTGATCTATCAACAGATATCGAAATAAAGCTGGGAGTAGACTTTTTCCTGATATGGGGGATTGTAAATCCCTGAGCGTCAGTGAAAAAATTTTCTGGGTGGAAGAAATAAATCCTTACAGACCTCCATAAACCATGCAAAAGAGGCTTCTGCCACTACACACTTGCTGTTATATTTACAGTTTTAATAGGGTGTAATACAATATAAGGATGATGGTGGCTATAACCACAAAATAGTCAGCGCTTGTAGCAGATGGGCACTGCTGTGCTTGGCCACACAGTAGAGGGACCCCATACCCTGGTAGGTGGGCGGTGATGGAGAAGAGGACCCCAAACCACCTCGCAGCCTGACAACCGTGGCTACAAAGGGACCCCAGAACCCCCAAATCCGAACCTGCAGGTAAGCCCCAGTTAGACTCACACTGCCTGTTTACAGCTGTGTCCTGACAGACCAGCTGAAGGACCTGGCTCCTTCCTGATGGTCTTTCCAGTAAGCACATTTTTAACACAACCTATGGGTTTCAAAGGCAGGATGCCTTGATTTCATCTCTCACTGCCTCCCCTGCGCCTCTCTGGGTGTTGCAGTAACTTCCATTTTTCCATCCTTCCCTGCGTCTCTCTGGAAAGGCAATTCATTTCTTAAGGACGAGTAATGGCTCTCAGAGCCCCAGCACACACCAGCTGCTTGCAAAAATAGTCAAAATCTTGACAAGTGCTTTCACCAAAATGGGTGAAAGGTGATGCATCTTCTTTACGACAGAGATTAACATTCAGCGTGTCCCACATACGCATATTTTCAAAAAGTTTAATGTATGCAGTATCTCCCTATGACCCTTTCAAATGCTTTAGCATGGAGCTGGACAGTACGTATGGCTTTTCCTTGTGGTAAGCAAATTATATGGATTTCCCAGTAGAGCAGCAAATTCTTCTTAACGTATCTTGCTGAGTCTCCGGAAAAAAAGTGAGTAGTTTCTTAAGCTCCTCATATTTTAGCTAGAATTGTAAGTTCTTCACCCAGCAGTTACAGTATCAGATAGGGCCTTACCTGCAAGTTTCTTTTTTTTTCTGGGGGAAGGGGAAAGTAATTATGTTTTAATGGCTGAAAAGAATATTTTTTTTCATACGTATTATAAGTTCACGGAGGCTCTCTGACAGGAGTGGGGATAGAGTGCATGGGAAAGGTCTGCCACAATTCCAAGGGGAGTCCATCAGGGTCTGTTTTTATTAAGTTTAACACCAACTATATTTCTTATGGAGTTATTTTCCTCTCCAAGGATAATTTGTCAGAATCAGACAGGCTATTCATTTCTCCCCGCTTGTAAATACCCAGTGTGTGCTCCATCACCAGCACACTCTTCTGAAGTACAGGGGGACTCATAAAAACAAGCAAACCTTTCATTAATAACTAGGGAATATTGGACTTTTTTTCCCCCCCCATACTAATGTTTAGAAATAAAATTATTGGCTCCCTCTTTATTTGCCGTGCAACACTTTCTAATGCTCAGTCTTCCACTTTGTACGACCTAATTCCGGATTTCAGAACGAGAATATTAGGTGCTATATGCTCTTTACAGCAACCTCCTCCAGCTTCTGGATCCTCAGTGATGCTCTGAAAAAGCCTCGCACTTGGCTTTCATTTTCTGTATCTGGATGAGTTTTACTTCCCAAGGGGTTTAGGCAACAGATTCTGGGGATGCCAAATGTTCCCTGTCCTCCAAGCTGGAATTTATTTGCTCTTTAATTAAACAGATAAATAACATACACATCCACCGCTGTGGCATTTTACCTCTCATAGCTCTGGCTGTCAGCTTTCTGTCAGCATCCCGTGTTTAAAAACAACGTGCTTTCTCTGCTGACGTGAGACCACCGAGCTCCTCTCTTTTAATTGACTTCCACTGACTTATTTTAGTCCAGGCTGTGGCTGAACAAATTAATTGGTCCTTAGTTTGATGTAATACATGAGGTGAAATGTTGGGTTTGGATGGATAAGGAACATCATCTGTGAACGGTAGATTGTTTTAAGTCTTTATCATTCAACATAATTTGGTTTTACTGTTGTTAAAAGGATAGGATAGTCATCGTTTACAGAAGACAAAGCTTAACAAAATTCCTTTTCCTCAGAATTTACTGAAAACATATAACTAAACCTCTATAATTCAGCTTGCAGTATAGAGCAACTTTTCCAAGGCTTCAATCCTGCAAAAATTTGTCCTTTCCTAGCTTTATATAATGAATTGTGTTCACCAGAAATGAAATGCTTGTCTCCATCTAAAGGAAAAATTCCCTTCGCTGTCATTGAGGGTAATATTCACCCCAATCTGCAAAGGGATGGTAAACGTGGGGGGGGGTGTGTCTGTGCACACCTTCAAGATATCAGCCTAAACCGAGTGGACACAAAGATCTAGATCTGCAGATCATTGCTCTTATGATTAAAATTCCTCACGTGATCAAGATTTCTTAAGACCAAGGTGATTGTGAATTTGGACTATATCTATATGAACGGAAGCTTAAATGTATGGGGTCAAATAACTCCAATTTTTATCCAAGACTTACTTCTAATTTTCCGTTACCTCAGTCCAAACAACTGCAGATATTTCAGTGGTTTTGAAAGTAAAAAATAATTTAAAAACCCTCTGTATACAATATATCCTTGAAAAATACTGCTGAGTACAGGAGTGTAAGACAGTTTGGAAGCCAGGAGGTTAATCTGGTTTGTAGATATAGTCATGTGCTAGGATGGCAGGAATAAAGCTGATTAGAAAACCTTAATTGGGTACTGTCTTAATTATGAGAGAGATTTGCTATTGCCTTGAGTGTCCTTTGAATGATGCCCTATATTTATGATACAACACTGTCTATAAATGATATGAAGCTAAAATGTCAGAATGTAAGTTTGATTTGAATACCCCGATCCTTTTGTTTGCCTATAAAGCTCTAGGTAAACTGTAGCACTGGCGAAATAAATAATAAATTATGACAATTAATAATTGATTATATTTCTTGATCTTACTATTTCACATTCAGCGACCTACCTGGCCTCCTCTAAGACTACAAAGATTACCCGCCAGCAAATGTCTTTTAATGGTTGCTTTTACCTCTTGTTTACTAGTATTGTTGACCCCGTTCACATCCTATAATGTAATTTTAATGGTGACTTTGTAATCAAGGAGTGCGTGTGTCTGAGAGAACTGTAGCTAAGACTCAGAGCAGCTCCAAAGGCTATAAAGCAGGCTTGCCTGAATACACCCCTTTTCCTTACACGAGGAGTACAAGTGGATTTAATATTAGCTAAAGCAGTAAGCGTGTTAAGCATCCAGAGTCTATTGATTACAGTGGAATTCAGAGAGATCCAAACAGACTCCAAAAAATTTACCCATCCGTGCCCCAAAAGTGGTTTACAGGGGGAGACTTATTCTGTTGCCATGTTGGGCACGGGGAACATAACAGAGCAGACTCTTGGGGTTTACAACCATTAAGTCCGGATCTGTCCATCGGATCTGGTTGACGCCCACAGACCAAATATCCCTGGCACAAGGGACTGAGTTTATGGTGCTTTTTCGAGGCAGATGATGCCTGATATCACCAGCTCTTAGCTGTGAAGTCAGCCTCTCAACATTTTCTAATCAAACCTGAAGTGGCAGGCTGTACCATACAGCAAAGCAGTGCTTGGTGACATCCAGCCATGGGGATTTTCATCTGAACATAAATCCCTACAGCTGAATCAAAACCTATATTTCTTGCTTTGAACTATGTGTCTTCAATTAAAGTCATAATTTCAAAGCACCGGTAAAAAGGCTATTGCTTGGATATTTAGTTTTTTCCCCCATTATGCAAACGCTCAGCACAGTTGCCATTGCCTACAGTAGTGAAAAACAAAGACAAATTAGGACTCTGAGTACTAAGCTAAACAGCAGGGCTTGTGTCATTCACAAATTGATAAGAATAGGAATAATAGTCTCAGCTGTAAATTGAATTATTTCTGGTATTTCTTGCAATAGTTACTGTCATATGCACCTAGGACAGGTGATGTTATCTACGTGGGAATTTCAGGAAGAAAGTTGATAGGTAGTGAAGATTTGAACAAAAAAACCTCGTGTCCATTTGCTTTTAAATAGTTTACAAAATTATCTCCAAAGTCAGTGCACTGCAGCAATAAGCTATTCTGAAATTAAATGATAGTCGCTAAGAGAGAAATCTGGAATAAAAACTACCCAGAAAGAAATTGATTCTGCATTCGAAAGGAAATTACATTTGTGAATTTATCCTTGATGATAAATATTATGCTTGACAAGTTGCTGCGGTTCTTCTAAAAACAAAGTTAAGGGAAATTTATGAGAATACAAATACTGTGCACATTAGCAAACTGAAGCAAACTTTCTTTTGAAAGGACACACGTATTCAGATATGTATGTGTGTCTGTGTACATGGCTCACGTGACCCATATGCATCCATGCATATCTAATTATGATGGCTTATACATATATAACTTCTGCAGAATTGGCAACAGTCCTCCGCAAATGTGAAAGTCCATGGATTATAGCAACTTTCAGTGCTACTTAGTGGATTTCTCCGGCCAGAGAAAATGAGAAAACAGGAGAAGGAGGCACTGGGGAGAAAATTACCCGAAGCCATGCAGTAGCATCAAGAAAGACATTAGCAAAGCTGGCCAAAATTAGTAGAATTGGTTTCCAAATCCAACTGGCACCAGCGGCCTTGCAGAGCAAGGCTCAAGCTGTATACAGGGGCTTCCATGCTAATCATCTCAATGATTAATCATACCACAATAATCAATCATCTTCAGCAATGTCCATTTCCATAGATGTGTAGACAATTGCCTGGGAAATGGTATTGGTATTTTGGGAAGCCAGAAAACATCCCCAGCATTTAACCCCAGGGAAGGAGCAGCTGGAGCGAAATAGGAGGATGCTGAAATCAGGAAGCTCAGTCTTAGTACAGGAGCACCTGAAAAACAGTCATAGCTCCCAGGACATAATGATAGCAGCATCCACTTCTGCAATGCCTCGTAAGCTTTGCTGCAGATCTTCTAATGCAAACTTTTGCGATTTAAGCTGTTGAACTGCTGGCAATTAAAGTGAGTCAAAGTGAAAATGGCTGTTTCCTTCTGCTACTTATCATGCTGACCGTTACTGTCTCAGGCTTCCTCGGTAAATTTGTCTGAATCCATCCCTGCGTCTGCTTGCGTTGAATGGTCTTCCATTTTCTAGAACTGTGCAAACAAATGGTAACAAAGAAAACTGAGCAATGGGAGCATCACCATCTCTGGTAAGAAGGGAAGAAGGAATCTCACCCTTCAACAACCTGCTCAGCTTTAGCAGGGTCAAATTGCCTTGTTCCCTTGGGAGTTTAGCTACCAGTAACTTCTAGAGCTTTCTAGCTCAGCCTGCTCAAACCTGATGAAATGAGCCTGAGGACATCTCCAGGAGGCCCTGCAATGCTCAAGAACCACAGTCTGCTTTTGGAGACCTGCTCCAGTCCCCCAGCAACGTGCTCTAGCACACCATGGCAAGCAGTTGGGAATGCTGTGCACACGATCTCAGCAATTTAATTATAATCAAATTAGTCATCTAATCAGACTATCAGCTTGAAACAGAATAAAAAAATATCTGTTTTTCCTCTTCCTCTCCACACCTCAAGAATCAACTGATGAATGCGTAAAGTAGCGAGGTGATAATAGCTATTAGTTCCTGCTGTGCAAAAGCTTCATTAAGTTTTTGCTGAACTCCATGGGTATATCCCTTCATGCCATCGATCAACAGATAGCTTGAATCTAGTCTAGCTATTGATCAACTTGTTACTCTGATAGCTGAGCTAGTCAAAATCCCATATATTCATTCTCACTGTACCCCAGCAAAGGGGAGAAGGGCTTTTCCACCTTTTTCAGAGACTCATTAGTTTCTGAATCTGAACTACTTACCTGAATAGCAGTAGACATATAGGTAAAAATTATTTTCTAAAGTTACATGAGAAGCTTATGATGGAACAGGGGAAGAAACAACATCTTTCTGGTCCCAGACCTACATCCTAACCAGTGACCTAGTCTTCCCTTTCACTCAGAAGGACACGGTTTTAGCAGGAAGACAAAGCAATTCATATTTTTCTGTCTTAGGCTCATAAATCACCAAAGCATTTGGGAATGAAACACTAACCCAAACAAAATTCAGCATTGTATTTTTGATAACTTCATGGCTAAAGAAGCTGAGCTGTGACTCAGATATAGAACAAACCGCCTCCGACTCGCAACCATTCAGCTAACGCCTGTCCTCTGCTTGCCTTCAGCGTCCCCAAAGGAAAGGCTTCTTCCCTTTTCTGCTAATCGCCTCTGACGTGCAGTCGGCCAAGTGCTCTGCGCGACCGTGTCAGGGGTATTCGGAATGAGCCTCCTCGCACATGGAGAAAAACAGATGGTGGAGAAGCAAACACCTCACTGCCCTGAGCAGTGGGTTGTAGCTCCTGCCTGTGCTCAGTATGTACAAAATGCTACCCTTCCGAGGCAGGTGTATTATTAAACACAGTTTTCACAGGTGCAAATGATTCTACAAGGTGCTAAGCAGGGGCTGCACGAGCAGCTGAGTCTGCTCCTGCTTGCTGTAGCACAAGGAAGGTGGAGGGAATACTTGTTTTCTGCTTGATTCTATTGCCTAAATTGCTTTATCAGGTGAGCTAAAACACAAAGGAGAGAAAAAAATAGAACAGATCAAACTGATTTATTTTTTTCTTCACATTCTAACCAAGGTGAAACACCCAGATGAATTCAGTTGTATGACGTGCTTTGGAGGGATAACATTCACGATCCATCTCCAGGAAGAGTAGCTGCTCTTCTTTCCTCTCCAGTGTCTCCGTTTAAGCAATAGTTCACTAGTTACTTATGCAGAATAAAGAGAAACAAATTTTCAATTTCTTTTCCTCTCTGAAGAAATTTAAACCCAATCTCATCTCAGAGAAAACTGCCCTGATCACCATCACCTGTGTGTCTCCAGTGCTCCCTGCCCTGGTCCTGCTCCTGATGATTAAGTAAATGTAGACCGCAACAGCAATAAGAACCAGATGTTCTACTCTTAGTGGGGAAACCAGTTGTAATTAGAGAGATGGAGACTGGTCTGATCGCCAGCCTGCTTGGCGCTTCTGTCTGGCCACTGCTTTATATCTGGGTAAGAAAGCACTTTTGTTTTTCTTTTTTTTTTAAACAACATTTAAGTGGGCTGCTGCTCCAACCCCATTTTCTTCAATAGCAATATCCACATCTTTGCTTTCTTATTGATAGTACTCACGGCCTGTTTTCCCTGTCCTGCTCACCCTCTTAAAGTCATGCCTTGGCTCAACACAGAGGCTGTGTGTGTTCGGGTGGAGATGTGCACGCAGCAGGAGCTGATATGGGCTTGCCCAAATGCCGTAGGGTTAATGAGAATTGAGAAATGATGAGGTGGAAATGGGATAAAGAACTGAACCGAAGGCTGGAAAGGGTTGTTTTTAAGGTGAGCGATGGCACTGCTGAGTCCTGTGGCAGATGAACAAGGTTTTTCAGCTTCTTGGTGTGCAAGTCATTGAGGTAGGACAGGGACTGGGTTGAAGAATCTGATTTACCTGTTCTGCCTGTGAAGAAGTGGTCACAGATGCCCCAGCATAAGCTCATGTATATGGCAAAACGTGGAGCCTCTTCTGAAACCATGAGTCTGACTGCAGCAGCCCGGGTCTCATGCTTTTTTGTAGTTTTGGCCTTGTTTCAATAACTAACTGCACTGTGTGCTCCATTGATCTCGGGAACAATTTGCAACCAGATTAAATCTCTGCTAATGTAATTGGTGTAAATGCAAGCCTGGCCTAGCATGCGTTGAAGGAAACGTGCTCGGTGGCGCTGCGTGCAGGCTGTTTGAGAGCACCCGCAGAAAGAAACATCTGGGCAGCTGTGAGCCGCCTCCGGGGCAGGGGGAGGCGGGAGCTGCTGCCGCCGCGTCCGACTTCTTCCCTCACCCACTGGAAGGTGGAGGATATCCTTCTTCTGGTTTTTTTCCCCTCATACTTTTTACACTATTATGCCTCTTCTTTTCATTTTGTATCACCTTTATGCCCGCCTTGACCACGGTGAAAGGTATTGAGCAACGATAGCACGCGGAGGGCTTCCAGAAGCACAGGCGGGTGACTTCTGCTGAGCTGAGGAGAATTTTAATTAGCATTTCTTTTTGATATTTCGGGTACCGTCTATGTAAATCTCTGTCTGTTGAATCACACTGAGATCTTGGTATGGCGACAGTGAACTGTGATCTTATGAGCACAAGATGTAAAGAGACACACGGCAAAGCAAAAATCAGGGGTTTTTTTCCCAGCTCTCTGGCAAGAGAAAGATAAGCCCCCCTTTGCCATGTCACGGTGGGGTGGGAAGGACTGGCCACAGAAAGCAGAAGAAGCTGTGCAGTTTCTGTCTGGCAGGGATGCTTCCCACGTGTCCACTGGGAGGGGCCACTGGGGAGGAGAGCTAATCATGTCCTGAAAAATAGCCTAGGTTGCATTATCTGATCTTATCTTAGAAATAAATAAATAAAAATTAAAGTCTAGTTCTGTGGTACTCAGCTACTCAGTAAATTCTACCGTCTTACCTGTTTTTATGTATTGTATAGGCTCAAAAATGTTACCACGGTGCCAGTACAGCCATTGCAAGTGGCATGAGAGCAGAAAGCATGCAAGCTCTTTGTCTCATAGAAATGAGTTGCAGAGCTTGGAGGATGCGAGTGAGGCATCTATGCATGCAGAGCTATGCTATGCTCGTTGTCTTTTTCCTCCCCCTCTTCTCTTCACCTCCTGTTCAATTCTGAACTCACTTTTGCTTGAGCAGAAGACCCCCACCCAGTAGTTGCCAGATTGAGGAGCAGGGGTGGTACCTGTGCGTTCATGCGAGGAGCTGCGAAGCCCCGAGGTGAAGCCTTGCTCAGGGTCGTGCATGGTGTCTGCCTCTGTTTCAAGCCACAAATCCAGGAGTTCTCTGTTGTGATCCTCTGGGGTTTTAACCTGCTTTCCTTTAAAATTTCACTTTCAACCTCAGCTCATATTTTTGCTTATTACGAACATGATTACGGCCATTTCCTCCTTTTATTTAATCTATTTCTGTCCGCTGGAGTAGTCTTTCAGCATAGTTTGCAATGAAATAAAAAGAGCTTTGTTCACATTCTAATGTCCTGTACAAATAGTGCATTTCCAGAGCAGGGATGTCCAGCCCAGCTCTCCAGCTCAGCGGCCCTGTGCACTACCAGAGGGGTAGCAATGAAACATCGACATCTGGTTTAATTGACAGGATTATTCCTCTGCTTCAATCTACCATTGCGTTTCATTTCAAAAGTATTATCCAGATTTCCATACTATGCAAAAAACCTCCGCTTGCAGAAACGAGGTTCTGTGTATGTATATCTTTCTAAATATAGTGACTGTTTTGTACAAAGTGCTAGTAACTCTATCGGATAATTCTTCTACTATAGCCTGTAGCATAGGTGTTTTGCTTGAGTAGCACTGTAAGTACAGTGATGGATAAAATCAAAATATTATCCACCATTTATGAAGGTATCTGGAAAACTGTTGTTGTGGGGATGGGACGATGAGGATGGACACATATATAGTCTACAATCCTGTGTATTATACGCGTCACACTGTGAGGCCCTCCAGAATGGGGGGTCTACCTGCCGGTACAAGGCAAATAACACAGTAACTGGATAGAGAGTTCAAGGCCAGTTGGCCCAATGTTACTAGATCTGTATGGGTCTTCTCCCTTGTATGTATTTCAAAGGCACTGTTAGGAAATCTTCCCATTATCCCAAACCAGGAAACATTACCTAGGAGTTGAAGACAGTTATGGGTTGTATTACCCGGCCATACTCCACATGGAAAAATCTTTCACAGAAGATTGTTCAAGAAATATGGATACCATGTGTGGGTGTTTGCCACAAGCTGGTCACCTGGATGGCAGCTGCCCTCCCCAGGCCTTATTCTTGTCTGTTTACCTTACATGGTACGTTAAATATTTGCTGCGGTATATTTGGTATTTTTTTTGCAAATTTCCCCCATATATCTTACAATTCAACGTTTCCATTGGCTGGATGTTCACTGTAAACACATTAATCATCCTGAATTCTTCCCGTATCCAGTTGCAGGATAGACACTATTCTGTAGAATTAATGTGTATTCAGATACAGAAGTGAAAAAAATGTAAGAACATTTAACTTTGATTAATTAAACTGTATTAATTTAACAGATGGTGTGTTCTGACACCCACCAGGCTTAGGTTTAGATTTGTGATACTTTAAAGAGGGATCACTGCCTCCATTTTGATATAAATTTTGAATCTCTACACAGTCCACAGATGTTCAGCTCGGCTTTTTTTTTTTTTGTTCTCTGTTTTGTTTTGTTTTCAACTCATGGTTGGTAAGGACTGATTCAGTCCTGGGACTTGAAGAGGTTTGACACTACTGCCTTGTAAATCTGAATCCTTGCTAAGGAACCACTGTCTCGTTGTGTGCAAACAAATCTTGATCCTTAAGTATCAATACAGAAGGATTTAGTGGTGAATCTCCTTTCTACTAGTAAAGTATTAATTAGCGTAGGGAACCCCTGTTATACTTTGGTTATTTTGAGAGGAACCTTCTGAGAGTTCAAATAGATTTCTTAGTACAAAATTAATTTAGAAGGAAGCAAGACTTTACCCTTACAGTCTTTCTAGATGGACTCTCATAACGAATGTTTTCTTCTTGCTGCTCACTTTGACCAACGCCTATGCCTGTACACTGAAATACGGTGGGGTAAAGCATATGTTACATTTAGGTGTATACTTTTGATTATGTCTGATACAGAAACAGCTGGTGTTGGACTTCCCTGGGGTGCACTAATGCACTAATACCCCTTATTTCTGATGACCTCTGCAACGCTGTCAAAAATGAGCAGGTTTTATTTATTTATATTAGTCTCTCTCTCCTATTTTTCCCACTGCTGTAGCATCATCTAGTAACAGCCTATAATTACAGGCTCTTAGGACTATGCTTATGCAGCCTGAAACTTGCCAAAACACTTCTGTTCTCCAGGAAGCAGAGTCTGCTCTGTTACTGTTCTTGATCGTAATGACTCACATGGAGAAGAAAGCATTGGTGAGATTTCTCCCCTCCCCTCCCCTCCCCTCCCCTACCCTACCCTACCCTACCCTATCCTATACCTGATAACAAAGACTATATTACATGTATTGCTTTAAGTTCTTGTCTTCATGTAAAAAAGGCCACCAATACATTATTAAACATAGAAGATGTCAAAGGACAGCATTTATTACACTCTAAAATGTATCTGTTTTCATTTATCTTGATAATTTTTTTTTTTTTTAAATTTTCATTTCAGATTATAAGGGCTTAATACCTTTTCTTGGTCAAGTATTAAAAGATAGTTCTAACCTTCAGGGATATTTTGTGCTCTGCTTTTGTTATGAAGTGCTGGGACACGGTTTTATCACGTTTTCTCAAGCTCTTTGATACAATGCTTTTATTTTTGTTCAGGTTACATCAATTTTAGTGAAGACTAAACCTGAAACTTGATTTATCCCAATCAATGCCCCCCCCCCCCCCACCTCCAC
>NW_009260758.1:2570226-2579234 GCF_000687185.1 Egretta garzetta
CCCCTCCCTTGCTATTCCATCAGAGATTTCTAGAGGATTTTTGGTATTTCTCTTTTGGCACAGAACCGGGTCTAGCACAAGCTTGTGAGCACGTGTTTAGGTTACCTTGTAGGTCACCCGGTCTCACACTTTTCCACCGTGGGTTTTCTCCTGGTCAAAAAAGATGGCTCCAAAACTGGCAATTTATGTTACTCATCTATAATCGCTATTATCCTGAGCACTCTTGGGAATCCACGGCTCATAGGATGGCAGGTTCCTTACGTGTTTACCATCCACCTTTGAATAACGGATTCATTAACCATTTGTGTAACTTTGATAGAAAAATAAAGTAATGAAATAATTGTATCACTAGGAAGGATGCAAGATCAAATAATACATTTGCTTAAAACCGTTGACTTGTAGTACAGAAAAATGTTAGACAAAGCAAAAATGCATCAGGGACCCTCCTGAGCTAGTCCTCGTGAGCCTGTAAAACTTGCCTGGGCTTACTGTGCCTGATCTCGTGGCTCCTTCCTGCACCCCCTGTTCGAGGGGTCGACGTGACCTGCTGCTCTGGTTGCCCAGGATGGCACATCTCAGCCTTGTTCACTTGCCCTCTGCCTCTCACCTTGCTTATCCCATCCGACTGAGGTACCTGGTCACCATCCGTGAACACCCTCTGCTTGTGGGGAAACATCTATCATCCCCTTTAATTAGGCTCTTTCTGGTTTTAGGCTCCAGGCTGCTTCCCCTTTCTTTTCAGCCTCTTAAAACTCAGTGGCACTGATCAATACCTCTCATGATATATAAGTTATAAGCAGTACTAGCTTCCTTCAAGATTTATGACATTTAGCTTGCTTTGAGCTCTTCACAGAATTTACAAATGACATATAAACACAACAAAAAACTGATTTGTGAGCTGGGTTGTGCAATGCTCTACACGTGCTTTTTTTTTAATATTTAGGACAACCCTTCAGGGCCCCCTTCTGTAACCTGGTCTTACAGGGTTGTACAGACTCTGTTGCAGGCAGGAAAGCTGCTGAAATTTTTACTAACCCTGGCCCCCAGAGTTGCTTAGTAACTATGAGTGGTTTCCCAGGCAGAGCTTCCAAGTACCAACCTCGAAGTCAAGAACAGCCAAACTGTACCTCTAAAGCAACGCGCAGCTTGCAGATTGCTGTGGTTCAGTACCGTACAATAAAGTAGCAAATGTCACTTCTGAATTTCAACCAATATTTATTTTACAACTTATGTCCTGAAATAAAAAAAAAAAAAAATAAAGGTATGTATCTAACAGAGAGGGTGTTTGCTTGTTTTAGCTTATGTTACTTTGGAAGGCAGGCTGCAGAAGGAAAAACATCACCCTTATAAGCTGGAATTGCAGTGGGGCAATGGGACTTGAGTACATTAACATAGACTAAATTAATAGCATAGGGTAGAAAAAGAAAAAAAATAAATTTAAGTATTCACTTCAGAATTTGGTGATTTCTTCTGGGTACCTTCAAAGGTTATCTTAAGACTTCAACCTGTCCAGTCCTTCTGTACTTAAAGCCCATGAAGGGAGAAGGGGGAAAATCCCCAATGTGGTGGGAACAGAGGAAAAAGCTACAATGGGGGAATGGCAGAAGAGAAAATAGATGGTGCTTAGCTTTTGTCAGAACTGGAATTAGCATCTGAGGCAGACCTTATGTGAGAAATAGATCTCTCCATAGGATTGTATAAAATTATTAGGATTAATTATCTGAAATGAGTAAGAAATTGTGTAATGAAAATTGTTATGTACTTAGTGGCTTAAAATTTTGGGCAAGTGAGGCAACAACACTACTGAAGGTACTTAGTCAAGAAGACCATAATAAAAATAACTTAAATATTTTTTTTTTGTGCATTTTTCTCTAAATAAAGGCAGAAAACAGGAGCTAATAATTTGGACAACTCTATTGGATAAGCTTGGGAATTGTGTCATTTCTTAACGAAACTCCTCCCATGCAGACAGTTAAATCATTCTGCATCGGTGCCAAAATCTGACAGCACCACATTGCTTTTCGTACTTTAAAACACATCCCTCGCAGGATGCTAGACTGACAGGGGTGCGCTGAAGGCACTGCAAGAGGGAGAAACGAAACTATAAAGATGAAATGCAAGACTTTAAATATGCTATCTTGCATTATATACTTGTCTGAGCTAAAAACCAGAAAGTATGTTTGAACCACATCAGTGTGTTTCTTTTTTTTTTTTTTTCTTTTTTTATGCAGAGACCTCTAAGGAATTTTTTTTCTGTAGGAACCAAATCACTGATTCAGTGGGTGTCCCTTGTGCCAAAAGTGACCATTCGCCACCAAGTGAAGCAGGGCAGGACTAAACAGCCTTACTCATGTGTAGGTTCTTCTTTTGTCAGCATTCTCAGGTCACCCTGCTCAAAGCAGCACTGGGGAAGGCTGGGAGCTCCCCAGGGCAGCTGAATGTTGGGTCTCTGCAGAAGGTGGTGATACAATACTTTTTAGGTTGCTTTGGATTTATAAAGAACATGTACTGTTTCCCCCAGATATCTGCATTGATCTTTAACAAGGACTGTGCTAAGGGCCTACAGTTATGTATCAATTTTTCATATTAGTTAGTGTCCTGGTTTCAGCTGGGATAGGGTTAATTTTCTTCCTAGCAGCTGACATAGTGCTGTGGTTTGGATTTCATAGCAGAAGAATGCTGATAACACCCTGATGGTTTGGTTGTTGCTGAGCAGGGCTCGCACTGAGTCAAGGCCTTTCCAGCTTCCCCTGCTCTGCTGGGTGCACAAGAAGGTGGGAGGGGACACAGCCAGGACAGCTGACCCCAACTGCCCACAGGGCTATTCCAGACCATATGGCACCATGCCCAGTATAGAAACTGGGGGGAGTTGGCCAGGGGGCAGCGATCGCTGCTCGGGGATGGGATAGGCATCGGTCATTTTCCCCCTGACTTTCTCCCCATCCCACCAGGGTGGGAGGGGAGGGTGAGCGAGCGGCTGCATGGTGCTTACTTGCCATCTGGGGTTGAACCACAGCCTCACGTCTTGATGAACGTGAACAGTCAGTGCATTTGGCTGTTGGGTTGGGGCTTGTTGTTTGTTGTTGTTGTTTTGGTTGGTTGTTTTAAATCAGTAGAAAGCACACTGAATGCTTCAGTCTCTATGCTATGGCGGCACAGTTTTAAACTAGGGAGATTTCATCGTTATATCACTACACAAAAGCACAGTCTGAGCAGCTCTCTTAGTACAGCTATTATTTTGTTTCTGATATTTACATGGCATAGCTGTGTAAGCCCATAAAACTTCCAAAATACAGATATAAAACCCTTGATCACTTGGAGCCCGAGCCAAGTTCCTATTTGGGTAATTGCATTCTGTCTATTTAAAATTCACACATCAATTTTTGGTTTGATATTGATTGGACTCTTCCTCACTTTCTTGTACTAAACCATCTGCGCGCTTTTAGACAGTAGCTGCAGTTCATCTTCCAGGTAGCTGCATTTCAGTCCCTGATGCAAGGGCTGGACCAGAGATGCCCAGGCTGCTTCAGTGCCATCAGCAGTTGAAGTGGCTCCTGACCTGCCCGATGAAGCCAGCTCTGCTCCTGCTGCCGCCCTGTCTGGGTCCACTCCTCTTCCTCAGCGGGGGAGGTCACCTCTGCCTCCACAAAGGGACCTGGTCTCTGCCAGTTCCATCCTGGCAAATGGCTGAGATTTTTGGTTGTGGTGGGGTGGTTTGGTTTTGGTTGGGTTTTTTTTTTTTGGCAGCAAGTCCCTTTAGAAACATAGCCTGGGAGGAACCCTGTGCATTCAACTACACCCTGTGCCCTGCTATGTTGGCAACCATAGCTTACAAAATTATGCTGTCCCATCCTAAGCTATGGTAGGTTGCATTGCTCCCATTACTCCTATTGAAAAACTGTTCCAGGCTCTCGCTATTTTAGTGGTGCAAACTGGCCTCAGAAGGCCTGAAATGGTAATCAGCTTGCTTGGTTTTGGAGTGTCTTCACCTCTGTATTTTAATATTCCAAGAGAACATGCTTAACACGAATGTGAACTTTGCTGCAAAAGCAATGCATAGCTGAAAGGTCCCAGACAGCCTGGCAGAATGGTCCCCGAATACTTGGGTTGGGGAGGAGAAAACAAAAGATAGGTATTTTTCCATTTTATCCTGAACTTCCCATGAAGCAGTGCAGTAAATGGTTTCCACCAGCTCCAGGTAATTCATTACATGAAGGAGAAAAGTAAGGTATAACATCTATTTCTTGCTGAATATGTTGCTGATGAACAGTTGCTGAAAATGAAAAGCTCCAGTGCGTGATTACAAGAGAGTCCTGGAGCCAACAGTAACTACAGTTCTCCTGACATTATGGTAAATCCTTAGTAGCAGTGTTTTCTTCCAGCTTTCTGGCATGCCTGTAATGCCCTCTGGGTATGGAGGAGGAACCCTCCCATGTAAACTCTCTTGTATAATCTTCCTTTTTGTAATTAGCGTGAGTCAACAATACTTGCAAGAATCTGCTCGAGCCACTCGATGTGTGCTTAACTTTGTTTGTGCTGTTGTCACTTGGAGTCCTTTTTAAACAGAAGATAATTATCGAGAAAACAAATACAGCTACCAACCAACACGCTCTGCCCCAGTTACATTTGGCCATCTGAAAGCTGTATCTGTAGTCTGACAAGATTTCTGCTATAAAACGTGGCCACCTCCCCGTTCTGCCTCTCCAAACAACCTTCCTCAGGTTGGATGAGTTGCCCTCAATAGATGTCTTTCCCCTTTGGCTACAGGGATAACCAGGCCTGTATTCTTCAATTAGATTAAAGCTAGCTGAGATGTGCAATAGAGTTAACAAGGATGTAATTCACCATAGGTAAGCCTCATTTATGTTTAAAATTGGCTGCAAAACTTCTCTATTAGTAGACTGTGTCTAACAATGCAAGAGTGTTTAAAGCTTTTGGTGCAAATAATTTATGGGGCTTTTAAGCTGCACTTTTTTTTCAGGTGTAAAACAAGGATAGAAAATGATGCACCCCATTCGATCAGATAAGAAATTCAGAAGTGTAGTCCAAAAGAAAGGACCACATGTATTATTTTAATAATAACAGGTATGACATTTTCAGTGTTCTCTTCTCTATGATGCCTATTTACCTCACAATAAATCTTGGTTCTTAAATATTAACACTGGGTGTAAATATTGAAGAGTTGCAGGCACTGAAATACCTGCAAAAGCAAGATATCTAGTGACTTTCAGAGCAAACTCTCCTGTCCAGGCCAGATATGTGTTACCCACTTTTATAGCATTTGTAAAAATAAACAAGTAAATATATGTGGAAGAAACATGCAGTAAGATGCAAAAAAAAAAAAAAAAAAGAAAAAAAAGATTTCAAAAGCAGAGAGGGAAGAATGAGCAGGAAGCAGCCTAGATAAAACTGCTGGTAGCAGATTTAGCAACCTCTGTGCTGAAGGTATTTCTTAACCTGTGCCCTCAACAGCAGAGCCCAAAGTAAGCATCGCACCTCGGGACATACAGCAAAGCAGTGCAAACAGTGTGAAGAATTGGGGCCAATTGTCCCTGTTCGAGCAAGCCAGATAGCATTTATTTGTATTTCTTTAATTCTTGGATCACCCTGATATATACAACATACTAATGCTTTTATAAAATTAAAACTTTATTCAAAGGTTGCCTGTAATGCCTTGAGGCCGTGGCCCTGGTGGAGCCACTGCCCCATGCTGGAATATTCTGTAGCGAGCAAACTAGAACGGGACAGAAAAATAGCACAAGCATTTAAAAGCAGAGACGGAAGAATGAGCAGGAAGCAGCCTAGATAAAACTGCTGGTAGCAGATTTAGCAACCTCTGTGCTGAAGGTATTTCTTAACCTGTGCCCTCAACAGCAGAGCCCAAAGTAAGCATCGCACCTCGGGACATACAGCAAAGCAGTGCAAACAGTGTGAAGAATTGGGGCCAATTGTCCCTGTTCGAGCAAGCCAGATAGCATTTATTTGTATTTCTTTAATTCTTGGATCACCCTGATATATACAACATACTAATGCTTTTATAAAATTAAAACTTTATTCAAAGGTTGCCTGTAATGCCTTGAGGCCGTGGCCCTGGTGGAGCCACTGCCCCATGCTGGAATATTCTGTAGCGAGCAAACTAGAACGGGACAGAAAAATAGCACAAGCATTTTTTTCTGGAGGAGAATAAAGTTGTGAAATTGTCCTTGAACTTTTGTTTTGTTTAGTTGAGGTCCATTTAAAAAAAAAAAAAAAAGACCCAATTAATGGGTACAGAATAGCTCATTTAAGTCCAGGCAAGCCAAGAAATATGCTGATGAAGAGAAAATAATGGTTGGATTATTGTATGGACATTGCTTTGGAGCAAGGTAAAAGTGTAGTTAACAATGCCATTGCTAACTATCTGAAGGCTCATTTTGTGCCTTTTGCTGTGAACAAAACCCTCAAAACGCAATTCAAAAGCCTGATAGAGGAGACAACCCTATCATAATTTCATCTGTAGGCTCAGTTAATGGCTTGTGATGATTGTATGTATGTCTACAGTGATGAGAATGTTTGCGTAGCATAATACAGACATCGTAAACCCCAGGCTGGAAGTGGATTGGCTTCCAGGTTCCAAACCAGTAACTTCTATTTGCTGAGTTGGCAAGAGGGATACCAGTCAGAGAAACTGGCCTGACTTCAAAAATAGTCTCATGGCTGATGTGTGCTGTTGGGAGCCTGAATACAGATTGGGGGGGGGGGGGGGCAAACAAAAGGTTTTGGTGTCATTAGCACACTGGATGAAATTTTGTAAGGCTTAAATGCTGTTACCACTTTTTAATGAGAATATTTCTCTAGAGAATTATAAATAAAGAGGACAATCAGAAGTATTTAGCCTTCCAAGAAGCTAAGAAAAAGAGGAATGACTTAGTAAAGAACTCATTTGGGCTATTTCTGAGTACTTTAAGAATTTTTTTGGCACATTTTTAAAGATGAAAGTATCAACATGTTCCAAATATGTTTTCAGTATGCTGTATCTGAAAACTTCTCAGAGACTGGATGCTTTTAAGTAGGTTAGAATAACTATCTTCAACAGTACTTTGAGCATCCTCTTTACACAAAGGCTGTTGAAATGGAAATGGACCGCCAGTAGTGAGCAGTGATTTTTTCCAGATAGGTTTGGATTGGAGCAAAAATAGTGCAAATGTTTAAACTACACCAGATGTTTCTGGGTAACTCTAAAGTAATGAGCATGAATAACGGCACTGATAGGTAAGCACAAACATACTTTGAAAAACTTTGCTTTAATTTGCTCGTTTGGGCAAGTAAAATACTAATGAAACAAGTATGTGCTCATCCCTTACTTAAAATTAGCATTTCTTTTATTAAAATGTGGCATCTTATCTTCACACAGCAGTCAACTCTTTACCTCCCATCTCCTTTTTTATGAAGCTCTTCTTTCATACATAGCTTTGTATTATCCCCTCTTTCACCATCAGAGCGGAGGCAATGTAATATGTCAAAAAGATGACTGGAGCCCAACATTGTCTTAACGTGAGTTCTTTTGCTCCACTATATAACTTACATACTGAAGGAGCTCTCTTTTTTTAAAGAAGATCTTTATTTTATTAAGGGGCGAAGTAGAGGATCAGAAATCCCTTGATATTGTCAGTGCTCAATCCCATTGAGTAGACCCTACAGACTAATTTTTCACAAAACATTTTGAGCAGATGTCCACAAAATGAATTATCTGCTGTCTGCCAAAAAACTACTTCTGGCAGGCAGTGTATCAGGTAAATAAAAAGAGAGGTTGAAAATATGAATAAAACATGAATAGAACAGCTTAGGGCATTTTGATCCTCATAAATTCAGAATCACCAATTGAATCTATAAAGGTGCAGAAGGTAGGGTAGGGCTACCATATGAAAACATGATGAAAGGAGGCAACTTTGGAGAAACGCTTTTAATAAGCGTTTCCTCATGTTAGTGGCAGTATCGCTGTGCCAAGTAACAGAAAACACCTTAGGGTATGTGATGGTAGCAGTTTTCAGCATCTACCATGGGAGACAGAGAATCTGGACTTCCAGCATCAGTCTGAGCCCTGCAAGTCACATGGGCGAGCAGCTTGGATTCTTTAACTTAGCAGAAGTTGCAAATACCCATAACTCTCGCTATTCTGCCATTGGCAAGGACATCCCTATATAATTTAGCCTTAGTTTGAGAATCCAAGGAAAGCTATTTAATCTCTTGCCCTTCCTACTAGGAAAGTGTGTGATGCTTTCCTAATTAAGGTGGGCTGTTGTATACCATTATGATCATGAAAACCTGGCCCCTACCCTACAGAAAGGCCAAATGTTGCATTTAGTAAATTTGAAAATAGAAATGCTTTAGGTTTTAAAACAACCCGTCTTACGCTAGTATGTGTTGTTCTGAGATCACATTTTTAAAAACTATCTGTATGGCATCATTTCAGGCAGCTCGATAGAGATTCAAACCAATCACTTATTCGAGAGGACGGGGTTTCCTAAAGACTTTGTATCGAGTTAAAGGCTACTAGGTTCTGTTCTCTTTCACTGAATAATAAAAACCTTGTAGTACTTTAGGAATAGGTATTGTCCTACATCCATACCAAAATTTTATCAGGTTGGACAAAATGCACTAGTTTGCTGTTTCAAAGAGAAAGAACCCATAAAGTGGCACCATTAGCAAGGATGGTAAATCTAAGCACCAAGAAACATGAATGGATAATTTTGCATATGGAAAAGGTTGCCACGTAAGTGGTAGAGGAAAAGATGGGAGGGTAGAACGATTTGAAAATTGTAGTTAAAAGAAATGAGTGGGTAGGTAGGAAGCTTCCTAAATAATGTACCAGATTTATTCATGGTGGCTTCATTAAAAGCAACGATAAATTAATGCCAAGCAGAAGTCTCTTTCTTTGCAATAGTTTTGACCTATTCAGTGGAACCATTGTAGTTACTAATTCATACAGGATTATACATAATTGGGATGCCCAATTATAACAGTTGAGT
>NW_009260758.1:2579261-2588902 GCF_000687185.1 Egretta garzetta
ATAAAATTTGCAAATGTTCTCTTAAATCCTGCTATCTTTGGTTCATACTGTATATGTGAAGGAAACATGTGGAGAGGATTAAAAATAGGGGAAAGAATTACCATTTTAATACGTTTGACTTGTCCACAAGGAGACAATAGAAGGTTTTCAGCCTCAGTAAATCCACTTTGGTATACGTAAGGAGTTCAGAAAAAAATATTCTATCGCATTGTCTTAAAGAAAGCAACAGCAGCATGGCCGGTGCTAGAAAGGCCAAGATTAGTTTATTTACCAAAGAAATCTGATGGTTTGTTTTGTTTTGCAGGGACTGCTTCCCTTACCATGTTTTATTCCACTAAAATATCTCCTTACTGCATTAATTCATGTGAAGTCTTACACATAAGCTGCTAGCAGAAGTATCTACATGTTCAGAAGTGCGGCTGATGCCGCATTTCCCTGTGCTTTGAAATTTCCAACGTAGAAGCCAATCTTAAATTTGGCTAATAGTTTTTCTTTTTACATGTTGACTCATAAAGCTGCTGAGATATTAGGATAATAAGTGTTTGAAGGAAAGAATAATCTATTTATACAGAATCAATAAAGTGTTGCCATGGGAAACCTGAAGCTCTCCAAAGGAGGTTTCCTAGAATAGAGGATTTTCAGGGGGAGAGAATGGCTCATAGATGTTTGGAGACTGTTGCTGTCTCATTGCCTTGGTTCACATGGCACTCAACCCTGCCGAACCCTGCCGGTTCGAGGGAGGAATTCTCCTCGTGTAGATCATCAAGCAGCAGAAACTGGAAAAATTACTTGCTAGGATGTCCCGTGAATGTTACAGAGGTTTGGTAAGAGAGAGCTGCGTGAGCAGTAACACAACAATCCAGCTGATGGAAAAAGGTCTGTAGAGGGGTTGTCTGTGGAGGACCTTCCAGTATGCTGGAGAATTTTGTAGGGGGGTATTTTAGCTCTGGGGTTACATAGCTAGCTTAAAGGGCAGAGAAGATGGTGATGATATGGTGAGCTTGCTGGAACTCAGAGGAGAGACTGTTTTTTTCTCATAGCTTTGTTTTCAGTATAACATTGCACCCATTCTTCTCTTTGTGCTTGGATGGTCTCGACTACAGAATGTGCATGAAAGTATATTTATACATTTTTCCAGGATTTGGGGAGGCTATTAATATCTGTAATACGTGACATTATTGTCTCCTGTTGCTACAGTGAGCAGTACCCCACCAGCCTCTAAAAAATGTCTGATGATGAACTGAAGCGCTTTCCTATTGAAATATGCAGGATTTTTCATATGGGGTCAGCAAGCCTTGAGGCACCGAAGCGATACAATAAGTAGTTTTGTTCCAACCCTTTCTGCCTTCCTACAAAGGCAGCATAGCTGGATTGTAAGCCCGGTGCAAGGACATGGTTTGTGCCACTGTGCATTTTGTGTAATACGAACTAAAGGTGCCAGTCGTGATGTCGCTGGCTCACTACTCTTTTGCTGCCTCTGAATTCAGTTTACAATGAAATGAATTGGAACAAAGCCAAAGATAACCCTGAATGTCAGAAATGGTATCTGTAAAGGGATTCTGGATGCACAGGCAGCCAAAGAAGTTCAGTCCCTCTTCAAAGTCATGATGCAAGTATTGTAATGCAGATTACATTGATTCGCTACCAGTTACTGACAGCTAGCAGGAATCTTTTAAAGATTCGCCACAGCACCCATGGAATAAAAAGCTCTCTACAGGAAAAGGAAGCTGTATTTTCATGCAGATGATCCGTCTTAAAAATAGTATCAACGCTACCATATATGTAAGGCAAAATTCAATTTTGTATAATATATTTTACGCCTATGACAGGATGCAGTTTATAGCATAAACAGTAGTTACATTTAAGCACATAAGTAATTCCACGGACTCACATGCATGCTTAAGTACTCGCAGGTTATTTTTTAGTAATTAATTTATTGCAGAGAGGCTATAGAAACGCTGAGTTGCAATATACTGACGGTAAGTTTGCTGTAGTTCCCAACTATCCTCGTGCAGGACTGGTATGCAGGTGTATGATGAATGAGAGTTGACAAGATTCTACAATAAATACTTGAAATACCAAAGCAATGACTACTGAAGCATAAAAGTAGTGCTGCACCAGGCCATAATTCAAACCAGCATTCCATTTACAAATGTAATAAGAGTAATAGAAAAGATTAACTTTCATCGGAAATTACAGTTTGTGTGCGTAAGAGCATGTTTTTATGAAGTTCAGTTTCCTACAGGCTATATGTTTCTGCATCAAAGTTACCAGAATAATTTTAGATTGCAGCTCCATTCAGTAATGTTATGGCACTCATAAGGACTGCTTCCCACGGGGTCTCGCTTTTTGCAAGGATGTCTATGCGTTTCAAGCTTAACCATAACACGAGCACTGTCAACTGCAGGGTGTGCTCAGATCTTTTATCTGCTTGTAAAGGCACCCACAGGCCTTTGGGATGATGGGCACAGCCTTATACAGAATGTTCTGCAAAACCTGGTTCTCCATGGAGGAGGTGGAAGTGATTTGGATATAATTAATTGTTCATCCAATGCTATAGAATATGCTCTGTCCTCTCTAGCTCCTTGTTACATGAGAGCGAAGCGATGCAACGTGCAACCTTCCTGCAAAAAGTGTGATCCACTGCTGAAAAGCGTTGCCCGAGTGGCGACAGATGCTTCACTTTCTGAAGCTACAGATACAAGTCCAGTGAGCACTCGCCACTAGGATCTGCTTGTTTCCTGTTGCAGTGGATGCAAATGGAGAGGAGTTTGAGATTTGCCAGCAATCAGGGCAGAGACTAAAACCTCTGCCTTCTGAGTCCCTGGTTTTCCACCTTCCTGACGAAACCTCACAGCCTAATTATCCTATCTCAAAAAAAAAAAACAACCCACCAAAAAAAACCAACCCCAAAAACCTGAAACCAAAATGAGCAGTAAAAAAAAATCATGTTATTCAAATAATATTTAATCCACAAAAAAAAAAAAGTAAAATGTGATTATGAGAGGAAAAGGAAGAGAACTAAGCCATTTTTCTGCTTCTTCCTTCCTCTTCAGGAGCTCCTGCTCAATGTCTGAGTTCCACAGAGTTGTTTAAAATAACCATCATTAAAAAGTTGGTATCGCATCTCTGACAGCTTTATTTTGTGTGTGTGCCCATAGCCTCATCGAAGTTAGAGCAAAACACTGGGAGAAATCTCCTTTGTTTCCACTTGCAGATCCGGGAGCAGAAAGTACAGCTTGCTGCAGCCGTAATTGCTGCCTTGGATTTCAGCTGGCCACTTCCTAGCATTATTCGCAAGACAGCTTTATTGCATTTTGAGATCTGATTATTAACTGTCAGGAAAGCCTTGGTACCAAGAAAGAGGAGTGACATCCCCAAAGCTAAACACGGAGAAGCTGTCATCTGGAAGATGACATAGTTCTCATGCTCAAATATCACGGCTGTTTATAATGCCACTGTGGTGGTCTCCGGTCGCAGTAACGTTAAGAGATGTCAGAGACTTGACTGGTGCTGAAATGGAGGAGTGTGGCACTGCGGCGCGCTTACTGGCAAGGTGAAAGCGCGTGTTTGCTCCGAGTAGGTTTAACTAGCTGTTGGCAGAAGAAGTGTTACGCTTGCATTTCACATCCCGTGCGAGCACATGGAATAAAAGGAAGCTCCGGAGCTCTGCTTATGAAGCAACCTGCAGCCACGTGCACGGTCGCCTTTTGTCAGTGGTGAGGGCCGTTTTGCCTTATGCCATGTAGTCCAGTTAGGACCACAAAAATTACCAGTACTACCTGTAAAAACAGCTTGGTGTTTCCTCTGATTTTCAAATTATTTTGTACAAATCTTCCATCTTATAGTTTTTCATGTTGCAAGAAGCCTTTGACTACCCAATGTTTTCTATTTTTTGTTTAAAATAATCTTTTTTAAAATGCATTTACTTTTAAAAATTGCATATAAAGCTGATAATTGTGATCTGGCTTAACTCCACTGGAAAGAGTAGGCACACAAAAAAAATAATGCGACCAACTTAAAAATCTCTCTATTCCACATGGAAGGCTTTCTTCAGTGTGTGTTCCTTGCCCCATTTGTAATAAGCGTTCCCTTTTTTTCCCCAAATAACTACCGAGATAATGACTCTCAGAACAATTTTTAACTTTCTGAGTGACGAAGACATTACAACAGGATCAGGTTCTGTAGCCTAATTGAAAGAATGAATTAATTTTCCCTCTATGTTTTGCTGTTATTTTGCTCTGCTGTAAATTATTCTGGGTGTTCCAGGCGAGCTCCATGTAGTTAATCTGTTTTTCACAAAACACAGGTCTGAGCCTGTAAGACTTCTGGCTCTGGAACGCTGTAGGGTCTCGATGTGCTTTTGTGTGCTGAGGGCTTGCATGACTCAAAATCCAAACTGGAGGTCCTTAACGTGATGGACCACATCTCCAATTCGAACGGAGCTCTTCACTGTAATAGATCGGGGGAAATGAGGTAAAACATTATCGCTAATCTTCGTGCCAACTGCATTAACGCTCAGGACATATTTATAAAGGCAAGGGAGGATATTACCAGAAAGATTTATCCAATAGTGAAGGGTTTTTTCCCCATTCACTAACTTCTAAGTTTCAAAGTTCTTACAGTTTAATTGGGGATAGTGGAATCTAGGAGAAATAATTATCGATGTGAGTACGTAGGCAATACGCTACAATTTAGCGCAAAATACAATAACTGTTTTGGGCTAGTAATTTAACTAGACACAAAGAAAACTCAAATCAAATTAACTTTCATTGGCAAACGTGAAAAAGATAATAGGGAAATTTTGAACAAGCTGCCAAAGGTTTAATCTGAATACTGTGGAGAAGAGCATAAGTGAATGAAGCAAGAACAGATCACCAACTAAAAACAAGTAGCCTTATGGAGGGTTAGGGATTGGTTTTTTTCAAGGAAAAGAAAGAATTTAATGTCTGAAGTCAAAGTTAGACTCAATCAATACATTCAGGGCTCTTGAGAAATTTTGAAAATAGTTTCCTACTTGTAGTGATTTAGGGCAGTCAGGCATGTAAAAAGATCGAATCGGTTGTGAGAAATCAATGACCTCCCCCCCAAAGATTCCCACTGAAATGAAAACTTGCCAATTACAATGGGAGTTTTGATAAGGCCAGCAGGAGAAGGATGTTCCAGACTCGAAGAAACAGCATGTGAAATGTAATATCTATTATTTTTTGTGCCATTAGGGTGTGAGGCAGAGGTCTGCTGAACACCTTATCTTAAAACTCCAGAATCTCTCTCCCGTGGCAGATTAGCAGTGGCGATACAAAGCAAATAAGCAGAGCTTACACATGCATGTGATAATCACTCTCCATCTACTGGCGACGTCTGCAGACATTTACCTCTCTGCTCAGCAGGTAACTGCAGTGCTACTCCATTGCAGCCTTTCAAATCTCTTGTCAAAACCCCCTTTG
Organism: Egretta garzetta; assembly: GCF_000687185.1. Lineage (NCBI taxonomy): Eukaryota > Metazoa > Chordata > Aves > Pelecaniformes > Ardeidae > Egretta > Egretta garzetta. The sequence goes on from NW_009260758.1 coordinate 2,584,709, forward strand.
GATGTAATGCGACAAAAAATACAGCAATGGATGACTTTGCTCGTGTTCCGAAACCACCATTTAACATGAGGATCGCTATTTTCTTATTCTTTTACTACGATGGTCTGGCTTTTGTCACGCTAAGCGCTTCGGGTACTGGTCCATGTGGTTGTGTCTCCACCAGCAGGTCGGGCAGATGAACGGGAGCAGGTCTGTAGCTGGTGTGGGGGACATTTCTGGGCCTCTTTACTGCAAAACAGAGCCAGTCTCATCCCGTGGGCCGAATGCCTGTTTCCTGACTGTGTACTCCTGAGGGGACGTTTTCCCATTTATTTTCATCTGAGAGGAACCAATTTGTGCAACATGAGAGTGCTCCGCAATGTGAAACGAGGCGTGATATGGGGGCGTGAGCGGGGAGTCACTTTGGTCACTGCAAAAAATGGGTGGAAAGCACCGGGGTGGTTTGGTCTGGGTTTGCTCAAAACAGGGAATTCAGGTTACCCTAACGCTGCACGGCCCTTTCCCAGCCCTCTCCACCTCTTCCACTCCCCCCCTCCTTCCAATTTAGAAATTTCAAGTTGGGGCTACATCCTCCCTTGGCTCGCTGCTGTGTGCCGCTTGCCAAAATATCTTTGGTAGGGATCTGAAGTGCAACCGAGCTGTTGCAAGGCTGGGGACGAAGCTACGGGACCTCAACATAATGCCGCGGCTTTGTGTAAGCACTCGGTGATTCCTCGTAAAAGGAAAGCGCGTTCCCTCTTTCACTTGCCTTCCAAGAGCAGTGTTTCAGAGAAAAGCCAAACAGCTGTGCTTACAGGATTTCACAGAGATTCCTAAAAGCTGATAATAAGGTTTGACAGTCGTGTCATAATTGTTAACAATGGCATTGGAGATGTGCCAGCGACCTCGCTCGCTGCTTCGCTGGGTGAGAGGAATTGCTCCATGGCTCTGAGTCTGCAAACCAAATTTGACATAAGGGATGTTCCTTACAAGAGGAAATAAAAAGCAATGTATGGTATTGTGCCAGATTACACAACTGCCTTGAAGGATAAAGTAGCGAAAGGGACCACAGTGACACCACATTAATATTTGCTACTTCTGCCCTCCGTGCATTCAAACATATTACGTAGTTAGAGCTTTTAGGAGCCCGATGGAACAGCCTGGTGTAACTGCAGCGGGCATTTGGAATGGCCCCCTTATTTATGGAGTGATTGATACAAGTTTGCTGATGAGCTCTTACCCTCTGAAAACCCATTGCCTACTCTCTGTTACCAGCACACCGTACACAGAAAAGTTTCTAAAAGTGTAATTTGGAGCTCCTTGTACTTCTCTCCTGTACAGCTATTTGTCCTGGTTAACATGCACCCAATAATGTAACTGTCAGGATAAATCACAGCAAATGATACTTTTCCGTATGGGTGTCACGAATTTCAAAGCTCAAGGTTCTGGGATTTTTTCAGGCCGATGGAGAGGGCTAGTTCCTTCTGAAATTTGTTGACCCTCAGACAGCCATAACTCTTGGCAACCTTCACTGCAAAAGGAATCAAAATACAAATCAGCACTATAAAAAGTGACATAGGAGAACTATGTCCTTTTTGCCTGTATTTGTAATTCCTGTTCAATGGCTCCATTAGAATTTGTGTAAGCAAATGCAGATTTCTGCATGATCTGGTAATGATTACAGACTGCTGTTTACCTTCTCATGGAAGCTGTCAATAGACCTAGTTAATGAATTATTTTTTTTTCTTGTCATGCGAATTTTAATTAACAGTTTATTAACTCACAATCCAATTCCCTGGAGGTCTCAGTAGAATCAAGAAGATATATTATGCATATGCTCACGCTTTCCCCTAAATTTAGATAATTTCTGGTCCAGAATTATTACATCAATTTCACAGCACTGCAGATACAACTCTGACCAGTCCAATTATCTGTCTGCTCCAGAATATAGCAGCCGTAACTTCAAGCCATCATAAAAAAGTTTATTAATTTAGCTCCACCGACTGCCAACCATTTCACTGCAGTGCCACAGAAAGCTCTCTGCCGCCTCAGAAACCGCTAGCTGTTTTTCTCTCGGCTTGGCTTTCTAAAAGGAATTTTGCAAGGCTGACTATCGGGGCCCATTCAGAATCTGCATGGAAGCTTCCCTAAATCCCAGCAAGAACAAACAAGTATTTAAGGCAAGAAGCTGCTATTTTCTGAGCCTCAGAAAAGTGAGGGCTGGCTAGGGACTGCAGCAGCACTGTAGCTCTCTTTTTCTCATAATTTCTGTGTGTGTGTTTGTTTGTTTGTTTACACACTTACTGGTGTGCGCTGTTTCCCCTTGAGCAAGTTTTTGCTGGTAACTGGTAGCAATAGCTGAATATAAACTTCTCGGTGCAATCTTAACCATGTTCTTCCCAAGATTTCTCACAGTCTTCATATCCTGAACATTGGATCCACCCCACTTTCAGGCAAAATCTGGCACCGATGTTGGTTGAACTTCAACTGATCCTTGTGCCCCGGCATCACACAGTCACCTGGGGCGCCCGACAGCCTGGCAGGAAAGATCAGAGGCGCAGTAAAAAGAGATGCTATAGAATAGATAAATGCTAGTATCTGATGACCAGCGTATCGTGGAGTAGTCTTCTGCGGAGAAGGTGGGGAGCACCGACCTGAGCTGCTGCAGGTCCAAGCCTGAGTAGGGGGAAGGAAGGGGAGAGGTGCCCAGCTGGGAGGGCAAGCAGCAGCGACAGGGAGTGCTCGGGACTGCCTGGGATTGTAACGCCCGGCTGTATGTAACTGGAGTGATACGCCTCCCTCCGGCATGGTTCTCGTTCTCTGACTTCCATGTGCCAGAATATCCCACAGGGATGTCCCCTGGCAGAAAGGCTTGGGTTTGGAATGCACAAATCCTCTTTCAATAGGATTGCTTTGTCTGCAGCAAGAATGGTATTTTTCTATGTTTGGGATAGATTCTGTACTTACCAAAGTGCTGAAGTAAAGCAAAATTCCCCGAGATCGTGGTAAGTTGGGCTGCTGCAGCAAACCCAGATATTAAGACTAAGCCTGCTTTGCAACTCAGATGCCTGCTAGTGCCTTCAGATTTAAAGGTTCTGACGTGCTCTTTGAAAATGTTAGTTGTCATGAGTATTACGATACAATTATACCGATCGCTTGTCATTTTATATTACTGCTGGTCAAATACCTGAAACCCCAAATTCCAAGTCTGCCTTTGAATTTACAGAAGACAGCTGCCAAAACTGGCAGCTGAAACACCACAGCTTCATCAGCCGCAGATGCCCAGGCTGGAGGAAGCGCCACAGCGGTCAGGCGGGAATGCTACAGCCAGGGTAGCGCTTTGGGGACCTGCGGACCTCCCGAATGTGTCCCGCTGGGGGTGTGCAGCCCTGCATAGCCAATGTTGACTACCCAGGAGCAGGTTGGGTTTTCTTTACTGTTTTGAGAAGGCGCGTGCAAATCCCCAACAGTCGGTGGAACAGAAGATAAACTGGGTCAGCGATTTTCATCTGCTGAACGGGTGGAGGAGAAAAAAAAAAAAAAAGGTAACTCCTGTGCCTGGCTCCCAACACGGCCAAAACTGACTTTAGAGACACACGTACGTTGCCCAGGGTAAAGGCCGCACTGCATTTCATAGGAATATCAAACGCATTTTGAGAAGTCAGAAGGTCTTTCTCTGAACTGAAAATGAAGTGTTGCAGTTCATGGGCTGTTACTTGTGCAGATGCTTGAGGTTATGAAAGTGTAAAGATCGATTCCCGACCTGTAGGCAAAATACTGGTGATGAGGCAAAATGGAGACTGGGGAAAAAATACAACTTTTCTCAAGTGTAATAAGAAACCAGAGTGAAGTAACTGTTTGAAAACTGCTTCAAAGCCACTTAAGTCAATGAGAGTTTTCATTTTCCGCTCATTTAAGTAGGCTTTTAATCGGGCCAGTGAAGGAAAGGCAAAAATAGACTGATGGAAATGAGAGAGGTGCAATCAAAATGTATGTATCCATTTGGAAATGGGACATAAAATGGACTTTTCACTTCACACAATGTTTAATATTTGTATTTTTGAAGATACTTATTTAGAAAAACAATCAGACTTCTGTTGGCAGGGAACATAATAATCTAATAGGTTTTGCAGACTTCTATCGAATGCTAACTATAAAATACATCACCTATAAATTAAGGTTCAAAAGGTGACACAAAATCAGAATATTAAATAA
>NW_009260758.1:2588913-2595953 GCF_000687185.1 Egretta garzetta
TCCCTAAGTTGAGTTAACTGTTACAGCAAAATTTATTGCCAATCTGGCTACAGCATCTGCACAACTAAAGGATTTGTTAAAGAAAAATGAAACTTGTCTTTCTGCCAAAGTTTGGAGAGGCTTAAACAGAAATTAATATCCGTAAGAAATCCTGGAACATTTTTGAAAAATTATCTGGCTGGCAATACCTGCTGCTTTTCAGAGGGGAAAAAAAAGCAGTTTAAAAGTGCAGCTAAAACTTGCTCCACAGAAATGATGGTGCTTTGACACAATGACTTTCAAATTTTGTTACTGTTGTTAAGGTAGATTTATGCTAATCACAGTTATTCGTACCAAAACAAACCTCTATGTTCTCTGCGGAAACCATAGGCTCTCGTATTCTCAAAAAATGTCGCACGGGTTGATGGGAAATATAAGGGATGGGGATGATAATGCAACACCCCATTCTCATGTGCAAGTTCAAGGTGACAACTCAAGACAGCTCTCTCCGTTGGATCATAAATTCTCTCTCCAGTATTCTCTGGGGGAACACTGCCAGAGTAGGAATACTGCGGTTGAGATGCTCTGCAAATGAACACGTGGTTGCCTGAACACTAATAATTTGAAAAAATCAACCACAAAAATGTAGAAAGAGATACTGAATTACTGCCCGTGCTCTTCTCTTTTGCTGTCCAGGAGGAAAAAATGTGTTTGTGTGTGTGTACATGGCAAATTTGTAATAGCGATTTCTGTGTAGCAATTTCTTTTTCACAGCATCATTTTCCATATTCCATCTAAAGACCAAAAGGTTTGCTGCAAGTCTCAAAGACAAAGGCATGGCCTTTATGAAACCTTCTAGAATTTCATTTCAAAACTGGAAAAATCTAAATTGCACGTTATTCACAGTGGAAACTACAGCAACAAGACAAACTAGTTGTCCTTAATTCTCAGCCCAATGTGAACTTATTTATTTCCTTAATTTATTTGTTTCCTCGTTTTAAAATTAAAAAAAAGCCAAACATTTTTCAGATTTCGAGAGTGCTATTTGTTGGCCACACAAAGTGAACAGCCAAATGCCAAAGTCATTCAATTAGTGAAAAGATTAGGTTGGCTAAAATTCTGTGTCTATACAATGTCTTAATTTTCGCTTCCTAGACTTTCAATGATATCACAAAGAGATTGCTCTTTAACCAGCCTGGTACCTGTTCAGGAAGATACCTGGGCTAGAGATGCTTAAAAGTATTTAAAGTCCCATCTTGACATTTTACCACTTGCCCATTTTTTTGAATAAAAAATCCAGCTGCTTATAGTTAAACACGCTAATGGCTCTTCTTTTCAAATTCTGGAATCCTCCAGTTCCTTTTAATTACTAGATTATAAGACATTAATAGCGCCAAGACATTTAGTCACTTGATGGCATGCTGCTTCTCTTTTTATCACTGAAATTTGATGCCTACAGTTTCCACTGTTTGTGATAATAGACCATGGAAAAAGAAAATAATCTATACTGTTAAATTTTTAAATCTGAATTCACTATTCTTCTCTCAAGGCACCTCGCAGAGAACTGGGGTCTCCGGGCTGTTTTTCATTAGCCGGCAGGAGGCATGCATTTGAATACCAAACAGCATTAGACTTGCTAAGGGAGATGCCAGAATTCCTGGCGCAGGGTACAATGACAGCGCTGCGTACGCTGGTTGAAAACTCGAGCTTAAAATCGCAAGGCGCAGAGAAGAGAACGTCAGTTGTAAGGGAGCAGTCAATGGTGAGAACTTAGATCCCAGCTGTCAGTGCTGGGGATGGCTAGGTGCTGAGATGCTGAATTCATGACCTAGAAAAATAAACTTTGATTAGCCAGTAGTTGGCGGGGAGATCCAGAAACCAGGAAGCTGAGCATCCTTTTATTCATTGAAATAGTCTCCTGGATTGTAAAAGAGAGTGAGGAGGTGGCATGAACTTCTCCAACAATGTACAGAGCACTCTTCATTCCTGTTCAATCAAACTGTGAGAAATTAATTCATAGCATTTAAGGATCGTTAGGACTGTGAAGGATCATCGGGACTGTGAACAACGATTTCTGTTCATAATGCTTTGGTTGTTATGACACCTTCTGGCTGTGGATTTCAGCTAATTAACAGTAATTATTTTATCCAGAGCATCTTTAGCTCTGGAGTGCCTTCACATCTTTCAGGCCAGTTGGTTCAACACCAAAGGTACCACCACCCCGTTATCCCGTAAGCACTTCTGCCTATGGCAAGATGCAGTTCCACTGTGTCCATAAGGACCAACATCTCCGGCATCTTGGCTTCCTGACATACTGACACGGACAGAACTGAGGTGCTTCATGGCTCTGGGATTTCAAACTTGCACAGTCCTCCAAGTTCCAGTAATGTAAGTTCCTCATGCATATTTGATTGCTGCCTTGGGTGGTAATATCCCTGTCTTTAATGTATGTACACATTGTGCAGTTGCTGTGGGAACCGTAACTTTGAGGTCTCACGATTTAAAAAAAAGAAAGAATGTATTTATGGGCTTTATTTATTTTGCTTATGAATCAACATGTTAATATTGATGCAATGGAAGAAGAAAGGAAAACAAACTTCTAAACAGAAAGCACAACATCAAACACTGATCTGTTTATTTTTCTCTTCTGCAAAGTTCTCGTAACAGCCAAAATCGCAGCAAAAGAAAGGGAAAAAATTATAAAACAAGAGCCAGACAAAAGAGGAAGCAAGCAAGCTGCAGATAGCTGAGTCGTTGAATTAAGTTGTTGAGAGATCCTGGTGGCCGGGGGTTGGCTGGCATTGCTCTTGGTCCTGATGGTCTTACACAGCAGTGCAAGCGATGATGGACCCTGGTTCTCAGTCTAATTCACTTTTCTCGTGTTTAATCCATGTGTCACGGCAGCGTTCACCGTGAGTGCCCAGGAGATGACTGCTGGTCCAAGCTGCTGCTTTGCGGGCAGCACAGAGCACGTTAGACCTGGCAGCCACCAATTATTTGTGGCATTTGAACGGAGGTCCCTTTCCACCACCCTTCCCTCTTCTCCACCTTTCCTGAACGTGGGCTTGCTGGGTTTTCAACTGCACAGCCGCAGTGGTTTTCTGTGCCTCGTGTTCCTGTTCTATCCCCTTCTCCTTTTTTTGACTTCAGTTTAAACTTCCCCTATAGTTTAATGCAAAACATAATAAAGTTGTCCATCTGCAGCACTTCTAGCCATCTCACGTGAGTGTTGTGGCCCAGTTTATGGGTTCCAGTGGCATGTTGTAGTTTTCCCTTTTTTTTTCACCCTACCATTTAAAATCCCTTTATCTGCCTCTCTGATTTTGTTCCCTTCTGCCTAGTCCTCCTGCTTTCTCCTCTGGGCCATCCTCCTCTGCTTTACCCACCCATACTGTTGCGTCTTTTCCTTTGAGCATATCTGAACTCCATGGCAATGGGACTGGGTTTTGTCTCTGACATAATCACGTGATACGTACAAAAATATTCTGCTTACCACTGATTCAGCAAAGATGATACATAGTAGATTTTTAACCTGGAATATTAAAGGATTCTCTTTTTTTTTGTCCAAAAAAAGAAAGATTTTGCCATAAAGCTAAATATGTTTGAAACACGTAGCCATTTGAAGCCATAGTTATGCCTGAGATACTAATGTTTACTTTTATTATTACAACAGTTCTGTACAGAGAAGTTGGCGGAAAGAATTGTGTTGCAAGCACGAGAGTCTGTCCTCTGCTCTCACATATGATTACAGCTCATTTTGGTAGTGTGGTTTTCTCCGGCAAAGAAGCCCTTAATAGTGGACTGAGATTTCTGAAAAGCTGACCCCATGCTATTTGCACTTACCTCATTTCCAGATGCAGTTACTTAGGAATAAAGCCAGTTATAGGGTACGTTATAACTTAATTCCGTGATTAATGATTTTGCTTCCGCTGGTAAATAAACTCCCTTTCCCCTGCAGAGGGACAATGTTGGAGCCAAAGGAAGGGGCAAGAGTATGTTGGCCTCTTCATCTGCTGATTATTAAGTTTTCTGGAAGGTAATGTAGTAGGCAATGTAGTCTGGTATCCATTTAATCTGTAGTCCGTAGCTACCACATTTTATAAGAGGTGAAAAATGAGGAACCTGAAATGTTCCTCCCAGGCTAAAAGAAAAGCATGGAGCTGACTTTCAGTCTGTCGCTATTCTCCACATGGATGCTACAGCTATTTTAGATAAGAACATTATTGCCACTGTGTTGAATGGATTTTATATGATGGTATAAATATGTCAATTAGTATTTCAATTAGCATCCGTGACTAATCCTGCCCACGCTGGGAAGTTGCAGTATGCAAGTTTCTTACCAAAGGGTATGTTTTAGTTTCTTTGTTATTCAAGTGTAATGCCAGTTGACAACTTCAATAGTGGGGGACAGGACAGAAAATTATAAGCTTTCTTTTCAATGGAAAGCGAAGGTTTGGCTAGAAGCATTTCAGCGGAGGGTGAGGTCTTAATTCTCCTGTATTATATGAAATTCTATATTCTACTTCACATTATGCATCAACTCCTACAGACTTTCTTTTAAATAGTTGAATGCTCCAAAGTTGCTATGAACTTTATAAGGGATTTTGTCACAGGGCTTTGTTCTCAGAGTCTCTAGCTGATAGTATCGCTCCTTAAAATTCTCATAAAAATAAAATTATTCTTAATTGTGTTAAGGTACCATCCACACCATCACGTTCATCTAGGGCAAGGCCATTTTATACTGCCTTAACAGTGTAAATGGTCCTTTTTATTAAAAAAACAAACCCAAATCTGTAAGCAATGAATGTGCTAAGATATAATGTTGAAAATAATCTAGCCTTCACATTTGACTAAAACATACAAAAAAAAAAACCAAACCCCAAACCAACAAACCCAAAACCCAATATAAAACCAAAAAAACCCCCAACAGAAAGTTGATTTTGGCACTCTGTTTTGATACATGGAGAAAGAAGGGATTTCTTTCTCTCTCTTCCTTATTTCCTTTGTGCCAGTAGAGGGCACAACGGTTTAAATCACATTCATTTCATACACAGTGTGCCATAATAAAGGCAATTTAAAAATTCATAGGAAAAAAATAATATACACTAATGAACATTTTGTGGAGTCTGACTGCATTATCCAGGAACTGCTAATAGCAAAGAGAAGGCTATTTAAATGATTTTGCATTCCAGAACTGCAAAAGTGTTTGAGTGCTTCTGTGGAGCTCACTATCAGACAGCAATATTTTGAGCAATGGGATTAAGGGAACAAAAGATAAAGAGATGGTGGTGCATGATTAGAATAAAACCAATATGAATGTAAAACCAAAAAACTTTCATTAGCTGCTGGAAGGTTGGGGATTTTTTAATTCCATTTTTATATATAAACTTAGTAAACTTGATGTAAAAAAGCACCTCTGCAATGGCAAACCAAATCTTAGGGTAATTTCTCATTGTATTATTCCATCTGACATCCATGTAATGGGAATGAGAGAGGACTCGGTATAAACCCTGGGCTTGAAAATGACAAAACAACAGTTCTACTTCTCATGCATATCTTATGATTCCAGTGTTTATTTCTGGAAAGGCTTTGAAAAATCCTCAATTCAATAGATTAATAGCTTACCTCAACTGGTAAAGAAAACATTAATTAACAGAAAGAGTATCCAGCAAGACAAAGTTTAACAAAATACAGAAAAAAACCCCAGTAACTTATTTTCTTCCACTTTCTGACCAACATCTGTAAATTTTTGAAGATAGTTATGTGCAAGATTTCAGTGAGTAGAAAACCTAATATTGGATTTATTCGAACCCTGAAGTTAGAGATGTTATCTTCTAGCCAAGCAGCACATTGCTGTCAAAAAAAAAAAAAAATACTTTGACAAAATTATTGAAGAATGCAGGGAACTGTCAGCCATGGATAGAATCATTGCGATAAGGTCACTGGAAGGATCAACATAGCTAAAAAGTATCAAGACCCCACCAAACCATCCGAAGGAAGGCTCTGGCTCAATCATTCAGTGTGATGCTGGGAACTACGCCAGAGACCCTTGGCTCTGCGTGAGCTTGGAAGGGGCAGTAAGAATAATGTGTAGACGGAGGCCGAGTACCGCGCGTGCTAGAGAAGAGCCAGCTCTAGCAGGGACCATGCAAATTTTTCAAAGTCATTTTTGAGTTTGTGAAACCTTTTTCCCTTCACAATTTAAAAACGATTCCTTTTGTCTTGTCGCTCGGTCCTGCTGATGTGCTGCAGAGGAAGAGCAGATTTCCCAGTGCATGCAGTTACTCTCACAATACTCCATGTAGTTAATTGAGCAGCAGGGTAAGTTAGAGTTAGCAATAGCATCCTTAATAAATGCGAGTTCCAACACCTCCGAATTCCCTCAATCTTCAGATGTCTTTACACGATTGAGCTACAATGACTTTCCAAATGTTAGCTTGAAAACAGCAAGAAACAGCCGTTTGGGCATCTCTTCCCTCCAGGAAATGCTTTTTATGAGTAGAGCGACTGGCTTAAGCAGCGGGGTAGTCAGTCCTCCAGCCCCTCAGGATCAGCAGAGCATCCTCTACCGGCTCCTTACAGACCCTGGGAAATGAGGACCAGCTGGGAAGATGAAGGAACAGTCAAGAAATGGCTTTGTTCGGAGAGTCAAGGACTATGGGAATGGTCTCCCTGTATCTGAAAGCAGCGCTCTGCTAACAGAGAGGATCTTGTCCGATTTCATAAGAATTGTTCCTTTAGATTCGAGCCACAAAACCCCACGTGCCCTGCAGGAGTGGCAGGATTTTTCTCCTTAGACTATGGCTTACATCCACTCTACAGCCCTTTTTACTATTCCATAACATTCACCTTATAGAAGTACCATTTGAAGACAAGACAAAGTACCATTGGAAGGTAATAAAATTGTAAAGCATTGAAGGTAAAGTAACTGGCAATGAAGAAAAAAAGAGAAGATATACCTGTGTGCTGATTAAAAGAGTGTGACTTCCATTTGTAGTTGGAGATGCGTTAGTTGGATGGCAATGCCATCCTTAAGGATTTCCATCGCAATTCCCATAAGT
>NW_009260758.1:2595967-2600303 GCF_000687185.1 Egretta garzetta
GGGGATGGGACCGGTAGTCAATAATATTAGCGACTTGAATTTCCTTTTTTATTTCAGAATTTTCTAGACATTTTAAAATTTGCTTTCAATATGTTAAGGTCCACGACTGCCCTCATGTTGAGATGCAGTAACACGTTGGTTGGAGGGCGCTGACATAGTTTGCCTTATTGTTTCTGTTCGAAGTGCTTTTGCACAGGGTCATTTGTATTCATTACAGATGCAGAGTTTTCCCATCAGGGTATTTATAGATCTCAGAATTATTAGTACTTGATTTAGGAAAGTATTCTTAATGTAGACAGGAATGAAAGCCTATGTTTTCATAGAGACAAACATAAATACTGGCTGAAATACTTCACCAAATTGAAGCTCTTGGGGCACTTTTTTTGGTCTTGTTTATCTTTCAGGTATGCTGTTTTTCATTTTGTTTCTCCGTAGGTCAGTGTTATTTATGCTCATTGTTTTATCTGGCTGCATCTGATCCTGCTGACAAAGTTGAAGATTAAATGCATTTACCTTTTTCTTTTTTTTTCTTCTTGGACATGTTTGGGATGCCTGAGCTAACTCATGGATGAAACTGCATGGTATTAAACCCTGAACCTACTTCAACATGCAGAACTTAAAATTTAACATGTCAAATGATTTTTGAAGTTCTACATCCAGAACTACGTTGCTGGAGCACCGCTCCATGAAAGCATGGATGATGCCGCCTAAAAAATACTAACTGCAGGCTGACAGGATGAAGAGAGTTCCTAATATTTGTGGGTCATGACTGCCATGAATTTCCCAGCTAGAACTGAAAGCTTTGGAGATGACTAAAATCCAGCATCACATTTGGAAACAAATATTGTACCATTACAGAAATAACTTTAAAAATACGGATTTTTTCCAAGTTCTTTTGAGTAGAATGAAGGATCACTGTCATGCTGAGAAGGGAAGAAGGGAAGGAGGAGCCGCCTGCTCTTTCCTCCACTCCCCCCTTGCATGATGGTGACAGTGGCCACATTTCAGAGTGCTTTAAAGGAGTATTTCATAGAATCATAGAATTGTTTAGGTTGGAAAAGACCTTTACAATCATCAAGTCCAACTGTTATCCTAACCCTGCCATCCCACCACTATTTCTTTGCTGGTCAAATATTTACTAACCGTGTCTTTACTGGCAACAGCTGCCTACGCTTTGGTTGCTGTCTTCTAGCCCTTAACAGCTCACGGTTATGCTTTGGATGCACTTATCCAAAGTGTTCACCTCTTCAAAAGTCAGCTTGAGCCCAGGAGAGGAGTCATTTCTCGTCCTGCGATAGCCCTCACACCACGTAAGGAAGGGACCTTTAGAGGCCATCTAGCCCAACCCCCCTGCAATGAGCAGGGACACCTTCATATCTCCTTTCTCTACTAAACTAAGATGAGCTTTTGGTAGAATTAAAAACTCTAATCTGGAAACTGTTCCAGATTTAGTAAACTGTTGAACAGTAGATCAGGCAATCTGTTTGAACAAAGGATAGTGGGGGTGGTGGGAATATAATTTTGTATTTAATTCTATTTGATTAGGAAAGTTACACAGCCTGTCATTTAGCTGTTAGGACAGCCATAAAATGTCTTTGCCTTCTGCTGAATTGTTAGCCAAGCCTCCAGGCATCAAGCTTGTTTCTGCTTAACACTTCAGCTCAAGGTTGCCAGTTAATAGGTAATGATAAGAACCGATCCATTGCATTTTAATAGATATGACAAAATCAGGCAGAAGTACCGCAAAAATAACTTGATAGATAGGGAAGTAATCGTATTTTAATGCCTGGTAGCTGCAGATGTTCAGATTACTGTAATGCTATTAAAATGAGTATCTATTAATACACAAATATTTCAATGACACACAAAAGCAGAGCCAAACGAAAACCCGAAATAAAAACAAAACTGAAATTGCCTGTTTATTGGAATTAGCTTTCAATCACTTATTCATTTCTCATAGGCGAAAGGCTATACATCTGAAAATATCACGCTCTCACTCCGTTCTCCCTCTCATAGTTCATAGATTGCTTTTATGCCTCCATCTACCTATACGTGAAATCATTTCACCATTTTAATTTTCTCTCTCTGCGATTTCAAGATATTGTATATCAGTTTGCACTCACTGGGCACTTAACCTTCCTATTATAATTTTCTTTCTGTATCATGCTCGCCGGTACAATTGCACATAATTCACTTTCTTTTATCAGTTTGGTATTAGTCACTGTGGTCTGATCTAGGTCCTGCCTGCATTAAGGAAATTTGCATCCATATAACAACACTGCTGTGGCTATTACACCGGCGTAAACCTTTAATGCATATAGTCTGTGTCAGGGCAAAGTGAGGCTCCCGGTGCCGCGGTTTAATCCAGTCACATAATTAATTTCCTTAATACAGACAGGGCCTCTCATTAGCCTTCCCCTCCCGGTCCCTCCCTCCTGCTGCTGCAAACACCAGTTACGGTCTCCATTTATTAGCACGAGCAGGAGCTCATGGAGACAATGAAATGGAAATCTTAAGATGCTGGTGATTTAGTCGATCGCCTTTGATGCCAAAAGAAGTGTTACCATTGACTTCAGTGAAATTGGACTAGACTGTTGCTGGAAGCTTCTAAAAACGCTATCCTTTTTAGCGTAATGCCTCCTAGGCCTACGGCGAGCAGGATTGTACAAAATGGTGATGAAATATGTCTGGCCCCGAGCACGAGGCACATGTCTGATGTTGGTGTCTGCGTTGGGAACATCAGCGGCGTGAGATGACTCTGGACCAAGCACAAGAGCGAACGCAGCTTGTCCCCTGACACCCCCGCGATAGGGAGTCTCCCTGTGCTTTGAAGGACCGGCGTGCGATCTTGTGATGCTCGTATTCAAAATACCACCTAGCTACCACAGCTGGCCTCGGTCTTGAAAGAAATTAAGAACCTATTGACTGTGCCTGCAGATCAAGGCCTCGGATAAGTTGGTATCAACGTTGGCTTAAGGAGAGAAGCATGTCTTAAAAATTAGAAAGATTAAATTTACATTAGCGCTTATCTTTAAATAAGTGGAATTCCTTTAATACTGGAAAAAGTAGATTTTTCTACTCATTTAACGGCATCCAAAGCATCACGTATTTCATCCATGTATTTTCATCATGGACATTATTATGACTGAAAGTGTGATGGGAAAAGGTGGGCTACCATAACCCTTACACGTAGAAAGACAGAAAACTAAATTTTCAACTGGTTTGGGGGGGTTTTGTTATTATTTTTAATATTCTATTGCCTAGTGGCTGTTTCAGATTAAATGAATTTATTTATCTACCTCCAAAGAAACTGATAGCAGTGATTGTCAGTGGTAAGACCAGACTAATGGTCCATCGAGCCCCATTGACTACATCCCATTTTGACAATGTCCTAGAGGTCTTTTGCAAAACAAGTTCAATTTGAGCTTGAGGTGAGTTAGCTGGTATTTCTGCCAGTGGTAAGGGAAAGTCTTCGAAAGCTAAAGCATCTAGGAGACAAGCGAGGATTGATTTTTCTGGAGGAAATTATGGTGGATCTGAGTCTACTTGTTACTAGTGGCTAAATCCCCATCTAAAATTTAAAAAACCCCAAGGTTTGCTAAAGCAGACAGTGACAACAGCAGTGCACGGAACAGTTATATAGGTGATCCGTGTGCTGAACGTGAACGTGGCAAGAGAAACGTTACTCGAAAGTAGCCAGAGCCGCTACGGCAGCTGGCAGAAAGCAGCAGGGGGGGTGTAGTTGATGGGAGCAAACCCTGAGTTGATAGCTTAGGTCTACATCAGCTGGCATCAGGAGGGGACAGAGTTAAGTTGGGTCTTCCAGCCAAATTATTTATTAATTGGGAAGTTTATAGATCACATTCGTTTACCTGCTTACGCCTATGCTCATAAATTAAAGCAGTTTTTTTTTTCCATTTTAATCCTTAGGAAGCATTAATTAGGCAACACTAGAGTAGAAGCATCCCTGTTCTTCTCTCATAATTTCTGAGACATGTCGACAGTGATGCTTGAATGACAAGTGGAAATGAAAAAAAAAATCATTAAGCTGGCCGTAGCGTGAGACTTGCAATTAAGTTGTTATTATTGAACACGTATATTACGGTAAGCCCGGAAGCCCCAGCTGGCAGAAGGGCATCGTAGTACCAGGTACTGTGTGAAAACGTGCCACCCAGCCTCAGGGAATTTGCCATCTACGGATTGATGCTCTTCAGTAAGTCTACGGTAATACTGCGCGTCTGCTGTGTTTTCTGAAACGAATACAGGGAAAGCGCTCACAAACCCACTATTTCTACATGCCTGGGTTGCTACAAAACAAGTGAGGGCAAGAGCGGGT
>NW_009260758.1:2600456-2602188 GCF_000687185.1 Egretta garzetta
GCGTGTTTTGTCCCTTTTTACTTGTCATCCCAAAGGTCAGAGTCATCTTTTTGACCTCACAATCTCATAAAGCGCCTCTCTGACAAAAAAACACTCTCTTTCCCATGGGGTAACTTGAAACCTATGATAGGAATCTGAAGTCCTTGACTTAACTGAAACTGGAAAAATACATTATTTAGCCAAGGTAGCCAAAACGTGGGGCTGGGCTGGAGGTGACCAAGGACAACAGGGAAGGCAAGCTGCAGAATACATTTTCAAAATTTTAATGGCTCCTGTGGTCGGTCAAGCATAAAAATACAGGCAATCCTTCTCATGCCGGTCTTGCACAGCTAAAGCTAATATTTCCAAGTGGAGAACTCTGCCACAGGTCCGTGACCTTGTCAGCTCTCATAAACCCAAGTGAATCGGGCATAGTGAAGATGTGAAAAGCAGACCTCCGAGGAAGCCGAACCTGCATTTCGGGCTTTGCTCCTGGGTCCCTGCTCAGTCAACGCCCCGCAGAGGTGTCCACAGCCACCGTGCTCCTACCCGTGCTAGAATTTGCTGTAAAACAAAGCCTTGACCCTAGTCCTATCATAAGACTTTGTGAAATAATGGCCAAAAGTTAATGTTATCTTCTAGGCAAAAAGCCCAAAGTCGAGTTTCAGAGATGTGGTGGCGTTACCATGCTGCAATCCATCAGCCGAGCTACAGTAACAGCCTGAGCGCACGACCCTGCTCCGTGCCAACGCTGAGCTGAACCGTATTAGTATGAATCGCAGCGCTCAGCTCATGAACGGTAACTCATTAAATCACAGTTATTCTATCATCTCTATGAGTCCTATGTGATCACACTCTGCCAATTAAAAACGCATCTTGTTTTTCTGAGATAATTTATTTTTTGACATCCCTTCCTCAGACCAGTGCCACATTTCATTACAGAAGTGACTACATTCGGTGCTGGACATTCCTTAATGATAGACTCGCACATGCATAGAAGAGTAAAGCTGGACTTTTCAGGTCAGGGCTCCTACGCTAAGCCTGGGTCAATAGGTGCTGTGCTGAGTTTCTGCTGGTCCCCAGAAGAGATGCCACTGTTTCCCAGCCAGCACATTTCAGTATTTCACCACAAAAAAAGAGACAGAAAGGGAAACAGAGGTGGCAGCGGCTTAAATCTTACTCATTGAAGAAGCAAACTGTTTTCTTCTTGTCCTTCCTCCCGCTGCCTGGAGAGCAACGTGCCCCAGAGCCCTCTGTGCAGGAGGGGACAGCCACCAACTCCTTGCCTCGCAGCGAGAGCTTCCCTGGGCTGCAAAGCCAAATACCTCCGTGGTGTGATTCCCGACTTCCACCCAAGCAGAGCCGGCTAATGTGCACTTTATTATAATGCGTATTTCGCTGTGCTTTGGGATCCTGAATGATAATGGAGGTTTCAGGAAATTTATTACTATTTGTTACATAACCTGTTTAAAAAAAAAAAAAAAAGCCCGACTTACAGGAATTCTGCTCAGCCTTAATTACAGCAACACAGCCATAATACTGTGATCAGCTGGAGCCAGATTCAATAAAAACTCCATCCGGCTCCTGTACAGAGACCTACGTGAACCTGATTCTTTTCCTGGGCTTCCAGCCCAGAAATTAGATGGAGTTTTCATTTAAGCTCTCCTGTGTCAACTTCCTTCGTCTCAACGCCAAGCTCGCCCAGCCCCAGCAGGCAGGGCGGCCCCACACGCCCCCCCTCGCTGCAGGGGCT
>NW_009260758.1:2603381-2628126 GCF_000687185.1 Egretta garzetta
GGTTTTGTTGGGTTTTTCTTTCTTTTTTTTTTTTTTTTTTTCCCCACGAAAATTGTTTTAAGCGAATCTGGAGTTACTCAAGTTCTAAAGCCGTGCTTCTCCGGCTTTGCTTTTAATTAAGTACTAGTAATTGCCTCGAATTCAAGACCGTAAGTATATGAGCTTTTTCTCCTCTCTAATGTCGGTGGGAACGCTAGCGCGTTGGCTTAAAAAAAACCAAACCCCGCACCACTCCAGCGAAGGCTTTTCTGAAAAGCTTTTTTCTTTTTCCTCCTGAATAATGGCTTTGCTCCTTCTGTGCGTCATTCGGGACCGTTCAGTTCCGACTGAATTCTGACAAAGCCAGAACTTTCCCGTCAGACATAGGGGAAAAAGATTGAGCTAGGCGTGAAGTTTCCGTGGCATCTCCCTCGGTGCAGCCGGCGCGGCTGCTGGCTCTGCTCTCCCTCTTCCCGCAGCTCTCTGCAATAGCCTCCCTGCAGGTTTTGTCTGCTCTGCTGTTTGTTCTTTAACTACTGCTTTGCCTTCTCTTTCGGAACTTTTTTGATTTCTATTTGTGATTCATACCTTGCTGGGCGTGAGCTGCTGATGTCCCCCAGCATCGCTGTGTGACCTTGCTGCCAATTACGGGTGGCGCCTGGCCGTGATTAACCTAAATCCGAGCACCATTTTGTTGTACGCGTTTCTGATGTGAAATGATCCAGCAGCAGCCTTGGGTGCTCGCTGGTTGGTCATGATTACCTTACTGATGACATTGACACACGCGCACCCGCAGTAGCATGCTGAGTTTTTGGGTTTTTTTTTTTTTTTTTTTTTTTAGCGGTCCTCAAAGTGCTTGTTGTAGACAAGGGGAAATAATGCCGGTATTTCTGTTATGAGTGCAAAACCATAACAATCAAGACCTTAAGAGGGATGAGCAAACTCTCTAAACTATCGACTGTGGTATTTTTGCAAGAGAAACCTGAACGACAGCTTAAGCTGCACGCTGGGTTTGTCCAGTGATAGGTTGTTTTTTTTTTTTTTAATCTATGTGGGAAGTTATTAAAATTAACGATGGAAATGCCGAACTAACTTTTAAGCACTGAAAGCATATTGCTACTCCAGGTGGAATTATTCCAGAAAGTTATTTATTATGCAAGAGAGTTTCCGTAATAATCTGGCAGATGAATTTGTGAAAACATTTGAGGAAACTGCTTTAGTGAACACAGAGAATTCTTACTCAAAATGCTGCCGGCTTGATGTTGGGGCTGCAATGTAAAGGCAGGTTGGTGCCCTGTGCTGTGAGCTCCGCGCTGCTGCGCGGGGGCTTCCTTTGCTCATCAGGGCACCTGCGGGCTTTGTAGTATTTTTACTTCTCTGCATTACTCTTAGTTGCCTTGCACTGGGAATGAACTACAGGCTTTGAGCTGGAAGCGTTGGTGTTTTCTGCGTCTGCTAAAGCAATAGGAGGTGCCACTCGGGTCCGCGTTGTCAGAGCAGAGGATCTGCAAGTTGGTGCTGGCGTTTGCTGTGGGATTTTTTTTTTTTTTTCAAAGTTGGTTTTGCAGATGGTTGCTTAATGGATGGACCATCAGGTAGGGGTTGCCTAATTAATCTGCAGCTTGGTACCTTTTATGTTAAGGGAAGCAATAATACTAGCTTTTTTGGTGGTTTTTTTTTTTTTTCTTTTAAGAGCCTGCGAGGTTTGGAGCTGCTGCGGAGCGTTGGCAAGCTCTGGCCCTGCACGTAGCTCCTGTAGCTCTGGCAGTCATTCAGCTCCGACGCCGGTGACCTTAGTTAGGGTCTTGCACAGAAATCTCTGCACGTAGCCAGTTGGCTGCACGCTTTGCAAATCCCTGGGCTTGGGGGCTTAACGGACATGTTTTGGTAGGTCCATAACTCACAACTTGGTCTTTAAATTCCTAAGGAGCAAGTTGCCGTGGCTACGTAGTGATGCCCTATTTTCATGCTACTCTTCCACAGTGTTTGTTTTGGAGTTTCCCCCCTACAAATAAACGTTTTCAAGCACTTGTGCAGGGGGGATGGTTTGGGGGATTTTTTTTTTTCTTTTTTTGGAGCAAGGCTCAGTGTCTTTCATTTTGCACTACATCTTTATGTTCTTGTGGTATTCTAATGGGCAATTTCTGCAAGTAGTAGGTCCTATCTTTTTACTTCCTGAAAGAGGCTGATTCTTACAAGTGACATAAGCCAGGGGTTTTAGATGAGGGTAAGTGATTGTCAGGGTTTACTTTGATACTAGAAGACACAGATTAACTGCAGTCTGCAAATACGATTTTTTTAGTCCTAGGAAACACCGAAAAGCAGGGTGGTGTGGTGCTGCTGCTGTCTGAGGAGCCAGCAAGCCTACAGGGAGGGGGAAGAGGTTAGCATGGGGGAATGGGGATGGGGAATGACTATGGCTGGTGGTGAGTATCCCTCCTGAGTATTAAGAAGGCTTTGGATGATTTGAGGAATAATTACACCATGGGGCTTGATTGATGAGAAAATGCAAGGAAAATGGGAAGTCTTTAAGCTGAATAGTTACTTTTTGTGTCTATTGGTTCTTGTCCTCCTTGGTGCTGACTCTGGCAGCTAGGTCTGTCTTGTTCTGACATCAAATATGTAACCTTCTAGTTCATATTTGGGAACTAGGGAACGCTAGGTTCTATAGTCCCCTGAGATGCACGTATGCATTAAAGTTGAACGCTGCTGAAGTTACAAGTGATGGGAAATGACTTATTCAAGGGACTTCTGCGACGAATGCACTACTTAAGCTCATGTTGTACATGGGTGATGTCAAGATGGATTAAATAGCGAGATACTTGGAAATCAACTTCTATTCAAAGAAGTTTAGAAACTTAGTGGTTTGGTTCCTCAAAACTGAATGTGCCACAGAAACTGGCTCTGGAAATGGAGGAGCAGAAGACTTGCTTTGATGCTCATGCTCCGAAATGGTTGCTCTGTTGCTGCTATCCTTAACGAGACCTATCTGCAGTGACAGCAAGTCCTTTCCCAGGTCTTGTTTTTGGTTTGGGGGGGTCTTTGTTGTTGTTGTTTCTTGATTTTTGCAGCTCTACATCTTGTTTCCCTCAGAGGCAGCCTCTTTCAGCTAGACCAGGGAAAGATCAGTCAGTGCTTATCCTGATTTAAAAACAAATAAAATGCAGAAACACGATGTTGATAGAGCCACAGTCTTCTGCTATGCTAACATTTCTACCTTTGATGTAGTGGAGCTATTTAGAGTCATAGCCCTAACTTCTCAATGCAGATTTGAATATCCACATTTTATAGCCTGTGGTGCAGGAGAAGGCATTGGAGGAAAAAAAATTAAAGAATCATCAGTGATACCTTGTAATGGGCCTTAACGTAGGAAAGGATTAGGTAAAGGCTGCGGGTTTGCCTGAACTGAGAAGCACTTTGCTGTTTACAGGTACTGGTTCAGTGCTCAAAAGGCCACGTTGTTCTCATGTCCATTGAGACAGATGAAAACCAGATCAAAGTTGATGGCCTTTTAAATGAAAGTGTATCCAGGAGGGTGCTGTTCGGATAACAAAAATGGGAGGGGGCAGAGGGGGGAGGGAAGCTTTGAATGCCATCAACTTAAATATGCTATACGTAGGCTGGTTTTTTTAGTGCGCTAATACAAAGAAAAGAGGAGCTGATACAGAATGGAGGGAAGTGGCAGGAGTTCAAAAAATCTTATGGATTCTCAGTCTTGTACTTGGTTGAATGAATGGAGAAGGTGGGGGGCAGCTGGTGAAATAATGCAGCGCGTTGGTCTTTTTTTGTGCCAAGATAAAATACGCACGTTGAAATTTGGTCTGAGGAAAGATCAATTAAAATACAGCTCCTGATGTACATTGCATTGGCTTTATTTGAAAGAGCAGTTAGTTTTATACTCTTAAAGTTCCATTTTTAAAATGTAATGAGGTATAATATTATTCCTTAACTCAGTGATATTTTCACTTTTGCATAGCTGATGTGGGACTTTTTTCCCCAAACTGTAACTTTTAAGTATTTTTCTTTTCTCTAGAAATAATATATATGTTTATCAATGTAAAGAATAATTAACTGGCCAAGTTGCTGCATTTCCAGCTGAGTGGAACAGCAGTTGGAGCTGCTGAAGCCGTGCTCAGCCCTGAACAATCACGCCTGCAGCCTGCTTGTGCTCTCCTGGAGGAGCTTGCCTGGTGAGAATGGACGGTATTTGAAACCAGGGCATGTATTTTAGTATTTTGTTAATCCTGATTGTACACAGGAGAAACTTTGGCTGTGTTTGCAGTATTTGACTGTGAATCATGAAGCATTTAAAATACGTACTGCAGAGCTACCAATGTGGTGAGCCCCCAGAAAATGAGAGACAGCACCATGGGCTGTAAAAGATTTTTGAGCAAGTGCTTCAGATAATGGGAAACCAGAGATGACCAGGCTTGTTCTTGGAAGGTTCTTATTGATCAGTCAGTTATTGGGTGCTGGAAAATAGAAGAATAAACCTCAGGGTTTTTCCATGAGAGAGATATACTGCTAACTCACGCCCCAACGCCCCAAACATGGGCAAGTATTTCTTCTAACTGGTTTGCTCTGAGGTACTCTCACAGCAATAGCTTAGGCTTTTTTTTTTTCTTTAAATATTGGAAATAGCAAGTTATTGTCTGACTAATTCCAGATAGTCAGGCTGACATTCATGGTTATGAAGAGCATGCTTTTGAAATGTAATGGTTGAATTGTCCTTTTTTTCTTCCCGAAGCTGTTACCTGCTTTATCTCTTGTGTCTGGAAGGCTTGTAGCTGAACCCAAGCACTGGGGAAAACCAAAACAAAATAAAACCACCAAAACCCCCACCCAACAACAACAAAACAACCTACCAACCCTCCCCAAAAATAAACAAATGCCCCAAAAAACACCACCCCCAAAAAAGTGTCTCTCAACATCAGATAACTCGCTGTGCAGTGCAAATACGAGTTTAGATTTATAGGTATACAGGTGGGTGAAGCAGCAATGCAAAGATGAGTGGAAGTTGCTTTAATTTAAAGGCTCGTTCCTTCTGGTGTGCTGCTGGATGGGCAGAGGGCAGGCACGAGGGCCTCTCATACAGGGCATGTTATTTAAATTCCTGACCTGCAGTTTGAGGGGGAAACGCATATTACGATGAGAAGGGGTTAATAAATGTGAGTGGGAAGGAGCTTATGAATGCTTTGTGCAAGTGAAATCTGACTTACAGGACAGTGCCACCAACCTCCTTGTCATCCCGGGGGCTGTCTCTCACATTGCAGTTCCAGCAGGTAAGGATGGAGCAAGGCTCCTGCTGCACCTCCGTACCCAGGTGTGTGTCTGGTGGTGGCAGGTGCTGCTGCTTTCCTGATTGTGGCTTATTTGCAGCTAAAGTCTGGAATGGTTAAACTGGCCCAGCTGTTATGCATTAGTCCCTCCATACCCTCTGTAAAGGAAAAAGACTAAACAAAGTTGTTTTTTTTTGTTTTTTTTTTTAAACCGAAGTCAGTCGCTTGGGTAGCACATTGCCAGGGAAGCTGTGGAGTCAAGACCTGCTCTGCTGGAGTGAGGTCTGGTGGACACGGTGCAAGAAGCACTGGAGGCATATGGGCAGGTTTTGTATCTATTGCTCTAAGTCTATATCTATGTGCTGTTTCTTTGGGTTTGGGATGTTTAGTTGAGGAAAGACGTGCTTGTGCGTTCAATTGTAATGGAGAAGTGAGGAATCTTGATTTTTTGACTGTAGTTTTCAAACAGTAGTTTGAGCTTCATTGAAAATTTATGGTTAAATCCAGGCTACTTTGTCGCTTATGTTTTAATCCAAGCAGTAGTGGGCCACCCTGCATTAATTGTTTTAAAAAAAATGCTCCCTATTCCCGTTTTTTGTGTATCGACTCATTTTAAAAGAATACCATACTATTTCTCTAGCTCTGCTGAAATCACGGTACCATGTTCATCATTTGGGGAGTGTTTCAGTTCAGTAGGCCTTGATAATTCTGAAGAGTATTATCGCTCAGCATATTTAGGTCTTTTATGAAATTTAAAATATAATAAATTACAGCTGTTTGTAGCTGTAAACCTCTCTTTGGAATAAATTGGTGGGGAAAATCAACTGGTTTTGTACAGTCTGACTTAATGTAAAGCATGGCTGGGGGCCCTCTTACTTGTACTGAGGTCAGGACAATCATTTTCAGCATACTGCGCTACTTGACTACATAAGGAGCAATCCTGTCTAATCCAATCCAGAGCGGGTCAGTAAATGATGAATTTTGTTTAGCTTGCAAGCATACTGATTTTCACAGTTCATTTACAGAAGAATCATGCATCTCTGCATTTGAAGACGCTCCATTTGTTGAAGTCGGTGTCTCTTAGCATTCCTGGTAAAACTTGCAAGATGAAAAATAGTATTTTAATGGCATATTATTGTGAGATATTTTGCATAGAGGACCTGGGAAATCGGACTTGTATGGTTGATGCAAAAAACATACTTTATTCTTCCTGAATATAACCAAATGTTTTGGTTTCATCCTGGCTTCTTAAGGCTTATTGTCGTCACCTGGATGTGTGTCTGTCCTGCCTATCTGTCTGTTCTGCTGGCCGAGGATAGTCTGTTTCTAAAACCATGAAAACAGGGTCTGTCTTTGCTACCACCTAAGCACTTACTGGTGCCCTTGCTGAGAGGGGTACAAGCATCAGGGTGAGCTTGATGCTTCTTAGATGCTGGAGCAGGTAGTAACTCTTGGTGATCCTGATCCCATAGGTGCAGGGCGCTCGCCTGGATGGTGGGACTGTGCGCTGGTAGAACATAAATATGCAGAATCACATGCACTTTTGATATCAAAAGCTCGTGACTAAAAAATGTCAGCCTTTACTGTAGTGACTCTTTACTTAAATGGTAACTTTTTTGGTGCTTGCTGCTACGAGTGTAGTGTGGGTCATTGCGTGTGCCAAGGTGGGGGTTATGAGTGGAAGGAAAGCTCTCTTCAGCATCCTGGGTTATTTAACATCTCGGCCAACTGTGGTGTGGGTTGTAAATGACCATACAAAGAAAAGGCTGTATATGCATATACGTTTACTAGGGTAATTTATACAGCAGAGCACAGGTTGATAACATTTCTGCTAGGTCACTGCTTGACCACCAGTGCCTCTTTCCCACTGAAGTGCATTACACTCTGGGAACACGCTGCTGGGCAATTAAATCATAACAGTAAAATGTTTGTTGTGCTTCTTAAAAGCAAATGCTCCAAAGAAACCTAGCACAGTGATCAAGAGCTATTAGCATATACGCTATCACATACATGCATACACTTTGAGTCTTTCCATTATTAAGATTAGTAGAAGACCCTTTATGTTCTTACCTTTTAGTATTTCAAATTGGAGCATCCAAATGCTGTGGAAAATAGGGGTGAACATTAACTCAGTCTTTCAAAAGTGTTAAGGAAAAAACACATTTATCTTTCAGGTTATTCTGTTGAGTTTTCTGTCTGCAGTTAAATATTATGTTGCGGGAAATGATTTTTGTTCCTTGCAATAAGACAAACCAGAGGGTGTTAAAAATAATTCTAAATAATTGCTGCAATCGATATACAATTTTAAACCAGCAGGATTTATAAATGTAATGGTATGACTAGTGTAGGATCATGATTATATAGGTAATTATTGCATATTATTGAAATACTGGAGGTTTGAAGGTGTGATATCTTTTCTTTTTTTTCTTTTTTTTTTTTTTCTCTCCTGGCATTTCCACAGCTGTGGGAGAGAGCTGCGTTAAGTGAGGATCTTTCCTAACTCCTGTTGGCAGTGGTTTGTCTCCTTGATGAGGTGTTTCTGTTTGGAAGTTTGTGGTTAGCTGGTGAGGAGGATTTCTTTGGGCTGTGATGTAGTTCAAGCCCTGGAGTAGGTGCTTAGCAGTGATGCCAGGAGGAAACCTCACTTCTACAGGTGGAGCAGAATCTCAGGGCTGTAATGGGAGTGTTTCTCTCATGCTGTAAAGCAATTAAATCAGATTATGAAGTTTCGTATTGTTGCTTACCTAGAAGAAAATAGGGCTTTCTTAAAAGAGCTTCGTTAGTGGTCAGTAGTAAACTGTTAGAATTTATTGAGGTGATGGAACAGGACTTTGTTCCAATAGTGCTTTGGCTATTAAGTCCCCCCATCCACTGTTCTCCATCCTATGTCCTATAAAATATGGTCACTTTGAATACTCAAGGAGGTGGTAGCTGCAGAGAAACCAGAAATGTATTGGAAGGAAGAGCTGGTGCTCTTCGTGTCTTCTCCTGCTGCCAGCTGTGGCTGGTGAGGATGGCAAGTCAAGGGCATGGTCACAGAAGGGAGGCTGTTCCTGTGGGGCTGACCTTCGTCACAGCCTTTCGACTGCCCTGAGCATCCAGAAGGAGCCCGTTACCAATCCAGCGTGGTGCTGGGATGCCCCATTTCAAACCGCGTGCTCAAATCTGGAATTGAGACTGGAGGGAAGGAACAGAGCTGAGATCAGGCTGGAATTAGCCTTTTAATCTTTACGGCTTTGGGGTTTTTTCTTTGGGTTTTTTACTTTTTTTTTTTTTTTTTTTTTTAACAATGGAATATGTCCCTGAATAATTGGTAGGCTGCTGTTTTCGTTTTGAATTATAAGGGCATGTTATTATAAATACTTGGCCATGAAAAATGTATATGATTATTGAACACTAATTTCTCTGTCACGTTGGATCTGCACTGAATCTAAGGTTCGTTTCATTGGTCCATAGAGAGAAACTGCTAATGGTATCTGTTAAGTTTCCTTTTAACCTCGGGATTGAAGAATATGTTGCCTTAGAGTTATTAAAAGGCAAGCTTTGCATTGAAAACATTTGTGCTGTGTCACAGGGGAATCTGTTTAAACATTGATTGATTGAAGCTAAAACAAGAGAGTTGCCTTGCCACCTCTGAAAGATGCCCCTTAAGTAAGCCCGAGTTTTGAGCATTGGTACCGGCTTCTGGACCATGCAGGTCTGCATCTGGCTTTTTAGGAAAACTCCTAATGTTTTTGTACATGAATTGGCATTTGTTATACACCAGTGCTGGCTCCAACTCCTTCCTTTCCATCTGTCCTAATTTTTGTGTGCGTTGACTAAATACATCTAGTGTGGCTTGTTTGGTTTGTAGTTTATTGGTGTGGTTTGTTTTTTTTTTTTTTTTACTGTGCAGATAAATGTATGAAAATGAGAATCTACTTTGGGTAGTCTAGGTGGGAAGGATAGGGTTTGTAAGCCTACTCTCTTTTGTAGGGGTTGCATGTGAATATGTGAACTGAATCATCTGTTGGCATAATGGCTTGTAAAGAGTCATGGGTGTAATTTAATCAAGGTTTCTAAGTGCTTTCATGTAACTGTCTTTCCAAGGAAGCTGAACCCACAACATACAGGGAATTGAAGTCTTCCCTAGACCACAGATCAAGCCAGCAGGTGAATATATTAATACCAGATTATCTTTTCCAAATATGCTTTCCTATGTCTGGGTCTTATGAACTGGGCACTGTATATACTGGTTTAAATCAGTGGCAGGTGCTGCTGAGCAATACCTCCAGAAAGTTCAGCGGCAGCCCTGTTGAAGGCTGGTAGCAGTAAGTTGATCAACTTACAGCAGAGGAAAGGGAATCGACAGCTAGGTTGGAAGACAAGACTCCTAACTTGATTTTTTTTTCACGTTTGTTCTCCCATTTGTGAGCAGTCACGCTTGCCTTAGTAATTAATGTGTGGGTTAACTGGTAGATAAAAGGTGAAATTTTATGGAAGCTCTGCTGAAAGTCATGCAGAGCATTATCTGTGTGCTTGTAGTTCCTCACGTTTTCTTCTGTGGCTGACATCAGTTTAGTTCATGTAATTGGGAAATGCTAGGAGGTAAAGGTGATGAGTCAGATATTTTGTGGTCTTCAGGGATGCAATTTGCAAAGTATCCCAGTCCAGCTCTTCAGGTAAATATGTGTTGAATGGAGAGGATGACTGCCTGCTGCTCTACAGTCAGGGTATGATCGGGGTAATATTTGCTATTCCTTAAAAATGAGATCCTGAATATTAAGTTGAATGTAACTTCTGGAGTGGGAGTGAGTGCCGGTGAATGGAAATAGGGTAAGAAATCTGTGTTGCTGTGTTTATGAATGCAGTGAATGCTTTAAAGGTGATGTAAATGAGCAGATATGGAGAACTAAATACTTAGGTTCCCTTTAAACATTGAGTACTGAAATATGTAGAAATGTTGGCAATGTGCAGCTTGGCTGTATAGGATTGGTAAATGTTTATCTTGTGGTCTATGTAATGCTACTTATGGCAGATTACTTCAAACACATTAAGATCTCCTACAGTGATGATTGAATTTTTAACCCGTTCAAAAAACTCGCACGTAGCTCTCAAACTTTGCAAAGAGCTGTCCGGGTCATTATTTCATCTCGGCAGATGAGGAGACTTGGAGAGGTGAAGGAAGGTACCGATGATCAGTGGTGTAAATTCCTGAGGTGCGCTGCAACTTCTCACCCATCCTTCCTCCCAGGGGAACACAGGGGAGAATGATGTGTTAATTAGTCGCGTGATTATGTTGGTGTCTGTAGGTAGAGCCACTGTGGCACTTCATTTTAGTGCCAACTCTGTTCTACCCTCTTACCAGAGAGCCTCTGGCCAGGCGTGTCTAGTCACCCAGCAGGACATCCCACCCGCACGTCCCTCCGGGTGCAGGAGGAGCCGAGGGAGAGGTACAACGTGATGCTGAGCCTCTCTGCTGAGCCATCTTCTGGGATTTTTCTTCTTTTTTTTTTTTTTTTTTTTTTTTTTGATGAAGCCTGGGAGCATTAAAATGGAGAAGCGTTTGATTCTTCACTTAAAGTGAATTGATTTTTTTTTTTTTGTTTTATCTGTTCTGTAACCTGATTTAAAACAGTCAAACTAAAACAACTTTAACAGGGGGAGGTTTTATGTTTATCAGCCATATGGTATACTGGATTTTTAATGTATTAGTTTTTAGCGCTCACATTTTATCTTTAGGATTTTTCTTGCCTCTTTTTTTCCATTAAGTTCTGAAGCAAGCTGCTGAGGTCAGGAGGTTGCGGATGATGCTGTCATATTAAAAAGAGGAGGGGGAAGAGTTTACAGTAGAAATGAGCTTTACCTAAAAATTTGCTGAATTCTTCAGTGGAAGCTGAGTTGTGGTGGTAAATAGTCATTGCTATGTGTGTCTTGGAGTTTTTGCTACTTCCAAGTGATGCACAAGACTTAAAGCAGACTTAAAAGCTAATGTGCAGTCATTGGTTTACAGGATAAAAAGCAAAGCTAAAGCTTGCAGAAGAGAAGGCAGGTAAACAAAACTAATTCAGCAGCCAGGAAGGAAGGAAATACGTTAAGAATAGAGGTAACTTGAATTGTTTAATCCCTTCTAGGTTTGAAAGGTTTTTGGGATAATGAGTAAAAACTTAGAGGTGCCAAAGTGACTAAGCTATAATCCTTGAGTTAAGGGAGACATACAGAGGCTTGAGTCACCTATCCCCTTAATAACCCTTTTATAAATTAAAATGCTGCCTGCATCAGGTCTGGGACTTTCTTCATCGTGGGTCTGACAAATGGCTGTGTTGGCATCACGTAAGGAGTAAATAAGTAGGTGAGGGTACAGGCTAAATCAGGATTGCTGCTGGAAAAAGTATCCATGTAACTGAACCCCCAGATTTTGGAGCGATTGAGTCTTTTGGGGGAAAACCAGAACTCAAATTCCTAAGTTTTTGTAGTCCTTCGTGTGAGGTCTTCAACTGTGCAGTCGCTAGCAACTGTTTGAGCATTTAAGCATATGTTTTCAGCAACGTGCGCCTCCTCCGGATAAAGATTTATTGATTCCACAGAGATGTTCTAGGTACTCGCTAGGTTTGCGTGCACGTCACGAGTGGCATATGAAAAGCCTCTATTTGTACACCGAACTCTTCCCACCAGGGAAAATGCACATTTTGTTGTTGTAGGCTAAAGATCTCCTCGTTCGTACAGAAAGCTGTATATATGTTTACTTGACCAAATGGCTCCCTGTTAAAACTGGTAGAAGTTACTGGCTAATTTGTGATGAACACTTTTTTTGTTGTTGTTGTTCTGGTAGGGTTGGGTTTGACAGTTCACCTGGGCTGTGCTGAGACCAGTGCTGGAGCCTGCGGAAGCTCTGGAGCCCAGTGCCCCCGTACGCAGCCCTGATGAGCTCCGTTGCCTCAGCTGCAATGGAAGTGCACTTAAATGTCTTTTTCTTCTTGACAAGATAAAGGGCAGGAGCTGCTCGTGTGTAACGCTTCTTCCATTCTCGGACACTTACTTGTTTGTCTGTTTTCTACTCTTGACTAAGCAAGAGTTAGCTTTTGTCCCAGAAGTAGCTAAATGAATGTGAACTGGACTCATTTTCGTCTTCTCCCCCTGCTTTTGAGGGTCTGCTGTCTCACATAGCACTGTTCCTCTTGCTTCCTGTCTTGCATCTTCCCTATTCTAAAAATTCTGTTGAAATTATAGAGGAAAAAGCGATGAAGCCTTACAGAAAACTGGCAAACGATTTGTGGAATCAAATACAATTACTGAAGTAGTTGCATATATACGGTAGTTTTCCTTTTATATGTTTACCTTAATCTCTTTATAGATCTTGCAGTTTATCAATTTCTCACTATAATTGTTGTAACTATTGGATTTTGAATCTCACGTTGACTATCTCTGCTGTTGTGTTGCTAAAGAAAATAAAAATCTGTATGGCTCTGGTAAAGAGCTGTGTTTCTAATGCTTTAAAAGCTGTAGTTTAGTCTATTTGAGCATCTTTTTTCCTTGATAAGCGTACAATGCAAACAGAAGAGGTGTCAGGTCTAACCGTGCTATTATTATGTGAATGTTAGATGAAGAACAAGGAAGGTTGTTTTTTTTCCCCCTCTCTTCTCCTTTGGAGAATAACAAAAGATTGTGGGGTTTGCTTGGCGTTTTGTTTTGTAATCAGTTCTTCCCTGCCACGTAACTGTGGTTCGCGCACCAAAATCCAGATACTTGAAAGTTCTAGTATTTCATCAGGTGCACTTGTAGACCAGAAAGACCTTCTGCAGATCTGTCCTTCTGTCGAGCAGCCAAAGTAAGTGAATCTTCATCCAGAAGCACACCACCCTCTTCAAAAGCACAGCCCCCAGGAGCCTCTGGTTGCAGAGATGAGTGCTCCCAGCCTGAGATCTGTGCATCTGCCGTGGTGAGCGCCATACCCTGACCCGATGTTTGACACTGCTGTTGTCTTCCCTCTGGAAGTGATGGTGACACTTGGTGTCCCGTCATAAGGCGCTAGGGTTCAGAAAAGGGTCATGGACTTCTTCCTCAGCTTTTTCCATGTTTTCTTCAACTACTTCCAAGAGGAGCATAGTGTCTCTTTCATGCTCATTATTCATTCAAGTCCCAGCTCTGATGCAGCTTAATCAAGACTGGTTGTTAAGACTTCAAGCTTTTGACCTTGTCCCTATCCTGTCCCAAGGATATTTTTGACTAGATCCATTGTGGGTTGATTGGTTTATTTCTAGATGAAAAATCCTAACAACTTATCCTAAGTCTGTTTTCTGACTAGAATAACTGCAGTATTTATCCTCATTTCTACAAGTATTTCCAGATGACTGCAAAGGAGCTTCTTTGTAGTCACGTTCCACTTAAAACCTGTGAAATGATCTCTTGCTCATACTGCTAAAGCTCAGAAGCTGGGCTTGCTATGCAGATGTCCCATGTCATGCAAGGGAAACATAAATGAAGACAAATACAGCATTTACCTCCTCTACCAAACTGTACCTAGCCTTTAGTGGGCAGGCATGGGGGGTGGGGGTGGGGTGGGGAATGGGACTTTTTGGTCTTTTTGGCTTCTTTTACTGGGAAGAGGGCAGAATAGCAGTACCCAAGAGGCATCTGTCCCAAGTGTAACTTAACTTGAAAACTGTTTTGATATCGCTTGCTGAATGTACTCCAGAGTTAAGAAAGTTGCCTAAGCTTCTTATCTGAAGCTAAGCAGCTTAAAAGTTGCAAAGCTCCACCACCTCGTGGTTCCTGCTGTTGAGCCGTTTTAATGTTCAGTCTCTTCCCCCAGCATCTGAACAGCCTAATGTTACAGATTTTGATAACTTGCATAGTTAACTGCTCATGCCTGTGCGTTATCCCAAAAGAACAAAAAGCTCCCAGACCTTTCACATAGTTTTGATTTAAAAAAAAAAATAAAAAATTGGTAAAACATATGGAACTGATAGAAAATAGTAGTAAAGCTTGGTGAGATTAAACCTGAAGTTCTTTCCAGTCTGCTTTCATTCTGAGATGGGCTCTCGATTGCTTAATGCAGAGTAGGCATGAGTTCTGGTCTGGGTGGTTTGATCCCCTTGATTCCTCATCAGGTATCAGCTGCCTTTCTAGGAACCTCAGATACTGTTGTGGTAGAAGTTTCCAGCTGCTCCTTAAAGCTTTTTAAACTATAGTGTGAAAAAAATTACATGTAAGCCTCAAATGTATAAATCGCTAGTAACATAGATGTACTTTCTCTTTTATGTCCAAGGATGCTCTCTTTCCAGCAGATAACAGTCTACAGTGACATTTTTAAGAGAACCAGGCTTGGAATTTGTAGTTGATGCATATGACATCATCCAGAAGGGGAAAATCATGGGTTTTTTTCTCTGCAGGTAATCTTACAAAAATAAGCGGAAGAAAATAATGTTCTTAATCCTTATGACCCTTTACAATACCGTAACAAAGGGAATCTTCTCCCAGCCCTTGGTTCCCTGGAGCAGGGAGGGAAGAATCAGCACTTCCACTGTATTTTCAGAAAAAATTAAAGTGCATCGGTCTGGGGAATAAGCACTGCAGACAGTTAACTGTCTGCAATTCTAATTTAAATTTCCTCAAATTCTAAATTTGTAAGAATCCACGTTTTTCCTTTCTGAAAGACTCAGCAACATGTCCAATGAGCCTAATTAAGGTGGTAATGAGCAGACCATTCTTGGATTAGTTTACCCCTATATTTCTTGGGAACTACCTAAATGGCACATGTGAGAAGAAGTTGCTTGAGATACAAACGGGCATTGCAGCAAAGAGCCGATTTTATTTTATTTATTTGCACAAAAGAAATGTTAATGTTGCAGTGATTGCAACACATTTACACATGTTAATATAATGCATAATGGATTTAAGGAAATACGCCTGGGGGTAGAAAAGAGCTAGTCTGTAGTTATCTTCTCTTTTTGTCCCTAACCAGGTCAGCTTTTGCTTTGGCAACAGAAATAACAATGATTTTTTTTCTCAGCTATCTTAGAACAGCCTTTTGCCATTAACTGTCGAAGCCTCAAGAGTTATGCAAAGTCACACTCACTATTTGGGTGGATGTTGTGAGCAAGCAGCCAACCCTGGTTGCCTGGAGGAGGGTGCAACGAGGCTGGTGGGGTCCATGAGCTGGTTCCTTCCTCTGCCTCCGGCAGCTACAAGCAGCGCCCTGCAGTGCTGGCTCCAGCCCCTGTTTACTTTACAAATGCAGGCAACCATAATTCTGGGCACACTTGTTATTTGTGTTATTTATCTGGTTCCTTTGCTAATCCTATAGAGTCCTGAGCGATGTATTAGTCTGATAAATTCCACAAGTTTCCTCTGCATTGTGTGGAGGACTTGAGAGGGAAAAAATACAACCCTTATTTCTTTCATTGAGATATATTTTACATACCTTAGACTTTTCTAACTAAAAGATGCTGGTACTTCTAGAAACAAAATCCCAGCAAGGCTTTATCATCCATTGTCAAAGTTCTATTATGGTATTCTTCCTCTCCACTACGTTAAATATATGTAGATCCAATTAATGTTATTGGAATGTGAAAGTCTTGAAAGCCCTCCTTAATATTAGGCTTTGAAAAATCCTGCTTTCTGGATTCATTGTGTGTGGTCAGGTGGATTTAACGGCCTTGTTAGTAAAAAAAAAGGCTCCAAAAGCTTTTGAAGGACTAAAATTACTTTTTATGGCTTAAAAACATGTGCATTGTAGGCACAGCTTCAAGTACTCCTGTACAAGGTTTTTCATAGATTAGTTTATACTTTGTGTTCTTGCTTTAATGATACCACTCAAAGCCAGGCATAATATGTTATTTAAGGCTCTGTTTCAGCATAAGTTCTGATTTTCACCTTCCCTCTTCTGTACAATGAAGGATGCAGAGCTATCCCAAATATTTCAGTAATTGCAGCATCTTTCATGCCATATGCCGTAGATCTGACTACTCAAATTTCATATTCAACTCAGAATAACTCCTCCCTGTGAGGAAGAGTAAGAAGCCATTGAATACATGTGTTGGGACACATCTGTACCTGTTCTTCATAAGGGATCTTTCCTCTTGATGGGGGTAACTCCAGAAAAAATGTAATGCAGAAGGTCTGGATTTCTGTAGGAACGTTTGGAAAGCGCTACGGGATGCTCCCCTAGGTCTTGGAGGATTAGGAAAAAGTATTGGGTAGGACTGTCCAGGAGCTCCTTTGGCTGTAGCACAGGAAAATACAAATTCAGTGACAGATTGAAGTTATGTAGCCTGTCTCTAGAGTAGCTGTTTGTAAAGGATTTCTGTTGTCTGCTGGCCTCTTCCTTCCCTTCCTGGCTCAAAACACGGGTATGTCCTTAAACCATGTGTCAGTGCTTTAAAGAAAAGGTGGTGGGGAGTCTTGCTAAAGGGAGTTAAGCAGCTTGGCTGCTTGTAGCCCACTGCAGAAGGGCTGAGCTTTCTGGTTCAGTGGCTTTATTCGTTCTTAAAGAATTAGGAATTCAGTTTGAGGTCATTTCTGGAAAAGCGCTTTCTCTTGAGCTGCGGTACACGATTAATAGCGAGAGCAACACCAAGCGGATTAAGACCTGAAGTGAACCTCAGGGATCGGAAAGAAAAACAGCATCTTCAGGGGTCTGGGGCTTGTTGCTGCTTTCCTGTTAGACGTGGTAGAAAATAATTTTTCTCCTCTGAAGAAGAGGTAAAGTGATATTTGGGAAGTGGAGCTTTTTGGTTAGCGAAGCTCCAAGTGCAGGTTTTCTGAAGCTGTATTTCAGACTTGCTTTGGGGCCATGAATATTTCAGAACAATGTCATCACTAGTATTAGGATGAAATAAAACTCCTGAACCTCAAAATCTAAATTTGGGGTTGTTTCTGTGTCCCCTTCCCTGGCGCAAGCTCCATGCATTCTCACTGTGTGACTCTCTAAGTTTGTTCTCCTGCCAAGGCATTTTGTATCAAGGTACTTTTAATACTTCACAAACCAATTAACCTCCCCCCCATTTTCTTTTCCTTTCATGGTTTTCGAACCCCTGTTAGATGGGGATTTCCTAATTTGAATTTAGTTCCTAAGTCAAGAAATCGATTTTTCAGTGCTTTAGATATCCTTAGGTTCATCACCACTGAATGTTATCTCTGTGTAGCTCTCTTCTACTTACATTTTTTTTTTTTTTTTTTTTTAAACTAAAGCTGTCAAACTTAGCCACCAAAGCCAATGTGGTCTTTATCACATCTAACCTTGTACTGATATTTAAAGAGATCTTGCTAAGTAATTTAAACAGCGCTTTTTGTCAAGCCCTTTTTTCGTGTGTGTTTTGGGGTTGGTTTGTGTGGGTTTTTTTTGTTTTTTTTTTTTTAATAACCTGGAAGTGAGGCCTTGTTACATGAGAAGGATGAAAGGTGTTTCACAGTTGTTTGGCTAACAAGTCTGCTACTTTATCTACTGCTCTTTGTGGCCATAGATCAACTGTGGTTGCATGTATTAATCTTGGGATAGACCCCAACATTCCTCTTTTACTAGCAATGGAAGAAAACTCAGTTGAAACTTAACCTCTAGTGTTCAGCTTTTTTCAAATTACGGTTTTATGCTGAGACTTGGTTTCCTGCCTGGAGACATGAGTAACAAGGATACCCAAATAATAATTAGAATCTCTAAATTATGCAAAACTGAGATTGCCTGCTGTCGTTTCATTGCTCAGCAGGTTTTCTCCTTCTTCCCCTTTACTTTCCATCGTGGGGGTCTGGGTACTGTCCTCTTCCAGGGGGGAGTTAAAGCAAATGTGCGTCTGAACTAATGCTGGAATTCACTTTGCAGGAATGAAGGGGAGCAGGGCTGTGGGGGGCAAAACAGAGAGAAAGTGAGGAGCGGGAAGAGGTGGGCAAGTGTTCTATTAAAATAAAAATAATGATTTAAAAAAAAAATACCACATTCTATGGTCTTAATAGTAACCATAAAACGGTTTGATTCTGTTAAACGGTGCCCTGTCATGTGCAAGCTAATCAGCCATACTAATCAACTGAACATCTGTAATGACTTTATCCCATTCTCCTATGGGTAGTATTCTGCCTGCAGTTTAAGTGGGTTTTTTCTGTTATAATCTCACTTTGGGGTTAATAACTCTGCTACTAGTTTGAAATTTGGCTGAAATGCAGTATTTAAGTTCTCAGGCGATATCTCATAGTTTCTTTTTAAAAAAAAAAAAAAACTTTGCATAAAAATATTTGAGCATTTTATTTCTGTTCATAAGAGAGGAAAGTCTCTCGGGCTGAATAACTTTTAAAGCGAAACTTCATAGACTTCAATGCAGATTAAGCTGCCTTGGTCTCGAGTAAGAAGTAGAAGGGAAAAAAAGTGCTGAAATGGGTTCAGCTATAGCCATTCAGCTGTGACTTTGAGCTTTTCTTTCCTTTCACATCAGTGCTCTATGCTGCAGGGGATTATTTTCTTGCATGTGACTTTGAGTGAGATAATCACAGACAAGATAGATAAAGGGTACCTGTGGCCATATCTCCTCAAGCTCAGTTCCTTGCTAAAATTGGGGAATTCTTCTATCTAGATCTTCCATTCCCAGGCTACAGATACTGTAAAAGAATAAGAAATGCTGGTAAGACTGTATATAAAATGGAAATTTCACATTTTTTTTATTTTTTTCTTCCCTTGTTAACTTACATACTTGAAGTATTTGCGCCACTTTGCCCTCTTGGTATTTTATTTCTTGGGAATTAATTTTTGTTTTACAATTAGTGACAATGCATCTCCTTCCCCACTGCATGTGGGCTGTCGGGCTGTAACCAAGTGTTGTGGCTGGAGCATGTGGGGAAATGGGGCTGGTCCTTCAGCTCGCTGGGCGAGGGAGGTCTTGGCTTGGGACTGCAATGCCGTGTTCCCCCAGTGCTGTTTTTGTCTGTTATCTTCAACTGCGTAAGACAGTTTTAATGTGAATTACTCCCTGGGAGTAGTTGCCTTGATGTAGAGTGCGGTGCATGGCCCGGTGTTTGGCTTAGCTTGTCCATCACTGGAGGATGCACTGAGCTTCAGAGCAGAGGAGTCTTCAGAGAAGCCGTTCTTGTTGCTGTTGGCTTCCCCACCCAAGCCCCGCTCCATGTCTTAGCTTTGAGTTGAGTTTCCGATAAAATCTATCCAGCACACGTGTACTGATTTAAAGACTGCCGCGCTCAGAGACGCGTACTGACCTTAAAGCCAAGGATTTACTGCTGGTTCAGTGATACATATGACACCTCACCCTTGCCTATCGTGGCAAAAACTGTAGATGTCTAATAGCTAAAGAAGAAATGATGAAGGATCCCTGTGTTCACCTGCAGGCTGCTGCTTCTGCTTATCTAGCCAGGAGGCAGAAAACAAGCCTGTGGGGTCTGTCTCGGGTCAGCTTGCCTGTAGGTCCTCTTGGCTTGCCTCTGCTCGGAGGGATTAAAAAAGAAACCCGTGTGTGAGGCTTACGGAAAGAAGTTTCTACTTTCCATCGCTGCGCACGTGGAGCCACGTGTCTCGCCAACAAGTCTGCATCAATTTTATATCAGTTTTGGTCTAGGGAGTCTTTCTCCTTGATATCCATCAAGAAGAAACAATTGTATAGTGTGAGACCTAAAATATTAAACTTGCACCTATATGTTAGTGTACGGATGTGCCAGAGGACTCATGTAGGGGACAATCATCTGCCTTAGTCATGCAATACAAATGTTTGTTTGGGTGTTTGATGTATTATCCTTTGTAATGGCTCCCTGCTAAGTTATGTAAAAAGCTGAATTAGTGGTTAAAAAAAAAAAAAAAAACCAAACCAAAAACCCAAAACCAAAAGAAGGCAGCAAACCTGGCCATCAGACCTCTGAAATGTAGTGCGGAAAAGACTGTCCTTTGCGCTCTGAGGAATTTGGCCAGAAAAGTCTGCATTAAAATGTATTATTAAGGACTTTAAAATGTGAAATCTTGGAGACTTTTTCCATTTAAAAGCAAGGTTGAGTCCAAACCTTTGTGGAAAGGCGCAAGGGCCACGGTGGCATTCGGGCTGGAGAGGCGCAGGTGTAGCCCAGCCACTCAGGAGGTTTTTGTCTTCAAATCTCTCTTAGGAATTTTTTTTCCTTTTCTGTGGGTAACACCGAAGTAGCTGTATTGCTCTTTTCTGGAAAATGCCTGATGAATGCAATAGGCAGGTCATGTTTTAAGTTTTGATTGGGTGTTTTAAGTAACTAAAGATCAGGTCACGCATTGAGGATTTCTTGTCTGCATTGAGTTATGCAAATGACAAAAATGCCATTAAAATTGAATACATTCTCTTGTAGGTACTTGAGCATTAATGAGACTTTTGGAAGGAGGAAAGAAGGTGAGAAGGAAGGTTTTTATCTTAATTGTTTAGTGTACATTATTAGATTGCTATATATATAGCTAACTGTAAACTACAAACCCACTTTTTTTTCAAGCCCAAAGTATACCGACTGTTTAATTTGTCAGCTATGAAGTTATTAGGTACAGCATTATTTTTCTCATATGTTGCTGTTAAAATTCTCAGTTTAAGGAACAGTTTAATGGGATAGAAATGTTGAATTTTGATATGGTCTGTAGTGAGAAAGACCAGAAAGGCTGAAGTGTATGTTTTGATGAGTATTTTGGGGGCTAAGAGCAGCAATATTTGTTATAGGGAGCTTTGTAAATCAGAGTAACTTCTTTCTCAGGAAAAGTTAGTGAAATGCAGGGGCCTGTTGGTATAGATTTTGGTGCAGCCTGGTGTTGAGAGTATTTCTGTGGTGTTTTGTATGCTTCTGAATTGCAGAGCCCTGACAGAGTAATACACTGTCAACACTTCTAAAGTGGATTGACTACGTGGCTGTTTCCTCTGGTGGCATTTAATGGTCTGTCTATGGTTAGGCTTTTGTTATTGTTGTTGGTTGTTTTTTTTTTCTTTTTAATCTTTCTGTGTTGGGGGTGGGGAGTTAAGGATATGCTTGGGGTTTGTGTTGGTTTTGTTTGAAATTTCCACGCACACGCACACACCTCCAAGTGCTTGAAGGCAGCCTATTACTAGTCTATGGCACTTCTTCACTCTCTAGGTGCCACGGTTCAGGTAAATGGAACTAACTGAATTACAGTTTCTGGGATTTGAAGCCCATCTCAAAGGTGGGATGAGTCTTGCTTGTCCTGTATCCTGATTTATATGTAGATACTGTGTGCTTCTGTATGGGAGAGCTATGGAGGAAAATGATACATTCTGTTAAAAAATAAAAGATACTTGAACTATGTGGTATTACCGTGGGCAATAGGATTATTGGAAATTCAGCAGGCTTTAAAAATTTGATGAAGAGGGGACTCCTGAAAAGTCGCTGTAGGTAACCCTCGGAGCCGGGTCAGCAACCCCTGATCAGCATTCGCGGGGCGCCCCGGCCAGGTGAGGTGGTGCCCTGCGGGAGGTGGATGTCAGTGCCGGCTGGGCCAAGGCAAGACCTGCGGATCAACTTTGTTCTGGCCGAGGAATATCAAAGTGAAATTATGTATGCAATGGAAAGAGATGAGTTCTATTTGGGCAACCGTGCAGGATAAAAGAAGCTTTTGAAATTACGATTTGTAGGAGATGGAATCAAAGGTGTTTTGAAAGAAATACTGTATTATTTGTACCTCACCAGAGACCGCTCTCCTTATGTTAATATAAAAGCTACTTGCATGGGAATGAGGAATGGCTAATAAAAGTAACCCTAACTGCCCCCCTCTCTTCCCCCACTGCAGCTACGCGGCGTAGTTCATCCAACTTCATATTTGATTTTTTTTTCCAATGGCTTTGATTTATTTATCATAATTCTAGAGCCTTAGATTATTTCCAAGTGATTTGTGACATCTTGTCATCTACGTTCAAAGAATTTCTGACCTCTGGAAGTACCTGTCTTGGAACGCCCCGTTGAGGGTGATGACCCATACGTGTTATCAAAAGGGTGTCTGAAATTGGTAAGTTACAGAGGGAAAGCCTCAGGCATACAAATTATAACAATAGTGGCCTGAAAATAACAGATGAAATACTTTATTTGTGACGGGCCACTCTTCTGGAAAAAAAAAGTTAAGGCTTTTTGAAGTTAGTTATTGGTTTGAAATATTGTTATTCCAAGAAAGGAAGAATTAATGGACAGAGTGCAGGTCGTGTTGTCAAGGATGTATTGCAATTTTAACATTACAGTACGTTAATCATAAGGTTTTTGAAATGTGAGAGGCTGTTGTGCTGACGTTATATAGCATGGGTTGGGGAGGCGTTTAATAATGTACTGAAGTGGGGAGGAATGCATGTGTGTAGTGGTAATAAATGGAGGTATTTAAAGTAGCAGCAGAAGTTAGCTTTTGGCAATGAGTGATGAATATGAATATATATTTTTAAATTTTAATAACACTTGTAGGGAATTGCAAACTTTTACTTGTGCTAAATAGACAAGATTCTGATTAATATAAGTAAAGAATCTTTACCAAGAAGCTGCAGCCTGAAAGCTTTGGTACGCTGTAGAAATGCCCCTTCCTCATGTATGAATTGGAAGTACGATTTTGGCACTGAAGATTAAGATTTTACTCAGAAACTGGAAGTGAGCTTGGTGGTAACGAGGGGACACATGGTCTGCATGCAGATGAACACTGCAGGAAACTACAGCTCTGCTTCTCGGGGCTCGAGAGCCATTCCTCGGCGGCAAGGACAGAACCTGCTCTCGCATCCATAGCGGGACCATGCTCTTGCCATTCGAGATCAAATGGCTTGGCTGGTGCCTGTATGGTTGATATTGTCATAGCAGGGGTTTTGTCTACTGGGTGTCTTAATTCTGTTTCTTCTGCAAGTAGTAGAGGTTTTGTTTGGTTTTTTTTTAATACTAGTAGTGTTTGTAACTAAAACTTTGCAAACTATTATGGAAATGAACATAAAATACTACTTTGTTTTTCTGATAAACTGGTTCATTGCAAGCTGTGACTGGGCAGAAAAAGCAAACACAATCAAGATAAGTTTTAAGGTCTCAACAGTGAACTTCTGTGCAAATCTGCTTTGTCTCATCGACTTTCACATTTACAAATGCTTCCTGAAGTAAGGTAGAAAAGAGCAATGTAATTCTGTTTTCATTTAATATATGTATTTTGAATTTGAAAAATTAACCTACTCTAGGTGTAACACC
Source organism: Egretta garzetta (assembly GCF_000687185.1). Lineage (NCBI taxonomy): Eukaryota > Metazoa > Chordata > Aves > Pelecaniformes > Ardeidae > Egretta > Egretta garzetta. The sequence continues at coordinate 2,626,766 of NW_009260758.1, forward strand.
TTCACTGTACCAACACCAAAAAAAGACATGATTTAGTTTTTAACAACAGTAGCTAAAGTTATCATCAAACTTTATTCACTGTGTTCAGCAAAAGTCTTCCATACATATTGTAACATGGAGTTACTATTGCTTAAAAGGCTTAATTTAAAATTGTATCATGTAGTTGATTAAACTGAAAGGCTTAAAAGATTCTGATCAACACTGCCCTCTAAGTTTAGGGAAAAATGCAAAGCTGGTTCCTTTCTGAACTTTTCTCATGGGCATCCCAAAATTGATCAAGGTGGGCTGTCACCGCAGGTGGTGCAAGGTAAAGACCGTGGGCTAGATTTAAAGAGGCTCTCAGGTTGTTGGTACACAGGTTGATGCGCAGAGTTGTGGAAGTTGGTGGTCTTAAAATAAAGTAGGATTCCTGAGGATTTTATGATAAATGTCATTCCTTAATTATTTTCTTTTTGCAACTCCACTGCTTTTGTTGACATGGAATGACTCCCTGTGGTAAAAGGCTCAGCTGAGTTACAGCTTTCTTTAGTAGTTATAGCTCTTAAATGGAAGAACTGCGGATACGGAGCTCGGTAAACCTGTTGGTGTATTCGGAGAGGATCATAACGTCGTGATGAATAAGAGGTATAAAGCAGAGATGCTCTGGGATGCTGTTTGTAAAAAAGATTAGTATACAGGGAGAGTGGCCGTGTCCTTTGTTCCAGTGGGAAAAGGAGGGACAAAAATTAGTATAGGGCTAGGGAAGATGCTCCATAAAGCAGCACCACCTGTGTGCCGTGTACTGGGGAGATTTAGATCAGAGTGCAAAGGGTGGATGGGGAGGTGAAGCAGGGGACCGTGGCTGGAAGAGTCAATAAATGCAGTGAGATGAGAAGTTGTAATAAAACTCTCAGCAGCACGGTTCCTGGTTCTTCTGTTTTAAGCTTTTCTAAATTAATTTTGTTTTAAGTGACGCTTTCAGCTAAGTCTCTGCTAAAGACACGCTGGAGATGACCTCAGTCCTGCTTAGTGCTTGGTAATGGTGATGTTTCTCTAAAATGTTCTTCCTCCTTTTTGCGCTTACAGTCCAACTTCATCAGGATGATTTGTCTGTTGTTGATATCCCTGTAGGGGTAGGAAGGCTGAGGAAGAGCCACAGGCAGCCTCGCAACTGCTGCCTGCAAAGGCTGCTTGCTAATGAGTGGTGCTGCCATGCAGCTGTGGAACAAAGATCTAATGAGACCCCAAAGGAGTTGGAGCAACCACGATTTTCCTTGGAGTACCATTTTAAACTTTTCTTTGGAATGAGCCATGGTATTGCTTAGCGGGTGTTTTAACTCTATTCTTCGTCGTGCTTCTTGAGCTTTTAACTGGTCAATTCT
>NW_009260758.1:2628147-2695405 GCF_000687185.1 Egretta garzetta
TGGTCCTCGAATATTTGATATTTCTTCTGCGTTTTGTTTTTTCAAAGCCTTTCCAGTCTCTAAATTACTCGGACACCTCACTCTTTAGGTTTGCCCATTGGATGATGTCAGAGTTGAATGAACTCTTTCCTTCAAGGGGCAGCAGTCCCCTCTCCTCTTGAGCTGGCACCATGTCTGCATCAGTGGAACAAATGACAGATATAAGTTGGATTTACAAATAAAACAAATTGTGGTCAGCTCTGGCATTGGATAGGTCTGCCCTTGACTTGATACTTCCATTACCTTTAGCACTTCTGAGTTGGATTTATCTCAACAGAGAGAGATCCAAGTGAACTGGGCTACCTTGGTATCAAAGCTGAGGCTAGTGATAGCTAGTATTGGAGAAAGACTAGCTTGATAAATTATGTGCAAGTACTTTCATAGTGGTTTTGTTGTATTTCCTTTGGATTTTCAAAAGCCTTTTATTGTAGCATCTTATTTTTTTAACTGAGCGTGGAAAAGTGTGTAGCTACCATACAAAGCTAGAATATTTTCATCATGGCACTGGTTCCTTCCAGTCTTGGAGCAGGGAGTGTAAGAGGCAGAGGTTTGATTCGGTGATGTGGAAGAACACAGTGTAAGTATTTCTCATTGAAACGAAGTATATTGCCTAATTTTTTAGAGCTAGTCATTTCATTTTGAGGGAAATGAGAAATTTATATCCCCCCCTCCCAAAAATTAGAAATGGGCTACTTGCAGTTGCTGAAGGCTATTCCACACTAATCAGTGCGTTTTCTTTTTATGATGCCCTGTGGAGATGACTTTGAGATTAACACCCTGGTTAATGATATAATTTATCAAGATGAGATTCTAATAATTCTTTTATCTTTGCAAAGATACGCTGACCTCTAGTGTCAGTACATCAGTTTATTTTCTGTCTTGCGGTTTGTGATCAATATAGAAAAATAAGTTCTGGGTCTCTGTAGCTCTCCTAAGTTCCAGGAATTTCTGATTAATTTAGACTTGGTGACACTACAAATTCCTCTAGCTCAAACTCAAAGTTTAACTTGAACTTGTCAGACGGATCTGACAAGTTCCATTTCTATATATAGAAATAAAAATTCTACCTTTGGGGAACTACTGCTTTTTACACTTGACTCTGGGTAGTAAAAATTAAGGTCACTGAATAAAATTACTGACTCTTGAACTTTTCCCAAACTTTCTATTTCTTGCAGACATTCTTGTCCATCGCTTGCTATATTATGTGATCTGAAAGTGCATGGGTTTTGGAAAGTTAATTTTGAAGGAAGAAAAATCAAGCTGAATTTTTTTTTGTACGTGTGTGCTTTCCATCCTATTAATTTGTTTGGCTGGTGGGTTTTTTCTTGCTATCCTGTGGTTGTCTTCAACAGACTTCTCAGAGGAACTCACGAGAATTTACTTATCTCTGAAAGGCAAAGAACTGTATAATAAATAAATTAAATCTGTGGTGGTGTTGTATGTGTGGTTGGGGGGTTTTTTGTTTGTTGTTTTTTTTTTCCTGGTATGTTTGCACCACTTCACAAGTTTGCTTTCTTACTGTTTGGAAACACGTTCAGCTTCTCCTGAAACTTGATCACTGTCTAATATGAGGAAGCTTTCTAATTCTGAAAGGAAGTATAAATATATTTTTAAACATTCTGTGGGTGTTATCTCTTTGTTTCTTTACCCTCTTTTCCAACCGCAGCAGGTGCTGCTTGCCTTTATTCTTCCTGGCCTTTACATACAAAGCGCTGACTTTCTGTGGAGGTAACTTCAGTCCAGTTAGTTCCAAAATGATGTCTTGGATCTACCCCTTTGCTTCTGCAAAACGAGGGGGAGCTAAAATTATTCTTTGCTATTAATATTACATTACTCTCCATTTGTAAGATGTGACATATTTGAAACATTACAATCGAATGGCAAGGAGCTGGGACCTTTTTTGGTTTTGTACTCTTCCTTGCCTCCTTCTGAATGTGGATGATCTGAAAAATGACGGGGGTCATCTAAGAGGTGATAAAGATGCTCAGCATTGCCATCTGATTCTGAATCCCTGTGCTGTCAGTGAATAGCTTTGATGCAGATTATTTCCATGTGCTAGATAATTGGAGTGTGTATATGATTAAAAGTAACTTGCTGCAGCCTTTCTAATGTAATGGATTTTTCTGTTGCCTCTGATGGGGATCTGATTTTCTAGATTAATACAATAACCTGCTTTTTAAAAAGGTTACAGTGAAGCTGAGCTGCAGTGGTACTCAATACTTGATTTTGGAGCAATTTCGAAGCAACAGGCTTATTCCAGTGACAAATACTCACTGAGGGTCTCTGAACAGCCTAAACCCATCCTCTGGCTTGGCAGAGGTGACCTGGGTGCTGAAGGGGAGGGCAGGGAGCCCATGGTGGGTCTTGTCCTTTGCAACCCTTCGCGTACCTGTCGGCAGCACGCTGGGATGTTGTCAGCAGAGGAAGCCTCCTTTGAGCTTCTCTTTATCGGGAAGGCTGTTGCTCAACAGTGAACCAAGGAAAAACTTCAAGAATTTGTATACTTTGGTGTCTGCTTGGTGTTAAATTGGTGTGTGCATGAATTTGCATCTTCCTTTGTAAAGAGCTGGCCTGTCACTGAGTGTAAGGGTATGTTTATCTGGCTTAAAACTATACATCTGAACATTACTAGGTGTCATGTTTTAAAAATGAAATTTTGGGGTATTCAGGAATAGATCCTAGATTAGCAAAATCTTACAGAATGGAGAGAAAACTAAGCATTTGAAATCATTTAAATCTTATGTGGTTAGCTAGCTGGTAATATTCAAATTTATTAAAATATAATGCAGGCAGAGGTTGGGATTTTTAAGATTTTTATGCCCACATATAAAACTCCTCAATTTTTTTTTTAGCTTCTACCAAAGCACTTTTTTCTGGCCTGAAATGGATCTATCATGTTCTGCTTTGCCCAGAGCACTTAAAGAACAAAATGAAATTAATTTAGCTTTTCCATCGTTGGGTTTTTTTCCTTCCTTGTAAGGCTGCAAGGAAGCTGACATAAGTGACCTACTTCAGTGTTCCCACTCCCCCCCCTCCCCTTCCCGCCCTCCTGGCTGTCCTCGCTGCTCGGGGCAAACATCGCAGCTATAAAATCGCTAGTTCCCGTGGGCGAGGATGGTGATGCTTAGGCAGGATTTAGCAGTGCAGCCTAAAAACGTGGGTGTCTGGACCTGGAGGGGCTGGAGCATGTCCAGAGAAGGGCAGCGGAGCTGGGGAGGGGTCTGGAGCCCCAGGCTGCTGGGGGGCGGCTGGGGGAGCTGGGGGTGTTCAGCCTGGAGAAGAGGAGAGAGCTGCCCTGGGAAGGGCTTGAGTCCCCACCCCTGGGGGGATTTAAAAGCCAGGCAGATGAGGTGCTTGGGGACAGGGTTTAGTGGTGGACAGGTACGGTTGGACTCGATGATCTTAAAGGTCTTTTCCAACCAAATGATGATTCTGATGGCTGCGGGAGCAGCCAGTCCTCGAGCATTGCAGCCAGGCTGTGTCCTGGCTGGGTGTCTGGTTGTCCTGCTGCTGGTCTCTGGCAGCCCATGGACGTCCTTCCTTAGGAGAAGGGTTTGTGGCTGGCCCTTGGAAATGCAGGGAGGGGAACGACCAAACCCAGTTTTTTTTGTCGTTTCAATAAAAAGTATTTTTCTCATTTTCTGTTTGTTTTTTTGTGTGGCGATAATATTTCCGTGCATTGATCTGTAGACTAATTTTGGAAGGAACCATTTGGTCTGGTCCATGTACTGCAGAACCTCAGATTTTGCCCAGCTACCCTTCCTCTAAAGAAAGAGGACGCTGTGGAAGTGACACGCACAAAATACAAAGGCCACGGTTGTCATACAACTTCAGAAAACTTACTATAAAGCTTTTATAAGAAAAAATAAAAGCAAAATAGCAACGTCATGCCTAGGCTAGTAGACCTTGGCAAACCATTTATCATCTAGCCAATAACAAAAGTAGAAATAGAAGCTAGCAAATTAGTAAATTAGTGCACGGTGAGTCATTACACCTGATGTGCTTGCGTGCGGTGTGCTCAGAGGTGACTTCTTCAGTTGGTAGATCTTCAGATGTCTACAAGGCTGTTATGTGTACTATTGAATAGAGATCTAGTATGGAAAACAAACAAAAAGTAACAGGTTAGGCATGGCTTTAATTAAATCGGTTATTGCATATGTTCAGATTGTTGGTAGCGCAGTGTATACAAGGCAAATGCATTGGACTACTGTACTCTGTACATTGCACCTTGTGTACTCTGTCTTCCTTTAAAACTATAAAGTAATGTATGCTGGAGATCGGCGAGAAGTAGGACCTACAAAATCAATTTACCCGACAGCTCTGCTTCTGCTGGAGTTTGTAACTTCTAATGCTTCTTAGGCATACCTAAATGTGATAGGTGTGCGTGCTCTTCTGTTGGGGGTTAAGTCGTAGGAGAAAAGAGGAACGTTAAAGGATCCATCAACTTTGTATTTTTTAAAAAGCGTGTTAGTAAGGAAGCCAGCTCCTAGGGATCATCATGGGATTCAATTTTATGTTTGTTCTTTTAACAGGTTAAACCTTGCACCTGGAAGACTAAACCTACAGCTCACCTGAGACCGAGCCAGAATTAGTGAATTTTGGTGACTGAAGATGCTGCTGCTGTGGAAACAGCTGTTCCTGGTATCATTTGTTGGCTGTCTTGGAGGTAACAATATAGAATAATCTCTAACTTTCAGTTTAGAGCTATGCATGTGTCCCCAGACAGGGGTAGAACCACAGAGACTTTGTTATGCAAACTACCATGTAGAGTTCAGAAACCAAGCATGCAACCCATACCTTAAGTAATACGAAATATTAACAGTGAATGAATTAAAATATTCTTTTTCTTCCAAAGTTACTACATAGAGCTGTGCTTTCAAAGCAAGTGGAAGATATTTGAATACATTAAGGATGTTACTGATTTAATAGCTGCAATATGTGCTTTACTTTATCTGGAAACTTTAAATTCTTGCTGTAACTGGGGATGATTGCTGCAGCTTTTGTCAAAACTTTGTTTACTTTAGAATGAGTTTATTTATGAGGAGTAGCTCTCTGTTATTGCTGCACCAATTCAGCAGGTCAGAGGCTTGCTTTTTCTACTCTGCTAGACAATGACCCAGCTAATTCTCAGTATTTGGAACTGGTGCTGCTTTTCAGGTCTGTTCTCTCTCCTGCCAGTTAGATCTTCGGAGTCATTTTTATTTACCTTATCACGGTCCATGCTTATAGCAGGAGCGGAAGTCCCTCACTTTTCTTGGTGATCTTTGTTCAGTACGTGTTCTGTTTGAGCATATGTAGTAATGCCAAGGTGCATGAGAAAAGACCCCTGTTCTGTCCTTGGGGATGGACTCTTGGTGATTTTGATGCGCACTGGCATCACCAAGGTTGCAAAGAGCAGGCACAGCTGATAGAGCCCAAATTACCTACATGCATCCTGTACAGAACAGTCAGCGCTGCTTTGGAAAGGAGAGTAGCACATATGCATGTACTTTAATTGAAACATGTAAATCGAATGGTTCATAGCCTGGGTCTATTGTGAATAGATGTGTTTTTCTTTGTAAAAACTAACGCAGGGGTGGATAGAGAAGGGACCTTGATGCTGTGACTGGCCTGTGCAGTCACCCGGCTGTGATTACTTACTGATACCGCAGCGTGTGCTGTGCCAGCCTCTTCTCTCATTCCCCTTCCCCCTGTGACTGGTGCTTATGCTCTGGCTGCCCTCAGGAGGATTGAATTCCTGCACGAGGGGCACAGAAACATGACTGTGGGTAAGGTAGATGGATTTAGCTTTATAGAGAGACTCAGAAGGCCAGGATTTGCTTTTGGCTTAGTCAAAAACTTTGAAGAAGGGGAAGCCACGTTGTTAAACCAGTCTGTAAAAGGAAAGGTGCTAATGTTGTCTCTATCAAACCCAAATGTTTTTCTACAGAAGAAGAAAATCCCAAAAGACTTAAAAATATAAATTATTTTTCCTGCAGGACTACTTTACAGATTGCTTTCTGAAAGAGGTCTTGGGCATTTCTGACACTGAAGCAATCATTCAAGACTTGCACGGAATTGCTGGTTGAAATAGAGAGGCTTTGCTTTTCTCTCCTTTAAAGTGCTGGGAGCACAGCTAGCTTTCTAGTACTACTTCTGAGTAGCTACTGTCGCTGCTGGGTCCATGCTTTCCCTGTGTCAGTCTGGCCCATCCCGCTGCTGTGGCGTAAGCCATGCAGTAAGTGTGACTCCCTTTGAGCCCATGGAAGTCCCAAAATGGCAAGGGAAAAGGTGGCAGGGAGCTGCTTCCCCACAGGAGGATTAGAGGTAGCGTTTTGTGGCGTTCCTCGATGCCGCTCTTGTACTTCCAGCTCTTCTCTCGTAGCTGCAAACGTGCACAGCAGAGGTGCTGCGCCGGGCAGGAGGGTGAAGCTGTGAGCATCCTGCGGTGGCTATTCCAGCCAGGGCCCTGCCTCTCTTCTGGGCTGCATCTGGAAATGCCTGATGTTGAAAATGTGTTTGTAGTCTTCAAATGACTTGATGGATATGAGTCCACTCTGTAATCTCTACTGCTACATCTCTGTTATCATTGGGGAATTATTTATAAGGCCAATTAGCCACTGCTGCATCTGCATTGGCAAAATTTGACATTATTGATGTCAGCAAAACAATTTGTTGTTGCAGAATGTATGTACGCGCTTATGAATCTCTCATGCGTGAGAGATTTGTACAGTCAGCAGAAATCCAGCTGTTATTCAACAGAGATATATTATTTGTTAATTTAAATATGGACTAAGCCAAACCATTTTTTTTAGAAGAGATTAGTTGATGTCACGAAGGATACTGGGGGGCAGAGGAAGAAAAAACCCAGGTAAAATGCAAACATTAAAAATCGTTAGCTACCTAAAGATTTTTTCAAAGTGTAGTCTTGCTGGTTTTAATTTGCTGGATATTGCTTTTTGCATATTTACATTGCAATACTTAACTAAAATGTATGAATAATTTTCATGCAATAAATCACTTCTGTTGGTGATTGGCACTATGCATGTTATTGTAGTAGACTGAATGATTTCACGATGTTCGTGGTTGTGTTAGTGTTAGATGAGTATTGATGCAAAAAAAGGCTTGGTTTTTAATCTGTTAAAACCAATTTCTTTCTAGAAGTTTTTGGTTGATACAACATAAGGAAGATAAGGACTAATAGACCTTGCTGTAGTTTTTAGTTACATTTGTACGATTTAATAGTTATCCTTTGATTCATAACAAATATCTGAGATACAGGTAGTATGAGGGGAAGGCTAAAAAGTCCAATATTTCATTCATAGATAACATACAGTAAAACGTTCTTTTGAAAAATCACTTTACCCTTACTGAAGTTTTATCTTTTTAAATTGCAAAGCGTTCAAATCTTCTGTCTTGTGTTGAATTTAAATATGCTTTTTTAAAAATGGAAAAAAAAACCTTTGAGATAATACGTGAGGTAGCATTCAGACCCAGGAGAGTAGGCGAACTCTTAAATAGCACGAGGTTCTCCTAGTCTCCCAGGCACTGCTGATGGGTTATGAGCAGTGATGTGGAGAAAGCTGTAAACATCCTTAGTTGGAGACTTGCAAACAACTACTTGGAGTATGAGCTGCAACATCTGTAGAACTATTGGTGTGACACCGTCAAAGCTTTGCTCAGATCACTTTGACCTTGGTAGTGGTTTGTGTGGAGCAGAACATAAACACCTCCTACAAGGATGAAAGATTTTTCACCCATCTGCTGAAGGACTTTTTTTATCCTTTAATCTTTCTTACATTTTTATTTCATGTCATCTTGGTTCTTTTGGGTCTTATTTAAAAGCAACTTAGATGAAAGCAAGTTTTGTTTTTGCTGCCTATGAAGAAAGGCAGCCTTAAGGATCCAGGATGAATGGCAAGGTTTCTTATGTTAAACTGTATTAACACCCGGTCTGCCAAATGACATCCTGAAAACAACGTAGTAATGAATGTGTGGTTCTCGGCAAATGTAACTGCAGAAAGAGACACAGTTAGCTGCAAATTCATCGGTTCACATCTGTCAAACGAAGTTCAATGTTTTCAGTAGCAAAGTTGGCATTGATTATCATTGAGTTTGCTAACAGAGAAGTGTTTGTTAGTCAGCTAATTACTCTACTAGTAGAATACTTAATTTCCAATGACCATTGCAGTAACAAGGAAAATGTTGCTAGTATTTTGAAGTGCAAACGGTTCTGGTCTTCTGTAAGACTGTCCTCTTCCCGTGTTCATCCTGCTAAGCTTTCTTTGCATCTATTTCAGTTCATCTCCCTTCAATTCGGGTAAGTCCCAAATGTCAGTTTATTAGCCATGGGGAGTTTGTAGATGGGAGGACCAGCAAGAAGTCAAGCAAAAAGCTATTTTTTCACATTGCCAAAAGCCAGATGGTTTGATGGAGCAGGACTGCTTGGAAGCCTTGAGCACCCATAATTGATACACACCCCTGACTTAATGTTGTTATATTGCCATCATTGAGAACATTGCTTGGAGTTACATTCTGTGCTTGCAGAGAGAAGAGTTTGAGCCAGATGTAATTTGCCTGAATTGAGCGTTTCCAGCTGCCTAACCCATCTTGCTCGAAACTCCGCAAAAGGTCGCAATCCTGACATACAGATCTTCAGCTGTTTGGAGACTGGGCATGTGTTTAATGCTAACATATTACCAGTTTGCTTCAATTGCTTGAATATTATTAGTGGACCTTTGAAACAGTGTGCTTCTAAAATCCACTTGGGAATCCTGCAGTTAAATTTATTTCGTGACTGTTTTTAGTAAGAGCACGCTGTAAATGTAAAACAAGTTGTTAAACAGTTTTGAGACATTACTTTTAACCTATCATTAAGGTAGATCAGCAAGTATTCTGACTATAGAAAACCATTTTTCTAATGCTCTACTTATAAGCTAAAAGACAGTTCTTTTAAGAGCTATCTCCAGTTCAGTGTTATGAAATAACATCATAGCTACAGAAATGGTGATGCTGATCTTGGCTTATAAACCTTGACGGTCTCTGTCCTTACAGATAATGTATTTCAAACCAGTTCCCTTATTGCAGTGTCCTATATTGAATTGCTTTTCATTTATCCTATGTGAATGTTCACAGTTCATCAAAGTGGGGATGTGAGAGTATCTAATGAAAAAAAAAAAATTGCCCTTGGGTTTTTGTTTATTGATGTTATGTGTTTATCTGTATGACTAATGATCCTGCGGTCTTTTTGTCCATTTACCTTGGGGAGTAAAAAGGTGATTACTTAGCATTAAATATATATATGGAGTTTCAAAATGTCTGCCTTGTTAGGAAAGGAATTTCAAAACACGTACTTTATTATTATGTATTATTATGTTTAAATTACTCTGAAGAACAGCTTCAAAGATAAAAATGAATAAAATATGCAAACCAACGTGAACAGCTAAAGTGCAAAGCTAAGCCATGATCTGTGGCAAAGCCATGAATTGATTCCAGGCATGTTACAACTTCTGACTTCCACCCCTCCTGCGTGGCCCAGCTGATTCAGCTTGTTTTGGTTAACTGGTTAGTAGTTTGTGCCCAGAATGTGGGAGGGTAAGCGTGCCGCAGGCTGATGCGCCGCTATTGCGGTGACTGGTGAATATGGTGAACATCTAGGACAAAGAAGATTAACGCCTATCACGTGAGTGTGTAAACTGCTTCTCTGCAGTTTGCCTGACAGCTGGCTTTTCTCACCACTCTTGCTAATTCTGGCTTCATTTTCCTGCTGCGGTTTACTGCGCCGCTCAGCTGGAGGGAAGGGGTAAGCTCTGCGGGGAGCGCTGCCTCCATCCGCCCCGGCTGGCACGCGTGCTGCGCCTTTGCTCGCCCAGCCTTTCACGGCAGCACCGGTGCGACCACAGGCATTAGTTTCTTCTGCTTTCTTGTGACTTTCTACTGTTTTCAGCTGGTTTATACTGCTAAAACTGACCGCTCTGTTCTCCCCGGAAAGGTATTTTCTGAAGTTTCTCCCAAGAATTAAGAGGAAAAACAACTTTTGAAGGATGTTTGAAGGGGAAAGAAAGCTGTGAATAAAGGGAAGGTTCAAAGAAATGAAACAAGGAGAACTGTGTGGTATAAATGCATGAAATTTTTGTTCTTCAGGAGATGAAAGGGCACATTTCAAACAGCATGTCCAGGGCAAGACCTGTACAATCCACTTGGACTAACGTTCTGTGCTAAGCTTCTCACTCCTTGCCACCACAGATAGCGTTAGGATATGCTACCTTGACTGCACTTTATCTAAATAGAGTAGAACAAAAAATTACCATTAAACTTACTTTTAACTCCAGCCATTACAAGCCTTGGCTGAGGGGGGAAAAAAAAATAAAATATTGTAACATGCAGATGCTATTTGGACCTTGAAGCCTGGCTCCTACTGTGGACCTTTGCAGTGGAGTTTCCCAACAGGAAGGCTTTCCTTCTATTGCCTTGTACAGTAGTCCATTTGAGTTAAAACTAGATCATGTTCTATGTGTTTATGTCAATTCAGGTGTTTTCATTGTTTTCACTTTCGTTTTTTCATTTTGTTTTTTTTCTCAGTCTAATACAGAAGAAACTCCATTAAACCCTCAGGCTCAGCAATGTTATGTGTATCAGATCCATAGCTCTCCTCTTTGTTAGGATTAAGTTTAGGAGACTTATGAAATTGAAACACATGATTCTTACTCTTTCTTTATTTTCCAAAGAGCATGGAAAAAAAACCTTCTATGTCCTTGCTGATTTATTGTTGCTTTTAAGCCATGCTACAAGGAAAGAGAAATATCCTCTTGGGAGGGAAAGCTTGGCTCTCCACACCTGGAGTGCCATCTTATGAGACGGCAGGTGATTTGCTTGCTTGGGCGTGTGCAAAGGATCTCAGTCAGGTTCCTGTTTTGACCCCACATCTTCTGTCCCATAGGGATTTGGAGGGGCAAAAAGGGATCCTCCTGAAAACAGTGTGTGATATGTGTCTGCTTTTTAATATCATTGCACTTGCCCCGGATCCCAACTGTCAGGATCCTGTAAGATCAATGAGATGAGTGAGCAATATCCCTGTTCATTCTAGCATCCAGTATAAATGGAGATAGGCTTGAATTTTTGTCAAATCCATGCTAGCCAGCTGATCTGGAAAGGCAGTACCTTTCTCCTCTACCAGGTTTACAGATGCACTAGCACTTGTCTTTTCCCATCAGTCTGGGATATGTATTTTTTTTTTGAGTGCTGCTGTAGGACCCGACCACAGTAATGAATGTGGTCTCCATCCGTGCTACCTTGCATTTATACGTGCAGTCTGCTGAAGAGCTCAGTCTCTCGCCCGGTATCCATGGGTACATCTGTTATTTTCCTCTTGGTACGTGCTTAGGTAGTGAGATGCCGCGTCCTTCAGGCTGAACACTTTTTGAAGGCCCAAGAGTGCTTTTGTTGGCTTCAGTATTTCTTGAGAACAAGGGATGTACCAAACACCAACATGTTGATTTGATGTAGACCAGGAGATAACTCTTTCTGGTGGTTTCTTGTATTGAAACTGATCCTGTGTAGGAGTATATTTGCAGTCGTAAATGTGTAATTCGTGATGTAGGCTTCTTGGACATTGGCAGAATGCCAGCAATACCTTCCCCTGTACAAAACAGATATAGCTCTTAGAAACTTGCAATAATTTTGATTTAGGCTTCAGTGAGGAGTTTCTGTATGGGTGAGAATCCATTTGTAGGGGTAAAAAAAAAAAGCTATCATCGCTTACTACTATGACACTGCTCTTGTTAAAATTCAGTTTTCATTAAGAGTTACAGCATTCAGACAGAGCCAGTCTGTATCTTAATGCATAATGGTTTTGCGTATTAATAGTAATATCTTCTTTTGTACATTGTACATGTATAGTCATAATGTTAAAATGCATCTATGCCAATAGCAACTGTCAGAATTGTTTAGCTTGGATGGCTTGTGGATTGCTAACAAGATTCATTACACTGGTAGAAAATGTTGTTTGCTTATTGACTTAGTTATAAAATGAGGAACCCATCTTAGAGTTCTGCTTTTCTAGGAGTTCTTTGATGTCGTGGGTGCTTCATACAGATCTGGTAACAGGAAAAAAAAAAAAAATTGCTGCTGTAAATCTGAAAAGGCACCTGCTGTAGATACCCCTTTGCACTTAAACCCAATATACTACCAAGCCTTACGACTCCTCTCTTATGGCTAACGAAGGATACAGCACACAGCCTGATATTTAAGCTCTGGGAGGCAAGAAATGTGCCGTGCTGCATCTTCTGCCTATAAACTGACAGATGGTGGTAGCTTACTGGAGACCCAGTTTCACCTCTTGCTGTGCACCAGTGTAAATCATGCCTCCGCCTTCCTGCTGCAACTCTTGCTTTTGATACAACTGTCGTCATCCTGTACACTTGTGCCCTAGCACGGTGAGCTTTTCTGTTGTCAGCCTACCGATGGAGCACACTCATTTCAAGAAAGGCTTTTTAGGGCTTGTTTTCATTTGTTGTCAATACTGCAATAAGGAGGTGAGCAGCAATGGAGAACAATGCTAATCTGTTCACTTGGAGTTAAGTGAGGGAATAAGTATAGTCTCCTTCATCAGGATCCCCTGGGTTTTTTTTCTTTTTAGTTATATATAAACCTGGGGCGGTCCAAGTCAATGAAAAGACTGCCATTGACTAAATGCACTCTCTCCAAGTTCAGTGGATTTACAGGAGTCTGTATTTTGACGGTGGGTATACTTTTATCAGCTACAATATTGAATTCTTTCAGTGTGGAAAATGCTGTGACATTAACACTCATTTTGACGAGAGACCTTAAATACCTCTGAAGAGTCTCCTTGGTTTCTGCTTTGTCTTCCAAGCTGAAGAAAACCTCCTCTTGAAAAGCAGCTACTTGTTGCTGCAGATACTGTCTAACCTTTAAGCTGAATCCTCACCTCCAGACAATTACTGCTTCATTTCAGCAAGACAAATGCTGTCTTTATCTTCATTAAATAAACTCATCACAGATTTTATGTCATTTGAAGGGGGAAATTTTGGCTAGTGGCAATTCTAATTTTTACATAAATTACCAAGAAGAATTTTTCAGGTGCTTTATCCTGCAATAAAACTTTGTTATTGCAAATATTACTGAGCATGAAGGCTGTACGTCTGTATTTATACAGTTCTTCTGCCTAGTGCAGTTTAAAGTATGGTAGAATATAGCAAGTAATTCCAATCTACTTTTTGTAAAGGTTATGGAGCTTGGGTGGATTTAATAGTAACCCCTAACAGAATACTTACTCAAATTCATAGTCTAAATATGTACTTAATAAGAATGGTGATAACTCACAATGCCTTGGGACTTCTTTTTGCTGAGTTTCTTGGTAGGTGGATCATTGTCAGGTATTTATACTATATGGCTGCTTACTGTATGACTTGAGTCTCCTGTCTCCGAGGAAGTAGCTTTTGAAGGTACATAGCCATTCCTTCCCATGGCAGGCATGCTCCGTGCTACGAGGGTAGGGCAGGAGCCTTTCCACAGCTGTGTTTTGGGTTAGCATGGTCCAACACCAGCAATGCAGAGGTTCAGAAGCAGCAAAGTCTTGGAAGTTGTTGCAGAGTAGCTGGCTTCCACCCCAACATCAGGCAGCCCTCCTTTCCCATCCCAAGGTGTACAAGGGGACATTAGGAGCTGTGTCGGAGAGGCTGTGCCATCTGCTCTCTGCAAGCTGGGATCCCTCTTTCTTCTCTCTTAAAGCATCAGCTTATCTCTCCTTCCCTGTCCCCTGGCAGCAGCTATTAAAGTCATTCTTCTTTACTTGCCAGGCTGTCCCTACTGAAGAGATAAAAGCTTAGAGCTTGGCTGTTCTGCCTTTCTTCTGCTGGTTTGTGTAATGAAATGAAGATAAAGCTTTCACTCATTACCTGAATAGCCCATCCTATTGTTTCTTCTGCCTTTTGATGGCAAACTAGACAGAGGCATCCTAGGCTCGCTGTTCAGCCATCTTCGTTGAATAAACTACCTTCCAAAGTATCTGTTGTTGGCTATTGCTGAAGAATAAATGATGACTAAGATGAATGAGTGATCTCATCTAGTGTGATAATCCCTGAGGTCTTGGATACTGCCTTTAATCTTCTATTTCTTGCCTACAAAATAGATCTAGTGGTGCTCGTTGATTTATGAAGGCTGGAGATCTGCAGGTGAGTCCCGCTATGGAAATACCAAGGCAGGCAGGGGTGTAAGCCCTTTTCTCTGCAAGCAGAAAGGTAGAAGACATTGGGGAGGGGAACACAAGAGAGAAGGACTTTGAGAAGTTTGCTGTGCAGCACAAAGCTGTATCAGCCCCTTACTTGGGAAGCTCAGGACACTGGGGGGGAAAAAAAGCATGGGAAAGTGGTTGTGAGCGACAGTTGAAAAACAGGGGAGGTACGCTGCAGTTGCAATCTAAAGCCGAATAAATTGGCAGATGTTCAGGAAAACACAAAACAAAGTATTTATTCTCAGTTCTGTTATTTAAAAAAGCCTTCCAGAAGAAACTGTCCTGATTTTGTTGTTGTTAATGATCATGTTCAAAATGAATGCTTTAGATTTTTAATTTTTGGTAATACTAAATATGCTGCTGCTAGCCTCTTGGACAAAAGCTTGATTTTTGCCATGATTAACCTTTCTGTTTCTTGTTTAATAACAAATGGGATAATATTAGCCTTTAACTTTTCCAATACAGGATGTACATAACCGTGATGAGATTTTGGGGATTGGTATTTATCAGGGCTCAGAACACAATTTTCACACTTGGTTTTCAGTAAAAAATAACACAAGGTTGTAAAGCAAAAGCTTAACTTCCACCATATTACTATCTGTGTTTGAAAACCTAAGCAAATAAAAGCTCATTTATATTCTTGTCTGATTAGCACAATCAGAACTTATTGATGCTAAAATGAACCAAATTTCCATAACTATAAACAGAATATTAAAATATAGCTGTTTAATGTAGCGTGCTGTTTTTTCCTTCTTGGATGGAACAAATAGTTATGACTTTCTTGTCGACTTTTTAGGAGTCTTGTGACAAAGTCAAAAGCACTTCAAACACATGCCTTTTGGCAGGAATGTAGACCTTTTTCTAGGCAAGAGCTGAGTGCTCTCTTGGAAGAGGAACCAGAAGATGACATGTAGGTGAGCATGTTTGTGCTTGGTTATCCTTTCCTCTTGCGTAGTCCCTGCACATCTGACCCTCGACTGCAAACCTGGTGGAGAAACGTTTGAACGTAGAAACTACTTTATTTGAACCAGTCACTGGAAGTATTTTAGTGTTTTAATCCAGCAGAGGGGAACAGAAAGCCTTGGTTGAGAAGGGGAGGTATGGAGAAACTTTATGCACTGATACACAGTAAGGAACTCTGTATCTTGAAGCGAACTGGATGTTTCCTTGTGGTGTAAAATGAAACGTGGGCTAGCCTAATGCAAAGGGCGCAGGGCTGTGGATTTTAAGGAGACCTGGGTTTGGGTTGTGACCTTGTGCAGGTGGCTTAGCAGTTTCCATTCAAATGGCCAGGAAAAAGCATAATAACCCTTGCAGAGGTCTATGAAGAGAGTCACAAAATGGAGACTTCTGCTTTGTTCTAAATACACATTGGGGTTTATTCCCCATCTCTTTAAATGTCATTTTGTTAACAAGTACCAAGGGTGAGGAATCGGTGGATTAGCATCGCTTTTGTTTCGTAGAGGCAATGGAGTATGTCAGGAGCTTATTTTAAATGAGCAGAACACTTCACAGCTTGCGTGCCACTCCTCCGCCATGGCAGATTGGAGAGGCTCGAAATGCCACCTTGTCCCCCGTGAACTGCGAGTCACGCCTTGTGCACAAGGCGCATACTTTGCAAAATAATTCAGCGCATCCTCAGGCGCTCTGTGGCAAGAAGCAAAGGACAACAAGGAAAACCTGTAGTGTTCATTTGCCTTTGGTGGTTGTTGTGCAATGAGAACTTCAAAATGTGAATTAAAAACAGCTTAATTTGCATAGTTGACGGTAATTAGTGTATATTTTGTCCTGGTTCCTCATACAACTATTTATAACTCTGAAAGCAATATGGAAAACCCGCAAATAGTTCAATGTTAGATTTAGTTAAGGATTCTCCCATACTTCAGAGGTGGTAGATAAAGGTATTAATATTGCTAAACAACTGAATGGCAAGCTTTGTAATGCTGAAGGTAACAGGCAAATTGTGACCCTAACAGCCTTAGTACCAGACACGGGATTTGATTCGCATGGGTGTGAATGGACCCCAACATAAATCATGCAACGGCATCTTAAAGGAGCTTCAGACCTGCTCCCTGGTCGCTTTTAGGAGGCCTTTGCGTAGCTCCTAAGAGCTGAAGTGCAAATAAGAACTGGTCTTTTAAAGCTCTGCTGTGTGTTCAAGAAATTTTTAGCTAGTTCATTCCAGATTGCTTTCAGGTCTTTATGTTGCCAGAGATCATCCATCGGTAGAGACTTTATGAATGGGGTCTTTTAAGGCTTCATCACACTTCTCATTTTTTAAGGTTCACTGTGTAGGGAGATCATATGGCGTGTTATTTAATGAGTCAGGGCAGCTATGGGGATATGTAACTGCAGGAAATACATTTTTCAAAATGTGAAGAAACATTTATCCTGTATCAACAGCTTAAAAATGGGACAGATTCATTCCTTCCCACGATGTTTTGCGCTAGCTGGGAAGCGATTCCAGCAAGCTCTGATAAGAGACAGTGGTTTTTAAGATAAACTACTGACATTAACGGTGCCTCGACTTTTGGGGGAGAGGGGGTGCTGTGACAGTTCTTTCTGCCTTCAAAATGTATAGGAATTGCCTTGGATTGCAGCTGTGGAAGAAGACTAAATCTAAATTTACTTACTAGCCTATGCACAACTTTATTGCAGACCGTAGACTAGTTTAAAGAAAGAAAATTACATGGCTGAATCTATTTTTATTTATGTATTTTATATATAAAGAGTCACCTCCGATTCCAGATCTACATCCATGGAGTGGGCATATTTCAGCTTTTGCAAGAGTTTACAAGTGCGTAACAGGAGTGAGCAACACACTGGAAAATTAGTTCTAACTTTTTTTTTAAAAGTTTTTTAGATCTTAACTTGAATTATTGCATTCTGTAAATAGTATCTGAAGGTGAAATGAAATTACATAAAAGCATAGCATAAACAAGAGTGGAAAAAGCTGTTGCTGCAGTTCATAACCTTATTGGTTAGGGTGACAGTTTCAGTTCCATTTGAGTTCTCTCCAGTTCTCATTCTTTTTATGTTGGACTAAGTAACAGGTTTTGTCTCCTTATTCCCATAGCAACTTTTTTTTTTTTTGGATGTAAATCTGCCTGTCTCTTACTGTCTTTCAAAGCTTGTGCGTGAATAGCTTGTGAAGGAGGGGGGAGTAATGGTGAGGAGAGAGCAGAGACTTTCCAGCGTAGGAAATAAGGGAAAGAATATTTGGAGATGCAAATATAAAAATAAGTATATATTTTTTTAAAAAATCTTCTTTTCATCCAAAGCTATTTATTATGTCATTTTCAGTGTAGGTTTTTCATGAAGACTAAAACTTTCATGCTGTTTTAGTTATCTGGGCAAAACTCTTTCAAAAAGTTGAAGGCCAACCTACATGCCCAGCCAAAAGTACAGACTGAATGACCTGCAACATTATGGCTTCTGTACCTTAAGTGCCACTTTCGGTGAAGATAAGTCTTAACTTGCTGTGATTTTGCTCCTCATGTAACTTGGAATCTTTTAAGAGAAAGTTGGGTGCAAGCAGGGGTTTAGTTGGGTGCAAGCAGGGGTTTAGTTGGGTGTTGTGTTGACCCCCAGCTTTGTCCAGCCCTTCTGCCTGTTGGTCCGTGGCTGGTGGCCCGCAGCCAGGGTTTCCTGACCTGGGTAGGGTCTATCACAGGGATGAGGCCCCAGGTCAGAGTGTAAAAACCAGTTTTTACAAAAGAGTTCACATCATCTCTTAGTTGCATCTGCTTGCCATTTTAAGGCATTAAATGAGGTTGAAAAAAGCAGCTGTTGCTTCGTCTCTGTACATCTTTTTTCTCATATTAAATATTTCACTTGATTGGACTTGCTTAATGTAAGTGTCTGAACTGAAGTGCAATGGAAGATAGTTATGTAAATCGATCTGAATCAAAATTTTTCTTCCATAGCTGTAATGGAGATGTTTTAACTGTTTGCTACCTCAGACCCGACGGCCGCAGCTTGCTGTCAGCCAGAGATGCAAACCGGTTGCAGCAGTGTTATAGTACTGACACTAAGGAATAAACATCTTCTGGAACTGCAGCTTTGCATGCACCTTGGTGTTCACCTGCTTTTGGTTGGCCACCACCTTCTGTTAGCGACTGCCAGAGTCCTGCTGAGAGCAGCTTTGCTACCCATGTGTCTGCATGCATTCAAAGCATATATATATATAAAAGAAAAAAATAGATAGGGGGTGAAGAATGGACTGTTAATTTATTAGCTCACTTTTGCCATGTCCTCATAATCCCTCTTGTTCGTTTCTCTAATAGCTATCTACATTTTGGCAAAAATTATTTTTGACTTAAACATTAATTTTGCTAAGATATTCTTTGGAGGACAAAAATTTGCTGAAATTATTTAGCACATGTGTCTAGTTCTTAAATTGTAAGGGTTTTTTGATGGCTTTGGTTTGGTGGGGTTTGGGGGGAAGGTTTTTTGGGTTTGGGGGGTTGTTTGTGTTGGGTTTTTTTATAAGGCTTTTAAAACCCCAAAGTTTTCTTCTTCAATCACAGAACGTACATAAAGATTAAACTGCTATGATCCGTTATATTTTTAGCTATTTAGACTTTATGCCTAAATTCTGAAATCTTTTTAACAGGAGCCTTTTGAAATGCTAGCTTTGCTTCTGTAGTTTTAAGAATTTTTATAAATAACTAATATTTTTGGCATTTCACCCCCCCTCCCCTCCCCTTTAAAGCTCTAAACAAAAAATGGTTTTGTTTTAATTCTTGCAGATATTTTCTTTCTTTCTTTTTTTGAGTGGTGACTTCCCTTGCACTTCAGGACTGTTCTTAAACCTCTGCTATACGGCTTATTTGAGAAAACAGAGCTTATTCACTGAAAAATCAAAGCAAGTCATTGCTAAGGAAAGAATTTCAGCCCTTGTTTTGCTTGTCAGCATTACCCTAATGGGGTCTTGTTAGCCCATTTAGCATACTACAGATAATATTAAGATAATATTACATTAGATCAGGCCTTTAGGGTAGTATTAAAGCCCATTGAGGTTGATAGGAATGTTCAGTAGGAATTTAATGCTTTGATCTTTCAACTGTAGTTTTACAACTTAAAAAATCAAACATAAAAAAGTTTCAGTCGACATAAACACATCTGTGTTATCTGCGTCATACTTTACCCTTCATGGCTAGTTAAAACTATTGAATCTGGAGCCTCCTCAAACTGAAATAAATACTTAAAGTCATAATTCTGAATGCATTTTACAGCAACAAGTTTTGAAATAGAAAAAAAGGTGTTGCTAAAAGGTGCGTAACAAGCGTGGCTGTCTTGTGATACAGAGTTATACTAACGCTCAATGCATGTAGAGAGAAAGTTTTAACTGTAAGTAACCCATGGCTGCAACACAATAAATGTCAGACTTAGGGGAGATTGAGAATAACTGTTTAAATGTCTTCACTGCGTATCTTCTTTCTTTAAATGTACTTTCTCAGGGCTCCGACTTGCTGCCAACCTGCCTGCTTTGCTTCCTGACAGTGACTGCTGGTACAGCTACTTGCGAAGCAAAGCAGGTACCTTAACACAAAGCGATGGCGCTTGCGGAGCTACTCCCATTACACTGCACTGCTTCTCTCTTTTATTTTTGTATTGATAATGTATTTACGTAAGTGTTGCTAATAGAATGTGCTAGTGAGCGGTGACAGAGCGCAGGCTGTGAATTGTGGGGAGTCTCATTTGATAACCAAGGAAATTCTCGCTGCTTACGAGAAGAGATGCGGTACCTGTTTTTTATTTTCCTGTTATTACCCCTCTCAGCCCTGTGCAGTGAGAGATCTTCTTTCTTTTTTATGAAACTGTATTTTTTCAGCCCCTGGCTTTTTATTAAATTGTAGTTAACGATATACTTTTGAGGATTACATCATCCTACGCGGAGCAATTTGGCTTAGGCTGGAGATCAATCTGCACATAGAGCATCTGTCACTTAACGATTCTGCTTAGATGCCAACAGAAAGATTTGAGGTCCCACTGTGTTTTGGGGGTTCTCTCCTTATGTACACATCTCAATCAATTAAACGCTTTTCAGTAGCATGGGGATTGTATGTGTTTTTATAAACGGAGTAGCAGAAGAACAGTTAGGTATTTTTGGGCTGCTCTTTCTCTCCACTCCCGCAGCTTCTGTTGTCGAATGGTCTGATGCTGAATTTATTAATCTATGCAGTTGCTTGCTCAGGTGTAATCCCTTGTTCAGCCACGTTTAGTCATCCACTGAAGGATGTGCACATTGGTACATCATGGCATATTAAAGGTTTACTGCCGCCTGCCACAGCTGTCATCTCTTTGACCCTTCAGTAAACTAACAGTCTTCCACATAATTTTGCTTTCATTCAAGTGTAATGCCATTACTGCGGAGGCAGACGGAATGCAATTCTCTAAAGATCTTGTCTCGTTCCCTTCTCTTCCAAGGAGGTTAATGTGCTCAAATGATCCCTAAATTTTCTTTTTTCGCTCTCTTGCTGCAGGAAGAGCAAAGAAGAAAGTGCTCTGGATAATCTGTTTGCACTAGCTTTTGGGGGATGGAGCAAACTGGAAAGATGAACTCCCCGGTTAGGTGGAAGGCATTTTCACCCCTTGAATTTCAAATGCCTTCATATTTGTTTCCTTGGAACTTGTATTTTTGTAGCTTTTTACTAAAAGGTTATATAGAATTTTTTCTGATACAAGGAGTATGGAAAATGGAAATAATCAAGACAAAACCTCTTTACCCAAAACCAGCTAAACAACGTTTAAATGTTAATTACATATGGGAGTAGCTTAAGTTTTAATTAATGTTTTGTCCATAGACATTCATCACTTACAATTGGTACCGTTTCAAAAAACACACACACGCACACCCCAACTTCACATTAATGTTTGCAATGTATTGGTACTTTGCAGACAGCGTGGACAACCTTGGGGTCTTGGGGAGCTGATGGAGGGAGGGAGAGTTTGTAGCTGATGGGCTGAAACTGTTGTCCGGGGACATCTGTTTGAAACCCTGGTGTGTGAGAAGGCAGCTACCATGTCACTGAGTGCAATTCCTCTGCTTGAATTTACCGTCATTGTAACGTCTAATGATTTGTATTTTCCTGGTGCTTTTATTCTGATTGCTTCTACTGTACGTACTGCTATTTTACCCAGTAATGGAGTTAAACAATCAAATGAGTCGGTGATTTATTGGGCTTCTTGGTTTAGAGACTGGATCTACACCGCCACAGCTTCTCATCTGCTCTCTGAACTCTTTGTTCGTGGTTTGCCAGTAGGCTTCATCACTCACTTGCCGAGTACCAAAGAAGCATATGATATGATGCTTTTGATTATTAATAATCTGATTATTAATAGTTGTTTTGCATTTCCTTATTGATTGTTTACACTCCTTTGCATTCAGCTATCTTTGAACCTCTGATTTCTTAATACGTATCTCTTTCTGGTTTTATTTCATATGTTCAGGAAAATTTTTTAAATGTTCAGCTGCCTTGGTTAAAATCTAGCATTTTTCTCCTTAATATTTCATAACCAGCTCGTAACATATGCTACTCCTATTCACCGTTTCATCTTTGTGTATAACTCTTGTTCACTTCCATTTAAAACTAACCATAGCCCTTCTTTAAGCCAGTTCTGTCTCGCCCATCTTGCTTTTTTCTTTCTCCTAGCTCTTCTGATGGGGATTAAGTGGAATTACTATCTTTTTTTCTTTTAGAAGACTTTTTGCATCACAATAAATCCTTCTTTACTGAAAAAATTGTCTAGAGATTCTGATCTTTGGGTCTAAACCGTGGGACCTAAACATACTTCCAGACTCCAGCATTATTGACTCCATGGCAAGGGTAAAATCAATTTCTTGCATCCCAGTGTCCACGGGAAGATGATGTCCGTCTAGAGGCTGGAAAAGGGCTGCCATGCATCGCTGCTGTTTTCAGCTGAAAGGAAGATGTTTAGGGACACATGGTGCTTGTCTGCCACACACCCTGAATCGCATTGATTTGTCACTAGATAAGGTGTCCAAGTCGATCAAGTCAGAGTGAGTTCTTATCACAAATAATTGCTTTGTGTAAGGAATTTAATTTATTCCAAGTCATGTTTGCAAGGGTCTCCTGTTCTTCCTCCAGACAACGCAGTATCAGGTACCAATTCATTCTGAGCAAGACCAAATGCAAATTTATCACTATTTACCCCTCTGTTTAATTGCATAACGATTATTGTTCCTGCTTTTATAAATCAAAACATGGGACTTGTTATCTGCATGGGGATTATACTGCTTCTGTTTAAATGCCACTCTATTATATCTGGGGCAGAGCAGTGATTAATATTGGAAGAGAGGTTTTGTAACCAGCCTGAAGCTCTGGCACATGTACTGAAAAGGCCATTCTGATTTTACAGAGGACGTGAGGGGCAGAAGTAGATGTGTGACAGAGCAAATGAAATTTCGGCTTAATTGCAGTGGGTAGACTTTGTCTGTAGTTCCCGTCAGGCTGATTAGTGTGTTTGGGTAGCTGGTGGGAACATAGCAGTTCTTCAGTAGGATAGAAGGTAGTGTTTACAGTACTTTAGATTTGAGAAAATGAGCTATGCCATGGGTTATTCATGTCTTTCTAAGATGAAAGATCAGAAGGAACTTTGAGATGATCTGTTTTGATCTCCTGGATATCGCAATATAATCTTACTCTGTAACCCTTGTTGTAAACCCTTATCCGGGATGCAGTAACTTATTGCTCCTTCTGAACTGTCCTCAGCTTTAATTCTAACTTGAGTTTATCTGGCTCCAGCCTTTGGGCTTGTCCTACCTAAGAAATGACACCAGGAGAAACTCCTACAAAAACGCTATCGGCAGGCGAGCGGGCAGCGTGCTGCTGCGAGCTGCTGCAAAGCCAGTGCCAGCCTGGCGGGTCCCCGTGGTGTTTACTCCTCTGGTATGACTTCACACCGCTTCTTTCATTGACTGCTGTAAGTCTGTTGATGGGAGGGTACAAGTGTAAGAAAGTTGCTTACAGTGAAAACTTATTTCAGTGTAGATAAGTAGAACTGCTTGCAGCGCGTCTGGCTGTGCGTCTTGGAGCAACTGCAAGGATCTCTGCTCATCAGGTTTCTGTAAACGTCCTACCAGGAGCACAAAGTCAGTGCTCAGCAAGAGCTGCCATGCACTTGATCCCTGCTGTGGCTCGCCCTTGGTGCAAAATAATTTGACACCTTCCACTGAACATTCAGATTCTTGAAAACTAATTAAATATACTCAGCAGCACTTGGGGAAATGAGAGGTTTCCAGATAAGACAAGAAACTGTCTGCTCTAATAGTAGGAAACTCTGGTACGAATCATCAACTCCACATACTGAGCAGCTCCAAAATGAGACCAGATGGCCTTGAGATGGCCTTTAGGCTGTTTTGGTTTAATTGACTCTTAGTCTTTGTCTTTGCTGTTTAAGAAACGCCTCCATCAAATTCCACTCCCTGAAGCTTCCCAGCTTCACTGTAGCATCTCCTTCTCCCTGTACCTTAGGTATAGACAAGAAAATCCCTTTCTAGGTCTTCCCCTGCACGTGGAGATTTACCAAGGGTATGCCCGAACTCTTGATTGCTCCCTGTGCTTGCTGTTTGTTGCTATTTCTCTGTAACGCTCACCTAATGGAGTCTGGTGTTGCTGTTGAGATGAGAGAGCCTGTCTTAAGACCCCGGCAGCCAAAACTATGAAATCTCTCTGTGTTAAAAGAAAAGGGAGGAGACAGAGGAACTGAGTTGATTGTAATGAATATCATGATCATAGTCAAGGGGTGGGGGATAGACAGAACGAGTTTTATCAGACTGCGGATAAAGGGATTTTAAGAAAAGTTGAGGTTTGTGGTGTGCCTGAGTGTCGGTAAGAGTTGAGGAGGCAGGGGCTGGAGGGGAAGCTGTCGAGAAGGGGGGACAAGCGTGAAGGTGTGTGAGGAATGGCAGAAGCACGTAGGAACTGCATCTCAAGCTACAGCATCCCAGACCCCAGGGGAGACCGTGGCATTGGGACTGGGGGTTTCACTCTGGGTGGCTGCTTCATGGCAAGCTGCTTCATTTTCTACCTCCAAATCACTGAGCTGCCAAGCCCAGTTCTTTTAATGCTGTTAGGGACTATTGAGTAGTGTGTTTACACAAGCTTACGGAATTGCATAATGTAATGGGTTTTAGCTTTTGAGTAAATAAATTTTTTGAGAACTTGTGCACAGGTTGGAGATAGAGCTTCATGGGAAACTCTTTGTCATTTGCCTTTAATCTTCAGTATTCAAGAAACAATTCTACCACTTGGACTGCACAATGTCCTGTCTGCCAGAGATCAAGTTTTATTGGTTTTGAACATCTCCACTGTCAGCATCAAAACTACGTGGGTTGGTTGTTTTTTTTTTCCTGCCTTATCTGCAGTAGAAAAATACTGGTTTTGCTTGTCAGCTGCAAATGACATCATGGCAAGAAATGCATTTCACTGCATCCCTGTTCCCTAAAGTCTGTAAGAAAGTAACTACAGACCATCTGCTTTAGCCAGTTTTAGCTACTGTAAAGGAAATGAACAAAATGTATTCTGGTTTGCTTTGATGTGCTCCTGAACATCCATTAAGCTACAACTTCAGTGTTGCTGTATGGTGCCTGGATAGAAATAGATCATTTTTCTTATCTATCCTGCCCTCCTGTTAATGTAGTCTAATCCTAGCTAGTCGCCAAAGAGATTTGTAGTCATAAATGTTTGCAGCAATTTTCCAGAACCTGTTTTATGCTGTGGCAACAGCTTTGTACTCAGCTAGATCCTGCTGCAGTGGTGGTGGAGCACCCAAGGACGAGTGTGCTCTATCCCTGTTTCAGAAATGTTAGATTTGAACATCACAGAGGCAATTAATGTCAGTACCATATGCTGTAGTCAGGATACTAAGCCTGAGTTATTTCATTTGTCAGATGTGAAAATTCGCTTACCTCTTCCTTAAAGTTGTTAGGTGAATAGTTAATACATCAAAATAACTGTTCTTCCTCTACACAAACCAGGCAAATGTGTACCATGGTAATGTATTACTTTTATTTCTGCCTCTGCATTTTTCATCTACCAGTAACTGATAATAAAATCAAAAGTTTTAATTTCCTCTGAATTCCTCTGTAAATATTATTCTTGATACAGTATTAATTTCTCTGCTTGCACTCTGTCTTCTTTATGGCTGGCTTCAAGTAGGTTACTGGAATCACTTAGGTAGAAATAGTCATCTTCTCTAAGCTCCCTTGTACTTGTTTTATTAAACTAAAGAGTTGAGGCATAACATACCTGACAAACCCATCTGTTTTTAGGTTGAGAAACAGTGTACTGGAGAATTATTAAAATAAAAATAAAAATCCATTAGCGTTAGCTCTTCAGGATCCCCAACATGTCAAGTAAAAAATACTGAAGAGCAGCTGGAGCTAGAGATAAAACCCAGCAGATCCTGCAAAAGAAAATGGCCCAGGTGATTTTGGCAGGGTGGGTCATGGGTTAAGGTTTGCTCTCTTCTTCCAGGCAAATGACTCCAGCATCGTAGCTCGTGGATGGGGAGATGGCTTGTTTCAGGGCATGTGCCTGCTGGCTGCAGAGCTGGTGGTAGAGGGACAGACATAAACGGATAAAGCTACTTCAGAGTTTTAATCACAGCAAGAAATGCAGTTTCAGGGCTGTGGAGCTTTGGAGAGAGCCTGCTCCTCCAAGAGGTGGCCCGCAGGCTATGGAAGCTGGAGGCTCGCTGGAGAGCCGGAGCAGCTCATGAAGATGGTACGGTTTCCTTCAGGGGCTGTGTTTTTAACTGGCTGTGTTGGAGTTAAGGGCATTCCTTATTATGTTTGCAGCTTTATATAAATTTGTGCATTTCATGTTATGGTGCTTAACCCCAGGTAGGATGCATATTTTGATGAGAACTATAAATATTTTGAAGGTCTGTGAATATTGGATTTGTATGCTGACTAACAACTTAGTGTATTTCTACATGTGAAGCAGCAGCTGTGGTAAGACATCTGTTGATGGGACACTTGCTCATCTGCTGTATCTGGTATTTGTCATGGTTACATCTGTTGTAGTCCACATGGCCCTAATCAAAGCAGTGGGGCTCTTTGCCAGGTGCTCCATACCAAGTGAGATGGGGAGGATTTTGCTTACCCGTATCCTAGCAGTACTTTCTGGTGATACCCCAGCTATATTCTGTAATGTTTGTGGGAGAATCCATCCGTTTCTTTAAGGAGCGTGGCTGTCTTTAGAAAGATAGAGGAGTGAAATCAGTGGCAGAAAAAAACCCAAACAACCAAACATACACTGTCATCAGCATGTTCCCAGTGCTTAAAAAATGAACTGTTGTAGGCTGGTTTTCACTGATTTATTCATTTATTGAGGAAAGTCTTCTTGGAAACACTGCCACTTATTTATTAAATAAACCAACCTTCAGGTAACTAGATGTAGATCTGGCAAAGCATTTAGTCATCCATTCATTAAAAGGTGAATAGCCCGTTCTTCACCACTAAACCTGCTTTGTGGTCATGAGTGGTTGGTGATGGAGGTGCTTTGTAGACTGTCAGGATCTTCTTAGGGTTCGTTTCAGGAAAGCTTTAGGGGGGCAAAATCTGTGTTGCATTTGAGAACTTGGATGTAGGATAATTTCCTTGAGCAAACATCCTTCCCTCTGGAGATACTTCTTGAATTACTCGAATTGCTTTGTTCAGTGCTGTGTTTGCCTTGAGTTCAGTGATAATTCTGGATAATAAGAATTTATGGAAGGCATATTTTATAAAATATTTATTGGAGCATGTCTTTCCTCCAAAACATGCATTTCCCTTACAATGCTGTTTTTCCAGTTCTCTCTGTGCATTTCTGCCAATGCAAAACATGCTTAAAAAGAAAAAAATTTCCCTGCTCATCAGATGTTGACTCAACTTCTATGCTGTTAATGTTCCTCTGCTGCTTTTTTGTTCTGCTGTCTCTGGTCTCTTCCTTCTGTTCTACACAGCCCACAGAAGCATCTCATCTCTCTCTCTGTCCCTCTTTCTCCCTTGTTACTGCAGGCTCTTCTACCTCTTTCCATGCTGGCATCCCATGTTCACCCCACTCTGATAATCCCTGCCGGCTTCTTTTTAGCTTTTCCTGTTTGTTTCTGTAACACAGACTTTGTTGTATGACTCTTAAATGATTCTCACTTAATTGGTGTAAGAGTGCATAGTCCTTCCCTGTTTCATTTTTTTTCCTGTGCCCCAAGTGAATTAAGGGGAGGTGAAGAGTTTGAGAGTTTTATAAATGAGTTTTTGATCCCCTTGGTTGGTGCTGTTCACCGCAGCGGGCTCCGGCAGCCTGTTACTCCCTGCTTGACTTGTTAGATATTCTGCTTTACATGCGATGGAAACAACCTGCAGGGTCTCCTCCCTCGCCTGCTTGCTTGACGTAGAAGTTTGCTGCATTTTATTAGCAGTGGATGTGCGATACAGACTTCAGCTGGGCTTTGCTGAATGAGACTAACGTAATATGAGCAGAGACAGGAGCAGTATTTCAAACAAAAAACTCAACGTTGTCTTAAGTAGTGCTTTGGGATGTGAATAAAAAGTGCCTCGAGGGTGGAAGGTTGTTTCTGCTTGCCCTGTCCTGGAGCCTTTAGGGCATGAAATGGCATCGGTGGCTGTAGGTGGCAGGGCTGGGTCTCGGCCTGGAGGAGCGGTGCCGCTGTCCTGGGCTGTAGGAGTACGCCAGCAGCACCAGAGCTCCTCTGCTCTTACCAAAACGGGGTTTAAAAAAGACCCTATAGTGTGTGTGTGTGTGTGTAACCCACTGTACCGCTACCTTAGTACAGATAAATGCCATACTGTAAAATGCAAGTTCAGCAGTGTGTCACAGCATTAAAGAGACTTTGTAGAGGTTGCTGTGAAATTATATGATTTCTGTAAGACCACCCTGACAAAAATGAAACTGTGGGGACGGTTCCCCAGTAGCCAGTGAATCTCTTCTGGGGTGACAAATCACCCCGATTCTTTGCGTGCTTTGAATAATGTTCACTTCTGCACTGTTAACATTATTCTCCTCTCTCCTTTCTACCTCCAACAATAAGTGATGATTGCAGAGATAATTTTTGGTCTCATCTCTCCCTCCCACCCCAGCACCATTCTCCCAGGCTTGAGCCGAAGCCCAGGGAAGGCAGCAGAGAGTCTCGCTTGCTCCATGTGCAGCTCTGCTGTGATTTTTCCAAGTGCTGTGTGTCTGCGGGCAGTGCGTTGGGGTTAACGGGCCGGGTAAACAACTGTCCTGTTGAGCAGATACAAGTATTTTTAAGAAACTTAAGACTATGCCAAGCGTACACGCAGTTTCTGGTGTCTGTCTAAAGAAGTATAAAATATATGGTCATGGAAATGCCTTGGTATAGCCAATTTGGGGATACAGAGTGGTGGGGAAGAAGGTTCCCTTATGCATGTAGGCAATTAAGGTGATGGTGAAGAGTTTTTTGTGGGTGTGGTTTTTTCCTTAAGAAACAGATTTGTCTTGCTGTATTTTCTCCAGAAGTTGTCATTACCAACATAGCTATTACAACATGCTGAGGCTGTTATTTTTTCTTAAGAGCTGAGAGGCTGGCATTTAGTTTCTTTTTAATAATGTGACTTTTACCAGGGTGAGCGGGTTGTGGATTAGTGCTTTGCTGCGTGCTGACATTGAACAAAGTCCCCACTTCAGAATTACCTATTCAAGAAAACTCGCCAGATTTAGTTGTCCGACTCCTTTAGGTACTTGAACGCCCTACCGGTACAGAATTATACATAAAGTGTATTTTCTAAGTTCTGCTGCTTTGAATAATGAGTCTAATGAAGTAATGGAATAAATATTTTTGTGGCTTTTAAGGGACGATTATGTTTGTAGAGCGTGAACCCTTGTTCTGCAGTTGCCAAAACACGGTAGAAATGCTAATAAATGTGTTTTAACAATAACTATCAATTGATGTAAGTGTAATGAGATGCTTGGCTGTCACTGGACTTGGAAACCTACTGAATCCCACTCCTCTGCATGTGTCCTGTGCATTACTTTAAAAAAAGAAAAAATAAAATTAGAAGTTGGTATAATTTCTAGCAGCCTCTACTAATCTTATGAAGATCCTATGTACAGATACGTGTGACTAGGCGTGAAACATCACACGGGTTTCTTGGCACAATGTGATACAACTCAGTGCTGCTGCAAGTTAGGAGTCGTGTGTCTGGAGCAGCTTTGTCATCAAAAATTCTCTGGGTTTTTAATAACATGGTGTTCGATGTTTTTTCAAAGCATAGTCGTAACACTTGATCTGATTGTGCATGATCCGTTTCCTCACCTTCTTTGATTATGCAAGATGACAGAAACCAGAAACGTTTTAGAAGGTACTCGCAGGCAACTGCAACGAATGCAGCCAGCAAGGTGTGTTCTGCAGATAAAGATCAATTCTCTGAATTCGTTCTCGCCTGTTGGTGTCCGCTAAGAACAGGGTTTGTTTTACCTTATGCAGATGCTTCAGGTAGCGGGTTCTCTTCCCCACACGAATGCACAAATCCATGTCTTCTAATGGTCATGGCTATCACATGAACTTTTCAATGCTTCTGTTCCAAGTGCATAAACAGTTACTGCAGGGTAGAGGCAGTGAAAATGATGCCAGTGTTACTGTTACTTCCTATTTTGAAATCTTTCTTAGCAACATACTTGAGACTTAAAGCTTAGCTTATTAAATGGAAGGAGAGAACCCAATGGAATACGTGGGTTTCATATCCTTGCCTTCTGTATGTGCAAGAACACATTTCATTGTTCCCCTTTTCGGGCAGAATAAAAGACTTTTCAATAAAACTGAATTACGTTTTCTTGCTCCATTTTATTGCAATGGCATGTGTATTTCAGTTGATGTAACTTTATGTACTTGGTACTAAAGCAATGAGGCAAATAAATGTATTAGCATGGGAAGGTGGAAGATACTGTTTCAGGAGTCAGAAAACCTCAGTTGCTAATTCTAAACTTTCTTCTATATGGCAAATTATAAACAGACAATAAAAACATTTAATTTAAAAATGATACAATTCCAGATTGGTTTTAAGTTGAATATTTTTTTTTCTTAACTAGTCAGGTTTTTGTAACATTTTAAGCAAAATATTTTCACTGTCATGATTAGAGACTTTGCCTGATAGAGTTGAGTAATACAGTTTCTCATCTCCTACTGGAACAGTAGCATTGCAGGTGAAAGGAGATAAAAGTGGGGCATAATAAATCCTCAGAAACGCAAGTAAGAAGTAAAAAGATGTAGGCAGGAGAAACTAATTAAAACACTGTATTTTGGTGACCAGTTTGAGACAGTAGATAAAAAAATATTTTAAAAATCTGATGGTACAGCAATCTGTAGATCAATGGATAAAATGCAGAAATACTTTGTGTGTTCCTGCCCTTCTCGCTCAACCAAACCAATGAGGTATTGTCAGCCCATGCGGCGCCGGAAAGCCAGGCCTGTTCTGACTCACCGCTTCTCAAACCCATCTTCTGTCCTGTTCTTACCTTCATTCTTTGTTTCCAGTTATTTTTTTATCTATTAAGACATTTCAACAGACTAAGAGCCTCTGATTTCCGAGATACAAATCAATCTGTAAAAGTAAACAATCTTTCCCATTATTTGCCCACCCTTTGCAGCATTTTATTTACCCTGTCGGTTTTCTGAGAACTTAATGTTCCTTCCCCATGATTTCATGTAATAGCAAATCTTGTTAGAAGATACAGCACTACTCCCTAGTGTTATTGCTGTTAGGATAGTGTCTTTATTAAAAATAAAACCCCACAGAAACCAAACCCAAACAAAAAAAAAAAACCCAACCCCAAAAGAAACAATCTCTCCTGCTATACTGAACGCGACTGGCTTTGACCTTTAATATTCTGAATATGTTAAGAGATGCCTGAAAATCAGACCAGAATCTTGTATGTAAGCAGCAAGTAATCTCCAAGGCCAGAGGTTTGGACTTCGTCATATAATGCTGAGAGAGGGCTCTGTTACTCTTTTGCATGGTGATTTTTAATTATTTTCAAAGTGGTGCCAGACAATGTATAAGGAGAATGTACAAGTATATAAATGAATTAAGTGATGATATTTCTGCAGCTGTGTGATTAGTCTGGTACTTAAACCACTCTAGAAGGTAGGATGGAGAGCTTCCTGCTAATTAGCAAAAAATCATTCTTTTATTGTAGTATGTCTCGTATTCTTCATTTTCTGATGGGTTCTGCATTCCTTCTTGTTTCCCAAAAAACTATTCCCCTGTGACAGCTCTTCATCTCCTGTCTTCATCTCCCTGTCTTCATCTGCAATCGGTGATTAATAACTTCTGCAGTACAAAATTGCAACAGATGAAATTGCTGAGCTGCAGTGGGTCCCTGCGAGATAACGAGGATGTGCCTCAAAAAAGGTCAGGGCCCTTCCCAAGGTGCCACCAGCCCAACCCCACCCTGCTCCTGCAGTGTGTTGGGCAGCTCAGAGGTGACTTTCTGAAGGGCTGTGTTGGCCATAAATGAACGTACGTGCTTAGAAAGCAGTGATAAGCCAGTTCATCTTAATTACAGTAAATGATAGGTATTGTCTAACATTTATGGCTCGTGGTGGTGGTGATGTAAGAGGGCAAAATTTGCTCTAGATCAGTTTTGTGTGTAAAATACTTTTTTTCTGTAGTTTTCCAAACCCCATGTTGCTTAGCTATATCCATTCTAGTGTAGAATAGTGTCTCCTGTTCTCTGAAGTACCAGCTAAAAGACCCACGCTTACTGCACGAGTGAAAGCATAGACCCTGACATGTATCTGCATGGAAATCCTGTTGGAAAGCTGAAAATAGCCCTTTTAAGAAACCTTCCTATGAGCTTTATGTGTAGTAACAAAGAATAATAGAACGGTATCTTACTGCGGCGATAAATGCCTTTTTTTTTTTTTTTTAATGAAGCATTGAAATTCTAATCACTCTTGCTCAGTGTTCTGACTGTAACAGCTGTTGCTTTTCCATATTTAAAAAATACTATATTTTGGGAAACAGCTA
The DNA here is from genome assembly GCF_000687185.1 of Egretta garzetta. Classification (NCBI taxonomy): domain Eukaryota; kingdom Metazoa; phylum Chordata; class Aves; order Pelecaniformes; family Ardeidae; genus Egretta; species Egretta garzetta. The sequence goes on from NW_009260758.1 coordinate 2,660,436, forward strand.
CTGTTGGTCAACTCACTACTGCTATTATGCTTGGCTATAAAGACAGCCGTATTTTACAGACTCTGTGTGTTGGTATCCTTTATAAGGTTGTAAATGAACTTGTTTTTTTAAATGGTCTTCTGTTTTATTATGGAAAAATACATGTTTTTTCATGGAAAAAATCTTTCTTAGTGTAGAGCCAGAATCTTAGTTTATATTGAACCTTATGCCTAGCTTAATTCAAGGGTATAATGAGGCCGTACTTCCTTGGATCTTGAGTCACCGGTTTCAGGGAAAGTTAATATAAACTTATGATAAAATGCTGTTGCTGTGCAATTTTGCAGTACGTATACTCGGTAGCACTATTTCCCCCTCCTTACCCATCTTAAAATGATCGCCGAAGCCCTGAAGCTGGGCAGAGCAGGATGCTGGTCAAACACAGAGGTGCAAAGTCCTTGCCTTCGCCAGAGCTTAGCGATGTTACAAGGGATTCTGCTGCAGGGAGATGGTCAAGCGGTTTCTTTTTGGTTTGAAAAGCTCCGTAGCCATTTTCAGAATAGCTGTTATTAGCGTTACTTTACGGTTGGTTAGGGGAGCTCAGTAGGATCCTAATGCTATTTTCATCAGAGCCTTCATTTCAGAAGAAACAGTGGCTTAAGGACCTATTTTTAAGTTATGCTTATGACTGCTTTTTGGTATCAAAATTAGGGTAGCATAAGCCTACTATAAGAACAAAATTAGCCACAGGATCTGTTTAATTAGGTTCTTGTAAAGTAGTTCGCTTCAGTCCTAATTCCGTCATCCCCCCTCATGTCGAACAGCCGTTTCTTTTGCAACCGATCCACTGAAATCGCTGAACTTAGTTGCATGCTGGAGATAGCAGGATTTGAGAACTTGAAACTCCTGTGTATTTAGTCTCTTCCGTTTCCTAATATCCAGCTCACCTTTCTTTTCATAAACAGATCTTGAAAACTCCAGGACGAAAATGAGAAGCGCGGTGTCAGTTCGAGAGGGGCAGGGAGTCGTGCTGCTCTGCGGACCACCCCCTCGGGCAGGAGGTAAGGGACCTTCCAGGCTTCGTGCCTCAACCAGAGCTGCTTGACTGTGAAGTGGACTATCTCCCTGGGAAAGGCAGGAGAAAGATCCTTCAGAGAGCAAGAATGAAACCTGGTTTCTGAAATAAATACAGGGAGAGGAAAAACAAAACCAAGAAGAGGGGGAGGGAAGTCGTTAGGAGGATTTACTTTTATCTTGAAATGCCTTTCTAGCTCCTAATAATTTCTGTGCACTTACCATGTCTGATTTTTATGATATTTCCAGTAATTAATTGAGTATCTTCTGGAGTTAAATTCTGCCCAATTTCACAATTGCCGAGCCTCGATGAATCTGGTTTTCTCTATGACTAGATGATTGCAAAGAGTAGATTGTTGTCTTCAATTATGCTGGTATCTGCCTGGTTTTTTGTAATCAAGACTTTTGACAGTGTAATGTAATGATGCTGGAATAATCTAAAACACTGCTGTCTCGAGGTGGGGCAAGAAAACAGGGATACATGGTTTTTTCATGGACCAAAAGTTGCAAGTATGTTTTATTATTCATTCTGCATCTTTAGTCTTTGACTAATTGCTGTTGAGCCTCAAGTAATATTTGAAAGTAACTGCGTTTATTTGTTTTTAATTGATATGGAGTCTCGTTATTGAAGGGCTGTGACATTAAACATTAGATTTGATTGCAAAGACAAGGTAATATAAGCTAAACGTTGAATACAATAATACAGGTATTGTGGCCTCTTAAATTTGGCAGAGTCCAAGCAGACACAGCCATAAAGTGGCAATTTTACAACTGTCTGAGCTTGCAGAATCTTTCTCTCTCTAAACTGATACATACTCTTAAATCATCTTTATAGCCTCACAACAGCTTTGTCTTTTCAGCTGCTGAGAAAATAGGTCATTCTCCCAGCTATCTATAAGAATTAGAATGATTAAATTTTGCTTCTACATGCAGTCCAAAGCCTGAATTACCCCTGCTGTTCTTATACTTGCATCCTATGCATGGGTATACAGCCAGAGGTGGTTGCCAAACTGACTACAACTCTGCACTGAGTCTGCAATGTTTAAGTTTGAGGCGTTAAGCGGGAGGTGAGACAAAACAGGCTCATATTGCTAAGAATGGGGGTTCAAATCGACATGTGGAAGAGGTGAGAATTTCTCTTGCAGTCAGCAGGTGGGATACAATTGACACCCCCCACGCTAATTTTGTTACTCATGCAAAAAAGGGAGCACCGAGGGGTCCCCGAATTATCAAATGGAATTGAGAATTGGTACCAGAATTATTTAAAACCCTTGGATTTTTCTGAGAGTTGGAGGATTAACCATTAAAGTTTTCAGGAAATGTGGGGCGAAGTGGACAAAATCCTTTCTCTTCTTTCCTCACTAACATAACCCTATAGCTCGGTGACATCAAGCATACAGTGCCTCTAGGACTGGCATGGTAGGATGCAGGTCACTACGTCTCAGACAAAATATCCATCCATTAAGCAGAAGTAGTTCATTAGGAATAGCAGGGATGGTTTAGGAACAGCTGACCTGGCCTGAGGGCTGTTCAGCCCTTTCCAGATCAGTGATCTGATTTTTTTTTTTTTCTTTGATTCTGTATATGTTGCACTGAGCTATCAAATAATTTCGGACAACACTAATTCTAAAAACTTTCTCAAATACCTTGTTTTCTCTTCCCCTTTAGCCCCTGAGATATTGTTCTTTTGTGTTCTGCCATGTCGTGCAATTTTGAAGTTCTTGCTAGCTTGATGGGGATTTGCACTTATTTCTTACATTCTCTGTAAGGAGCCTTCAAGAAGAGACTTGATTAAATTGTGATTATTCCTCTATATACAGCATTCCAGTTACAATAGAAACCAATGTTCATCCCAAAAGAAATGCCAGTTCATCTTATGGAAAAAGGAAATTGCTTCCCTTCTGCAATTTGGCATATTTTTTCTTTGCTTATCTTAGCCACAGATATTTACATAAGTAATATGAATATCCCCTTTCAATGGGGAGCAAATTATTCATGCAGTTAACAGTACTTTTGTCCTTCTGAAGTTTCTGTTCCAATTCCATCAGGGTACGGACATCTACCATTTAAACCAACAATGAAACTCCATTTAACTTCACACGCGTTGGCTCATATGCTGAGCTTGCATTTTAGCTTTGTTTCTGTGATGGCTGTTGGTGTATGGGGGGAGGAAGATGTTGCTCAGTATTTCCAGTTGAGGATGCATGGATCTGTTTTTATAATTCTGTCATTAAACATGAGCTCTATCACAAACCACTCAAATTTTTTTATTATTTTTTTTTTTAATTTTTTTTAGAGTTAGTTTCTGTTCCCTTTTGCCATTCCCTTTTTTAGTAGCCTTGTTTGAGATTTACTGAGCAGGAGATTCAATGAATGACTGCCTTTGTGTGTGAAGACTTTCCCCCAAATATTTTACTAACTCAACTGGTTTTTATGTTAGATAATGTCAATTGTATTGTAATAATTGAGCAGTAATTTTTTTGGATAATTAAGATGGGTCATCTGTCACTGTTCTGCATGACCTTACTTCTGTATATAATTTTAATTCTGTTACAAGGAACCTGTTAAAATACCCTGTGTTTTCCACAAGTCAGTAAATCGTCTCCCACACATACTCAAAAGATAAAATGACATCTGAAATTGATTTATGTGGGTCTCCTGCTATCTTTTTCAGTTGTTATAACCATTAAGTTTTACTGAGCTCTCTACAGCTATTTTGACTTTTTAGTGTGTTACTGTTATGTCTTTGATGGTTTTAAAAGACTGTCAATATAACAAACATCTCAACATACAAGACTTAATATTGGGTGCACTTAATGTGCAGCTGGTTAAAAAACATTCATGCGATGATAATTTTTTCCTTTCTGCCAAGAATGGAAAAGGATAGACATATGGAGATCTAAAAATGATTTTTCTCTATTATTGGTTTTGTTCCAAAATTGGTATCTAAGGAGGCACAAAGCCTCGAGTAAAGCAAATCCACAAGTTCCTTTAGGGTTTTACCTACTGTTACTACTGTACGTGTATCTTGATTATCATGTTGTTTATCTTAAGATACTATTTCTATTTGCTAGATATTGTTATTTATATTTGTTTAGTACAGTCAGTTTTACTAATCCGGCATTGATTTTTGGATTTCAGGAAATGTCACGAATTTATGAGGTATATTCTGTTCTTTGGGAGAGGAGAAAACAATGAGACATTGTCCTTTTATGTTGTCTGTTGGAGTTTCAGGGCTGCTTTACGCACAGAAAAAGATGATTTTTATTTTTTTTTAATGGTAGAAGTGAAGATTTGCGTGATGGCTAGTCAAACTTTTCAAGGAATTCAGGCTTGCCTAGACAAACTAGGCATTAGTTTTGTGTTGGTGGATATACTCCCTGTTATCGTGTTACTACGTGGAATATGACCAGAACCCATGAGAACTTGAAGTAAATGGCAAGAACGTTGTCGAGTCAACAAGCTGTTGCTTGGAAATGGCAAGGAAATTCTACTTGGCTTGTATTCATGATTAGCCCCGTGTGGTGTGTGTTCCTGTTTCATGCGATACGCCGAGGATATTTATATATATATATAAAGCCACAAGAATGTCTTCCCTCTTACTATCATATCCTGATAAACGTAGACTTAATCCATAAGTAAGACCAGATGTGAAGGGTAGGGAACAATTTAGCTTATAGCTTATTGTTTTAAAGTTGTGATATGCTGGTTTGAAATATTAGATCATCGACAAATAGATCCCAATTTTATTGCTTACTGCTTGGTATGACAAATATTTCAGTGAATAATGTCATGTCTGTTGTGAATTAGTATTTAGACTTGCAAATTTTTGCTCATGTCTCTTGTATTGCCATTTGGAGACCTGCAAGTTCCAGCAAGACTGTGCTTCATGAATAACATGGCATGGAAAATATCTCAAATGCCAGAAATATTTTGATGCTTTGATTATTTATTTTCCACAACTTTAGAATATCAACATGCTATTTTTCAGGGAACTGTAAATTGAATTGATTTTACTTCTTTGGCTTTGGAAACATTTCGTACCCTTACAACAAAGCAGACCCAAATGGATAGAACTGCAGAACATGGTTTCTTTTCTACTGCCCATCAGCGTGTTTTCAGGAGGTGGAGAGCATCCTAGTTTTGCACCTCTGCTTTCTGCTTTTGTTGCAGGTTGTGGATGACATCCATCTGGGCATGAGCAATAAAACACACTTGCAGTAGGCACATTATGAGGTTTTTGCACAAAAATGCATTCTAAGGAGAATAGTATGGTGAATATTGTAAAAGCAATGGCCTTAAAAATGGTTCCATAGTGTTCTCGAGTTGTTCTCAATCTGCCAGGGTGAAATGGTATTTTTATTTAAAAATATATTTTGCAATAGTCCTGCTGGTGTCATCATCATCATCTGCACAAATTTCAGCTGACAGTTTGAAATCAAATGGTACCCGAGAGACACTTATATTTGTCCATATGAAGGACAATAATACATGTTCACAGCTGGATTTTACAATGATTTCTATCTGTCAGAGCATTATTTTCACCACCTGTAACAAACCAATGCTACAGAGACACTCTCTGTTCTGCACTTTATCAAATGCAGTCTTTCTAAAGTGCTTTTTCTTTTGATAAACCTGTCTTCCAGGCTGAAGTAAACCAGACTAAAATGAGTATATCCTTATTTACGTATTTGTGCAACGTCTGCAGCTACTTTACACTGTATGTTTTTAAGCTAGCGAGGAGGTGTGTAACTAGCCTTGTAGCAAAAGATGCACAATTCCAGTTTGGGAAAGGGCAAACTGGTCAAGCCAAAGTATCACTCCAGATTCTTACAGAACTCTGTTAACCCCATGTGTCGTTATGCACATCAATGACACTGAACATATGAATATATTAGCATTTCTATTTTATTTCTTAGGTGTTTGGTCTTCTATCCCTTTTGTAAGTCTTAGTTTGAGAGATGTATCTAGATCGTGAAGGATAGCTTCGCAGCCAGGCAGTAGAGCATAAAGCCTGGAAACATCTCTGATCGGTGATATTGGCTCTCATAAATTTTGCACTATGTCTTGAATACCCATTGCAAAATGATTACGGGAATATTGCAGCTCTTTGTCATTTTGTTTTTAAGGAAAGATTCTAGCCTTCAATCCTTCATATATATGTTTATGGTTTTTTAAAGTAGCATTCCCAAGTATACAAATCAGAAAACAAACCAGTATTTTTTAAACGTCAGTATTTTAAACCTAGATTATTTGATTCATAAGGAGGGAAAGGGAGCATGTCAGAAGCAATAGTCTGTGCAGCGAGGGGTCCAATTTCACCTAAAGCCCAAGGAGGAGTTTTGTTAAGATTGGGTCAGCTCCTGCTGGCTGCAGTACACTTGGTTTCCGCTAAAGATTCACTAAAATTCTCATGCATATAGTAGTAGCATATAGAATGTGGGCTGTTGTGGGAGAGAGCAAAGAGTAGAGCAGATGGTGGTGAGACTAATACTGTAGGAGTTTCATCAGCAAAATGCATGTGGGCGCTCCAGAAGACCTCAAAAGACTATGGGATGTGTACTTTATTGCTGATACCTGCTCTCATTAGTCCTCTTTCTTGAACCTGCATAAAGTGAAAGAAGCAGCAATATGGGATAAGAGTGTTTTAATGGGAGACTGTTCCCCTCAGTGGTGGGGGATTTGTTGGAAGAAGGAGGGGAATAGAAAGAAAGATGGAGAGGTACGTTAGGAAGAACCAAAGTGCCAGAAAAATGTTCAGGTTGAGCCATTTCGCCTAGCTAGTCCCCAGTATCTCGGGTATGCCCTGGGAAGAAGAAGAGAAAAATGGAGAAAATAACTGGGTTTGGCCATGTACCAAGATTATTTTTATCCCTAAATTGTTACTGTGGGGTCTTTCTCCTCCAGCTCTTTATTATCTTCTTTACTAAAATATTTAAGTTTTTCTTTAGAAACAGGATAATTGTTTAGGACGAGGCAGGAGGGAGGTGGCTGCAGTTCCAGCACGCAGTCATCACTGATCATGGCGCTGTTAACAAGAGTACTGAAAGTAATTTTTGTTTTTCACAGGAATTTAGAATACCTTGTCCTAAGTGAGTGCAAGACTACCAAATGAAAGTTGTCACTAATTCATATTAGTACATGCCTTTGAAAATTTACACTTGGGTATTTCCATTAGTTTCCTTTAGTACACCTCACTAATATTAAACATTCAGAAGAAATCAGATGAGTTTTCGTTGAGCAATAAGCTAAAGTATCATCTTTTTATCCTCAAAATTATTATAGGCAGGAAGCAATTTAAAATACTTTCAACTATTGAAAAAGCACAACAGAGTTGTTGAAAATGCTCTGAGCAATTAAATGTAAAGTTCTAGGGAGGTGATTAAAAGAACAATTTGTCATTTGAAATGGATAAGGCTAATGGGTATGTATTTACATATTGCTTCCTAAAGCAGTTTCTTACTTTTCTGCCTACTTCCAGAGTAGGAACAATTTGATCGGAGCCAGTACAGTTTGAATGACACAGCTAGTCTGAAACAATTAGTTCAGAAATGTGATAAAGAGAAACTAATCCATCATCCTGCACAGCTACAGGGGAAACGAAATTGGGTTTTTATTCAGCGCTGGAACCCAAATGTAGAAAAGCATTTTGTTAGACTTTCCCATTACCATCTGGATTTCCTTCGGAGCACCAAGGAACATTTAACCTGCCAGTTAAGGAGCACTTTTATATTACGGGGTCACATTTGGTTTGAAACTTAGCGCTAGCTAATGGTCAAACCCCATGTGTGATAGGGAAGGGGGGGAGGCAGCCGTATTGCCTGGCTGCTTTGCCAGTGGATGTGCTGCTTGGCAATGTACTGAACAGGAGGAGTTCTGTGGTATTCATAAAGAACGAGCGCTGCCAGTCTTGAACATCTGTGTTTCCCAAGGACGAGCTTAGAAATGTTTATGTTTTAATTACAATGGCGTGCTTTGCTTTTGATGCTACTTCGGAAGACTTAGAAAAACTTTATAAATTATCAAAAATTGTAGAGTATAGAGACCAAGAGACCTTCAGTTGGCTATTTTACATCGCTGGAGCTTTGTCCCCCATGGCAGCCACGCAAAGGTAACAGACTAGGGTGTGCAATTGCTATTTGGCCAGTCTGTGGTCGTGTAGAGAAAAATACAGCAGAGAAAAATAGAATTTATGCTGCAACTGTGTTTAAATAATTGCATCTTCTTTACATCATGCTAACTCAATTCAAAATCAGAAAACGAGTGGACTCTTACCATGTTCCATTTAAAAATGAAAACTAGGTGGTAGCCTGAAGTAGGAACCTTGCAATTTCAGCTAAAACTTTTCAATATTCTCATTAAATGTGTAGATTGAAATTGTGAGATATTGCATAGGTCTCTCGCACTCCCCTCGTCGTTTTGGGTTATTCCGTACACAGAAGTTGCATGCCTAATTACATGCACAGCATGCTGAAAATTGATCTTTTTTATTTTATCTGCAAAATAATTCACCTTTTATGCTGAAACGATTAATGGTATACATTAGTTTCAAATCAGAGTGTTTCCATTATACTCTGCAATAAAAGGGGTTTCTCAGGATATGTTCTTCACGTTTTGCAGCTGGACTCAGATTCACATCGTGCAATTTACATTTTGTATCAACAGAAATATCTTCCGCCAAATGAAGGGAGTTATTCTGAAGAGCTCGGGGGGAATTTCAGAAGCATTTCTAAATCTGCAAAATTTTTTCCCCAAGTTGGGAAAATGTAACCCCAATTTCAACCAGATACTCATTGGCTCACCTTATTCCTGGTGGCCACAATTTAAGCCCTGTTATAGAGGTTTGTTTTGTAACTGTCATTATTTTTATGTAGAAAACATCAACAAAAAGTAAACTACCAACCTATCTATAGATAGACCGTACTCTGAAGCGTGACTGCAGCTTTTGTAAACAGCTAAAGACTTTTGCATTATTAGTGCTGCAACCACTTGCATGTGAATAGTTTGGGATCCCCCTCAGAAATACACAGTCTGAGTTTTGGGTTGGTTTGTTTTCCTCAGCTGAACATACTTGGGACAGTTTCTCAGTGTCTGGGCATTTAATGTGCTGAAGAATACACCCTAAAACCCTGAAATGATGGGGAATTTATTGCCAATAAAATTCTAAAGACTGTTTTCATTGTCAAAACAATTTCATTTTTGACACTGGCACCTAAAGACATTATAATATCCAGTTTACGTATCTGTTAGGGGGTCCCCTGCTGGAGTACATAAACACCTTGTCTTACGCCTATGGTGCATAACATTTTTATTTGTAAAATAACCTTTAATGTTTGCCAAAAAAATGAGAAATTTGCGATTTATTTTTATGGCAGAGATAAAATATTACCTTTTTTTTTGGCTAAACTCCAGGCACCAAGAATAGCTTTGCAGCTGGCTGTGCTGCTTGCCGAAGGAAGGACAGACTACTCAAGGCAGAGAACTAAGTGGAATAAAGTAGCTAGGGTTTGCCCAAGTAAGAAGGGTAAAGCAGTGAATGAGAAGTCGGAAGGTAGTGGATGTAAGATAAAATGCATTATACCCCCGGGGGCACTCGCATCCGCAGGTGCAGTGACCTAAACCCATAGCAGTGTAATCCTCTAAGGATTAAGCTGCAGTGAACTAAGGATGGTTTACGTCCAGGTTAAGAGCATCCTCTGGGAGTTTAATGCATTTTACCTCATGCAGATTAATTTCCTACTTTTAAATAATTTGTTTGCGCTTTCCCAGGGGTTCCATGCCGACAGCCTTACCGAGCCTGCCGCAGCCAAATCGCCGTTTCTGTGTGTGACTGCCCCACAAAACTGCGCCGTTCCTTCAGGCCTGGGCCGTGAGAGCTCACTCCTTCCCGAGTGATGCTTTTTCCTCCTTTTTCTGTCACTTCTTCACAGTTTGAACTGAAACTGGGCCAAGTGATGAACTAATTGCTTTCTTCCTTAATTATGGAATCTGTCATTATCCTCTCAAAATCAGTGTTACTTTTCCATTACTTTTACTCTTAACTCTAAGGTAGATAATTCAAAGTAGCTGGTTGTTACAAATTTCCATGCCTTTAATTGCAGCTTCTGTCATAGCTAAATTTTGTCTGATTACTTTTTTGCAAACAGTTTTTTAAAAGCCGTGTACCATCCTGCGAGGTAGGCAGAGTGCCAGTTGAAGATGGGAAATACCGGGATGTTTTGGCTTCCCATTGTATCTGTGTTACAGAATATTGTAAAATCTGAATTGGAGAACTGTCTGAAACAATACAGATTTGGGTATCAGTGATTGACTTGAAACTTCTTTTCTTTAAAAAAATAAAACCGAAAACCTCTAACTAATGTTGGGTCAGCTTGATGCACTCAAAACCAAGTTTCATTTCTTTTCAGGATTATTTATGGAAACATCCACTTCACTAATTGAAATCCAGTTGATTCCGTAAATAAGTTTAAATGTCTTTCGGAACAATATTGTTCACATCATTTACTTTTGGGTACTTTAAAAAATCTCATTTTGGTGTGAATTATGGGGCTAGTGGATGCATACTAAGCCGGTGCATAGCAGTGATGGTCCAGAACAAAAGGATCAAGACATGGCCTTCAGAATTTGTGCATTTGGAGGATAAAATAAACTTTGAGTTGTCCTTCTCCTTTTGGTCATAGGTCTATATGCTTTCGTCCCCCCAACTTTTGCTTTGCCGTCTTCCTGAATTCATTTATGGTTTTGGATTTCCACAGCTACTGTTGTCCCTTAAATTCTGTTTCAAAGAAATAAAATTGCCCTGGTTCCTTTCAGTGGTCTCCCACTGATGCGTTGCAACGTCTTGTAGAAGAAACGTGTAACATAATTAAAAGCAATCTTTTCAAAAGCATGTACGGGAGCTTAAAGCCTAACTTTGAACCCAGTTAAAAACCACTACATGAGTGGGGCTTGCCCCCCGTGTTCCATTAGCAACGCTAACTTTTTTCTTACATAGAAAGTAAAGATATGGGTGTTTTAAGCCTTGTAGTGATAGGAAATGACCACGCTTGACCTCAAAGACCATGCTGGTTTATATGTTGAATTTTGTAACAATTTAAGTGTAAAAAAGATGGGCAATTTTATAAGCAATTTTTAATTGAACACTTAGGTACACAAAGCATCTAGAAGAGTATGAGCAGGCAGAGTGTGGTGTGGCTTGTAGACTTCACAGTAAATAATAATCAAATAATGCAAAAGAAAGAGCAGCAGCCAACCAAGATGTAGGAAACAAATAAAAATTGAGTCATAACTGTAATTTCCAATACTTTATCCATGTATGGTCACCAAATAAGGAAAAAATGCATTGAAAAGCAAAGGCTTAGATCCCCGAGGAAGCCCAGGAGAGGCATATTGCTTCCATTTATAACAGAAAATCAACTGAAAACTTGTAATTGACAGGAAGGGAGTGACTTTATGTCCCTTGAGGTGCCCTAGGATCAGCAACAGGCAAATAGCATAAACATAATAAATCACAGAACAAGTTGTTTAATATGAATTTTTTTTTGAAAATAAGAATAAAATTTTGTAAAGTACAATAAATATAGAATGAGCTGTTGGCTGTGGGGCCCTGGTAAAGAAATACCCTGCTCCTTTTTTTAGGAGAGTCGATGAAAATATATGTTGAATGGGAAATTAGGTTTCCAGGAGTGCTTATTCATAGGCTGTTGAAGGATCCAATTAAACTGGAATACACTTTGTGTGGCTTTCATAATCATAATGACTGATTTCAATGAGTTTACTCTCGACTTAACCCAATATAATAGGAACGAAATCAAGCTGCTTATTTTCCTGCTGCGTATCCACATCTGTCCATCCCCTTTGAATGTTTTGAATAATGCCTTTTTAATTTTTTTCTTTTTTTTTTTTGAGACTAAAATAATATTTTCAGCTAAGGAAAATAAGTAGCTCAATAAATACCAAAACCAATAAAGCCTGGCTTCCCCCACTTTTGTGTCTCGTGGATGTCTAGCTTGATGTAGAGCTGAAAATGTAAATTATTTTTTTCTTACAGTTGCTGAATTGATACCTAATTTGGTCTGCAGCCTCTCCCTCAGCCTTGTGATCGCTCTCTTCATCAAGCTGCTCCATAGAAATGGAATTATGCTTTATTTTCTGGTCTTTCCCATTTCACAAGACCATTTGATCTTTGCTCTCAGAGAGGTCGTAGTCCCCTTCAAACTCTTCAGGTGTACTCTTCTTTTTTTTCAGTTTTATTTTTTTTTCCCCCTATTTAAAGTGGCTGATGTATGCTGAATAGCGCCAGACCACAGCCAGAACAGTGCAGAGATGCCCCCTCCCCACTGCACAGTGCTTACTCAACAAGCCCTCTCAATTCAACAGCAAACCACTGACACCTACACCTTGGTGCTTCTGTTGTAAGATGGGAGAAGAGCTGTACGGAGTATTTTTTTGTTGACTGTAGGAATATTCTTTGGCTTGCGTATGAGACTTGTGGCACATCTCGGAAGTCTTCCTGAAGTCAAGCTAGGTCATACGGTTTTACTTCCCACTGCACTAACTACCCAATCTTCTCTTGGCAAATCCTTGTTGGCCTTCCTTATCATAAATTAATTAAATCTCTTATGTTGGAAGGAACTTTTAGTGAAAACCATTGTTTCAGCTGAGGAGACATGCTGCAAATCCAGAAGGGTAGATAGCTGTTTTCAACAATAAATATTTCCAAATACGACAACAATTTAACTCTTGATAAAAGTCCCAAGACTTTTAGTTGTTCATACACACTGCTCCTGCAAAATTATGTTAATGGAAGGAGTTTAAATATTGATAAAAGAAAATTAAATGCAATTATGATAAGCCGTTTCATTTGATGCTCTTTTTGCATTAGCCAGTCCATAAATATTTTACTAATTTATTTTATTGAATGTTTTTTTGTCTGCACAATCTTACCTTGTGTTAAATTGTCCTGTTGGCTTAGCGCTTTCCTGGGTGCGTATTCATACTCAGCTGTGAGGGTTATGAAAATGCCTACTCTCCATTTCATGACTGCATCCAAATTTATGCACTTTCAAATAAAACCTGTGCAAAAAGGGGTGATCTCCATTTTGTAGGGGCAGTGCAAATGCTACAAGATACTTTAACATGAAGGCAGGTCAATCAAGCCATAATTGTCTCTAATTAGCACTTGCAGAAGCTGTAATCTTTTTATAAACTTTCAGCTGAGCAGCAGTAGGGTGAAAAATTACTTCTTGCCTGGAAAACCATTAAAAAATAATTTCTTTTGATTCTGTAGGATATGAATGAGACAAGCATGTGGCCTCGCACAGGAAGGGACTTTTGCCAGTTGGACACGAGCTCAGAGTGGTGTTGAGAAAAAAAAAATTCTAATGCAGCTTTTGCCAAATCTCTTGGTTTATCTTCTGAAGCGTGGGTTTCCTTTCAAATGACCATAATGAATGGTAGCGAGAGCTACTTTGCCATATCATGCAGAGTTGTTGGTTTTTTTCTTTTTGAAATGGCATTTTTATGGATTTTCGTATGAAAAAAATAGTGTTGCTGTGTGGTGAGCCCTAGGGGGAATTTGTGCTTCTTCAGACGTTCCTTTCACTCGCATACTCCTGTACTGTTTCTACCTGCTAAGTATCTAGCTCAGTTGTTAAGGAGCTACTGAATGAATAATGTTCTTATTTTAGCAAAGTTTGGTCTCAGTTTTGCTGTCTGCTCCTATTTCTGTACGCGTTAAGTCTTAAAAAATAAAAAGTATCTAAAATTATCCTTGGGTAAAACACTTTGAATTCCTTTCACCTTTTTCTTCTGTTGGAAGAGTTACGGCTTTGGTGAAAAAAATGGTTTGTTTTGTCTTTTTTAAATTTCGCTAGTTTCTAATACTTTTTAACGTTTATTTTTGTCAGTTATTGGCTCTGCGATCCTGTTTGTTACATAATACAGTATCGTATACAATACAATATTATAAAATACAGTAACAAACTGAAGGAAAAAAAGAAAAAAACCCTACCAAACGTCTTTACTTCTTTTTATTACCAACTAGAATTGTCGTTTGCTTGGATCTTCAACGAATATCCATCGTTTGTACAAGAGGACAGTCGGCGATTTGTCTCTCAAGAGACCGGTCACCTCTACATAGCCAAAGTTGAGCCGTCGGATGTAGGGAATTACACCTGCGTTGTAACCAGCACCGTGACCAACAGCCAAGTTCTGGGGTCGCCAACCCCCCTAGTGCTGCGCACGGATGGTATGACTTCACTTCTACACCATGAATAAATAACACATCTAGTCGTCAGTGAACGTTTTTGCCTCTTGCACGGTAACCTTTCATGCGTTTTCAGGGTATCGTTGCTTTATAAGACAAGCTATTTTGTGTTGCGTGCTCCTCTTCCTCTCCCGACAGTGATTTCACTGGCGGGTCCCTGTGCTTCTCGTCATGAATGGAGTGCAAGAGAAATAAGCTTGATTTTAAATTTAGTGTAATGTAATGCTAAAGAGAGAAAAAAAAGCTTGAAAAATGAAAAATTACCTTCTCCAATTGTCTCATGTAGGTGTGATGGGAGAATATGAACCCAAAATAGAAGTTCAGTTTCCTGAGACGCTTCCTGCAGCTAAAGGCTCAACTGTGAAGCTAGAATGCTTTGCGCTGGGAAAGTAAGTGTTTGACTTCACCCATACTGAAAGTTGAAGCACATTAAGGGTTCATTTGCAGGAAAGATGTGGAGTTCTGGCAGTCGTTTTGGCAGTGCTTTCTGAAGACTCTGTTTCTATCATCACAATTTTTGCCTTGGAATAAGAGGGCAAAGAGTCTTGGAGTAATTTATTTTGTTTAGAATTAAAATGTATGTGTTGGCAACACAGGAATTTACATTTCATTTCAAATTATCTTGAATAAGATCAGTGCAGTTTTGCATGTATCCTTTGACCTAGCACTGCTTTCTCTGTGTAGAAGGAAATGTTGTTGAAGTCTGCGAGAATTTTGTCTGAATTTTACTGTTAAATGTACTTGATGCTTTCATAATATTGTTCTTCCTTTATAGCTGAAATAAAGATTAAAATGCATTCCTCTTCTGAATGATATTTCACACACAATTGATATCTTTTCTCTTTCACAAATGATCTGAGAATGCATTTATGTTTCTGTAAATGTATTTACTTACCACTTTGCAGTTTATTTGCTGACAGCTTTGTCAGGTGTTCATAATTTTCAGCGCCAGATTGATAACTTAATCGCATGCTATAGCTTTGGTTCTCCAGCTAGGTGAGTGAGAGTTTTAAAATCAGAGAATGAAAGGCTGCTGTAGAATGGGAATTTGAAAAGACTTGCCTTGATTCTCCTTCCATGGAAGTCACTGGTAAATCTCGCCCGTCTTCAGGGGAGGCCAGTGCTGATTTACAAGGAATTTTACAATCATTGGACATTCACACAGATATTAATGAAAAATTTGGTACCGCAGATCATAGTGTGTGAAACAGAACGGTACATGCAGATCAGTTGCCATAGCATCTGACCATCTGTCATATACGGGACGAATACCACTTTTAATACAAGCTTTTAGTCACTTCTGAGTTTTATTGTATATTAGTTTAAGTTTCTAATTTTGACAGTCATGTACTTTAACCAAAGCTGTTTAAAATCCCATTATTTTCTTTTTAGCCCTGTGCCTCAGATTAACTGGAGAAGAACTGATGGTCTGCCATTCCCGAGTAAAATAAAGCTGAGGAAATCCAATGGCATGATTGAAATACCTAATTTCCAGCAGGAGGATGCAGGACTGTATGAATGTATTACTGAAAACTCAAGAGGAAAAAATATAGCAAGAGGACGTCTCACCTACTATGGTAGGTAACTAGCTTTCTCCTTCTCTCCACCTGAAATATAAACCACTCTAGGGTACTTTTGGGTTTATAGCTTCTGCAATACCGTCAAGCATTTGTGCTTAAAAATCCGTGGCATCTTAACTACTTGGAGAGAATGAGAACTTCTGCACCAGTTTTTTACGTAACGCTTGTAATAAATGTCCAGGCTCAAAAGGGTTGCTACGAGTAGGGCAGAAAGTGCTTGTGCTTATTTTTCTATGATGGAAAGACTTTTTAAACACTTCTTTTTGGTCTATTGGTGAAACCTTAGATTTTTAGTCAATTGGATTTATTTGGGGTATCATTTAGGCCTCACATTTACAGGAAATACAAATTTGATCTTGCTTTAGGAAGAGATTACTGATGGATATTGTCAATCCTTTGCTTTCAAAAAGGCCAATTTTATTTTAAAATGAGTAAATAAATGAGAGAATATAATCCAGCATAGGAAATGAAATAATATGAAATTTAATAGCTGGAAAGAGAGTCTCTTGTGCATTTAAGGCTATAGAGTGAAATAAGTATTGGCAAAGCACATTGGTGGTGTTTTAAAGCTAGAGTGATTTGCAACAAAGTGGTAATTGGCAATTTTTGTTAAAGCTAGATCTCAGCAAATATCATTTTCTTTAGGTAAATGGCAATTTAAAGAGCGTTTCAGACTGTGCTTTGGAATGCTATTCCTCATGTAGGAAAACTTGAGCAAAGATTTTTTTTTTTTTTTAAAGTTGTATAAAAAAGTATAGAGCGTAGCTACCGTGCAACTTCGAGCAAATGTTCTTTCCGGTTGCGACTTCTGTATGGGAAGCTGCCGTTACTGGAACACACAGAGTGCTGCAATGTAGATTTTAGCCAGTGAAGATTTTAATTTAAGGCAGAATAGATTTTATAAGGGGGAAGGAAAAGAGACTTCTCACCCCCCCCCCAACTTCCAAATTAATGATTACACTGAATCAGTGCCCATCATTGGGAATGTTCAAAGTTAGGCTGGACAGGGGCCTTTAAGTAACCTGTATTTTCCATGTACTAGTTGTAATTATGACTTTCTGAGAAATCCTATGAATAACAGAGGGCAAAGGATCTAAGATGCTTCATCTGCCAGTGTTGTCTGTCATTCCAAACTTGGCACTGTGTGCATTTGATTTTATAAAGTGCCTTTTATTTGCTACTTGAAAGTTTGAAGCAAGTTGTGGTTTTCACATCAGTTTGGCTCAGTATTCCTACTCCAGCTTTAAATCGGGGCAGTTGTAAGACACGTCAGTGTAAACTACACACAAAATAGAGTAGACTTGTTCCTTGGTCCTCGTAATGTAATTATGACAGTGGGCAATCTTACCCACTTCCCAAGTTGTGTTTTGCTCGTTAAAGAACACGGGGCTGAAATGAAGGGTGTTGCTAATCAATCAAAGCAAGCAAGTTGCAGTTTTGCAACAAGTAAACGAGTGCGAACATTTTCATTACAAATCCAGAAAGGGATTTGAACCCTCAGATAGAGTTCATATTCCAGTATAAATGTCTGCCCATATTAGATTCATCCCCAACATGGATGTTTATCCTAAGAAGAATAATGAGACCTGTAATGGCATTAACGGCACTCCAACTGTTTCATTTCATTTGCTCTGCTTAATGACACCCATTCTGCAGAATTAAGTAGATTTAAGTAATCTTTCTTATTTTGTTACTTGCTTTGTTGTTGCAAACAGAATGCCAGCAAAGTCTGTGTTCAGCATAGGATCATTTTAACACTTTTTGATAATTTGAAGGATTTTAATTCTGTTTGTAGTTTAATAATGTTCTGCAACTGAAGATAATATCTTCTGATGGCTTGCTGCTGCGTCTGATATCAAAGCTCAGAAATCTGTCTGGTAAAGAAATCTAACCATATGCCGCTCAGTCTTCCAATAAAAGATCAATATTTAAGGAAGTTGTTCTAAAAGCAGATGAGGATTTGGGGGAGATTAATGCAATATTCTGGAGACTTAGAATAAAAACCATCCATCTGCCGGAAAGTACCAATGCTGGCAAAGATGACTCAAATCTGCGTGGTATTGTTAGTGGATGTTGGCTGCTGTTAAAATATTTTATTGATAGAAGTGTAAGATGTGTCTGCTACTCATATATAGAAAAATATATGTATCAGAAATGGACAAATTCCTTTTTATTTCACTAGTGAAAACATTTATTTTTCTCTCCTCAAAAGAACAAGGCATGTTTCTGGCTTGCCCAAGAAAGAATATAAAAATTGGGGTTAACATTTTCTAAGTTTTCTTAGTGAAATAATGTGAAAAATCAATCTCTTCAGGGGAAAAAAAAAAAGACAAAAATTTTCCATTTCGTTGAAAAATAGAAGGTTTTCCTTTCTTTGCAGATTTTAAAGATTCTTTGTAGGTGAAACATGAAGCTAGACCTAAACAAAAGTTTGAAACATTTCATTGCTCTGCTATGAAGCGAAACACTCTCCTGATTTCTTTTATGAGCGGAAACTGTAAAATTTGAATTCTGAAAATTGGGGTTTTCAGTGTGTAAATGGTTTGATTAAAGAAAAAAAAATCAGTTATGTTTTCTGTGCTATCCTGCCTCTTCTTCGAATAATGAATTACAGTCTTGAAACCACAAAGCACTTGAACGTAGGCTCAGCTTTAATTTTATGCATAGTCATTTTCTCAAGAATGCTTATAAATTTGGTTTAGAAATTCTGTACACATCTGTATCTCTCTTCATGAAAAATAAAATGAGTGAGTTTTTCTAATTTCATTGTGGGTTTTAAATGCAAGTTGAAGTCGATAATTAAAATAGATACTCTAAAACAGATATTTGGGGTTCTTTCATAACATTACTAACAGACTATTGATCTTCCTTTTTTCTCATGACGGATTTTATCAAGAAAACCCAACATCAAATGTTCAGTTTTTTGTCCTTTGTACGCTTCCAACATTTGTTTAATGCCAGTTTTCTCCTCGGGGGAGTTCAGAAAGTGCTAAAAATAGGACAAGATTATCTAACTTTGATTTAATATAAAACCTGAATATATAAATAATTTGCTTTCACTTTATTAGTATATTCGTTTGTCATTGCTATTAGCCCTTTGCATAAAGAGGTAATAGAAGAAGAAATAATGCATGGAGACATTTCACGGCATGGAAAAATGAGAAGAGATGGAACAATTACATTTTTGTATTTTAAGATGCAATTAAACATGTAACATGGTAGAGATATGTAAAGCAATTAATTTAAAGTATAATTGAAGAAAATATATCCTTAATTAGTATATGCTGATTTAATGCAACTCAGGCTTGACAGTACCAAGGTACAATGTTTAATAGGGAGAAAAAAAATCTGCTGCTGTTCTCCTTTTGCTCTGCAGTGGTGGTCTGTGATAGCAAAGATGATCCCCCCCCAGTTATGCATAGACTCTACATAATTTTTTAGTATATCAAAAAATACTTGTATATTTTGTTAATGACTTTGGTAATAATGTACCAGCAAAATGATACTGAAATGACGTTATTCATGTATATGGAAGAGCCTCACTATTTAAGGCTTTTGTCTTGATAGCCTGACTTGGTCTTGTTCATGGAGATGTCTTCAAAACATTGACTACAAAACTGTAAATGACTAAATAATATCAAGGAGTTGCTGAGTTTGATCAACCTAGAGTTTAGTTGTTGATGCTGTCTAATCATTTAATTGTCTTGCTACAGAGACAAATTGTTAATCTTTTTTACATACTAAAAATTTGAGAGCATTTTTAGTTTTGAATGGAAGTCAAATAATGGACGTCTTCAGGGATGTGTTGGATGCTTCTCTAGGCCCAGTTGTTTTATCAGAAAAAAGTTATTCATGCTTATAGTCACTTGGAGCTCTGAGATAAAATAAGGTTCATCATTGCTGCAGGCATCAGTATGAGTGTCATAGCCTGACTTTCAGATATACTACCTAGAAAAATGAAGGTCACATTTTCTGGGTATTTTTTTCCCCAGTATGCTTCATAGCTGTTTCTCTTGAACTATGGAAAACTCCTGTGATTTATTGCCCAACTGCGGAGCTATCCAAAGGTACTTTCAAAAGAGATTTCCAGCCCAGCTTTCACACTGTATATTTCAAAGTAATGCTATGTATATGAGCAGACCGCATCTTAGGTGCGAGCCCCAATTAGAGACTGTTATGGAAGAGCTTCCCGTAGTCTTCTGCCTCCAAGCAGAGGCATGGCAGACCTCGGTACGCTCTGGGAGAGCGCGGTGTCTAGACAAAAGTCATGGGCCTGAAGCTCTCTGCCTTTCCTTCGTGTTATTCCTATGGCGTACGGAATTAGGAGATTTTTATTGGAGTCTCCTACTCTGAAGATCAGATGTAAAAATTCCTGTTGACATGCATCGTGCGATGTACCCTACACATTATTTACAAATCAGATCTCAGCACAGCTTCTGAAAAGTATCAGCTCCTTCAGCCATTGCTTCCAAGAGCTTCATTGCAGTCACTCACTGCGGTTGGTCTTCATTCGCATTAAACCCCAGAATGGGTTTCTTAAAAATCTAAAAAAAAATGGTTCTTGCTTTCCTTATGGCCTACAGGGATGCCTGGGCTATCTAGCTGGAAGAAAAGGGTGATCATACCTGCCAAAAAAAAAAAAAATGACTGAGTCTTCTCACTGGGATAAATTTTATGAAGTTACTACACACTTGTATCACTTCTTGCCCATGGGACCATGAAGTATTGCAAGGAGTATTTTAGGCAAAAACAACTAAAGCAAAATAGAGTCTGGTGGTTTTCCAAGTGACTGGCTATGAGGCTGACGGCTAACCTTCCTTAGCAAATCAGTTACCTACAAGTATTTCGTCCTAAGGGAACTTTATATGAATCTTTTGTGAAGATTGCACAGCAAGTTCCTGAGAACTCTTACTGTTACCACGCAATACGGATTCCTGTCATAGTCTCAAACTCTGCGCTACAAACTCCGTTGAAATTAACTTCCAACCTCTCAACTTACAGGACATAATCTTTTTTTCATCTCAATGAAAATATGTTGCCTGCTTGCCTATTCCTTGCTTAAGGAGGAAGGAGCAGTGTCTCCTCAGGAAGATCTAAGCTGTACACCCAGCCAATGCAGTAGCTCCATGAGAGAATGAGACTTTGTTACTAAGTCATTAGTCTTCCTTCAGGAGCACGGACATGGCAGTCATAGTGGAACCAGATGTTCTAAGCATAACATTTGCCTAACAGTGACTAGACCTCAAGAGGAATAAAGTTGTATATTCAGAATTATTTAGGTAATCAGACAGAGTTCAATAAAAAGGGCAGTGCTGGGTTTGGAAAGTCACGCCTATCTTTTGAGAGGGTATGTAGATCTGCTGATGCGTGACCTTCTGTCTGCACTTTTCTCAGCTGCTGCAATGTGGACATCTTTACCTTGGCCAAGATTCAGAGTATTCAGTGGAATATTCCCAGCTGGAATTGCCCCTGTTTCACTGCCTTTTCAATTTTGAACTGGTTAGTTGAATTGTTCTTTTTCAGAGAGTTTCTAATACTTTTGCAGCCTACTTTAAAGACTTTGAGATGTGGCAGATTGAAAAGGGTATTTTTCTATCTGCTGAATTCTTTCACCAGTAATTTGAAAAGAAAAAGAGCCTTCCGCAAGAAAATCACTAAAGTCTACATGAACACTCTCCCGCGAATGAACGAGCACCATAAATTTCTCACGTTGTGGCTTAGGAAACTGTTCTGTTCATTTCTGGCTTGAGTGGTTGTCTTGCTCCATGCTTTCCAAAATGACCCAGTTCATCCTATCTACCTTGGAGACTTGGGAAACCATCCTATGGAGACTGTCTGACATGAAGAGTCCTAAAAAGAAGATTTATGGTGTGGACAATGTTTTGCTTATTAATGGAATTGAACTCAAGGTCTTGAACTTGATATTAGACTATATTTAACCTACTTTCAAGTGAAGATATGCAGCAGATGTGAAATATTGCACGTGTATGGATCCATCAATAATTCAAGCACTGTTGCTTGTTGCATAAATATTTAGGTACACAAAGTGCAGGAAGCATGCCGACATGGAGTCGTGAGCTTTCATCCCCTTGACACATGTGGGGCAAATATGCCAAATGACAGTGTGAGGTAAAGTGATGGCTCGTTCTTGAACTCTAGTGTTGTAACATGAGCTTTCAAGGTTTAACCAAAATTAATATCAGTAAGACAGTACATTTGTCTGACACAAAGATCAGGTTATCCTGTCTTTTAGTGCTGACCTTGATAAAAGAGAGTGTAAAAATACCTAATTCCTAAATCAGTGAAAGGCCTTAATCCTCATGGGGTATAAGGGATGTACAAAACAAAAGAAATAACAGAAGGTTTCACTCTCTGTTCACCGTTTGAATTCCAAAACCTCTGAAGTTAATTTATCAATGAATACATTTTGGTAAGTTCTTCTGTGAGCACTAAATCCTAATCATGTTTACACAAATCATGAATAGTATTAAACCTTGTTATCATAGAATTATGGTACTTAGGTGATCATGTTGAGATCTTATCGCTGTATGGCAGAGTATATGATGGAGAGAGAATTTGTATGCTAGAAAAGAATGAATCTTTTTTTGATGAAATGAATACCAACCTTCATCCAAACGTTGGTCTGCTGGTCTTGTGCCTATGGCAATGGAACAGGTTCAGCTCTCAGCTGTGCTGCACGCTTCCCTTGTGGCTATAGCCGAGCCATTAATTTCCCTGGTCTGAATTAATTGCTGGTGTAGCTCCATTGTAGTAGGAAGTTCAACAGGAATTAATCTGACCTTCTGTGCTTCCAAAACTCATCTCTTTTAATAATAATATTTTGTATCACCAGGGACTTTTTTTTCTCCTAGTTGTTTAGATATGAGCGTTAAGAGATTTTCCTAAATTACCAATTCAGGAAAACCTTTTAAGGTAATCAAATTGACTGGAAAATTCTTTTGCCCTTATATGCCTCTATGTATTTGCAACCAAGTTTCATCCTACTTTTTATCTGTTTTCTCCGTATGCAATGTCCAGAATTTATCTTTTCTTGGAGAAGCAGCATATACTGAGATTATAAACTTTCTAGTAAATTGAATAAATTCAAAGAAAGTTCACACAAATTAGCTATAAACCAGTGTTATGTTCTGTGTGAAATAGCGCTAAAGGAATAGACTGCTGTTGTCTTTCATGCAGTGATGTTTATTTGCAAAGTGGGCTTTTTTTTTTACCCTATGAAAGCTGTAACAGATGTTTTAAATTCTGTCTTTACAGTTTCAGTTGTATTTTAGGTAATTCTGAAGGATGTATGGCATTAATATATCAAAATTTTGTTTAAAAATTAGTGATTTTTATGGACTTTATTAAGGACATATTCTGGTTTGCATCACCTAAATGCTGTGCTGAGACTAACACTTTCAAAAACAGTCTCGTATATCCAGGTATTCATCCAGTTAAGTACCGAGTAACGTTAGAAAACAATTTAAATGGTATTTAGAACTAAGGCTGACATACCATTACATTTTTTTAGGACTTAAAGGATTCTCTTTGGTGTTAATTTGATGATTTAGCGACATCAATTATTTAATTCCAGTATCACCACTGATTTCTTTGTCTTACATTTACCTCAATTTCAAAGTTGTGTTGTTTAATCGTTAGTGATTTTAATATTGGTTTCACTAGTTCAGCTTTAGTGATCCGTAATCTCAATTTTCTTTTGGTTTACTGCTTGTAATAAAAATGTATAAAGGGAACAGTGAGTAATTTGTTTCATTAGGTGACTTGAAGCAGAACCAGTGAGAACCTCTGTTGGTACATACCAGTCTACGCAGAGAATTGATGAGTGCTGTGCAAATTAACCCATTGATTCTCATATGGAAAAATAAGTTGTTAGGGTCTTTATTGTTATGTGTATTTCATCTGCAGCAAAACCTCACTGGATCCAGACGATAAAAGATATTGAAGTTGCTGTAGAGGACACCTTATACTGGGATTGCAGAGCAAGTGGGAAGCCCAAACCATCATACAGGTGGCTGAAGAATGGAGACCAACTGTCAATAGAGGTAACATTCTGTTTTAAAAACATGATGCTATGTAAAATTAACAATACTTCATATGAGAATTCACAAAGGTCTGTTAGTCAAGAGAAATAATAGTTGATACTCGTATGTTTGTCAAGAGCATCCAGACGGAGACTTCAAAAGCTGCAATACCAGAAACACAAAGACAAATTGTGTTGTACAAAAAGGTCCCAGCAAAAAGCAGATCTAAAAGCAATGATAGAACCATAGAAATATGTAAGGGAAGACTGGAGAAAGAAGCTTAATTGAAGTCTTGCATTAAGAACCATAAATGAGGGGTAGAGAACTTAAATGATTTTGTTATACTTGCTATTGGCATTTCATTAAAGGTAATAAGAAAACATAGTCAAACTTCTTGATTAAAATAGACAAGACTCCTAAAATTCATACTTGATGAAAAGATTGAAGTATAAACAGCAATGTAATGTAGGTAATTGTTTTAATACAGTTGTTGAAGTAAATTAATGGAATGGAATGCATTCGGTGAGCAGGGAAAAGAGATTGTACTTAGAAGATGAGATACTTGGTCTCCTAGATCAGAAAAGCAGAAAAGCCTCTGATACCCATATTGATGTTAAATCTCACTGCTTCATTGAGAAAA
The DNA here is from genome assembly GCF_000687185.1 of Egretta garzetta. NCBI lineage: Eukaryota > Metazoa > Chordata > Aves > Pelecaniformes > Ardeidae > Egretta > Egretta garzetta. Next base: position 2,685,015 of record NW_009260758.1, read on the forward strand.
CTGTCTGGTTCTGGTTATCAGGAATATAAACTGTGGGCTCTAGCCCATCGCAGGAAGGCATTTTGTCCTTGGCCAGTGCGTTGTGCTTAACGTTGGCACTCACAGTTGAAGAGGGAAGAGTGACTGCTCAAGTGAATTCAGTAGATGGCTATGAAAAATGATCTAAGTGCTGAAAAACATTTCCTGCCATTCAGAATGTTATATGCTCACTAAAAGGAATGGTAGTGTTTTGTGGACAGGTTAAATGAGGGAGTACAAAATCTCATTGCAGTGATTTAAGAGCATTGTTACTGTATCACACAAAGTCACTGAGGTAAGGTGCTTTTTTACCTCGGGAAGTACAGAAATACCTTCTCACATTCAGTCTTCCTGTTTCTCCACTTTTGAGTATTGGTGTCCAGCCCTTCGGCATGGTGTCACAGCATAAGTATGACTGGGAATATTTAAGGACTGTAAACTATAGAACTAACTCTTTGAAAGCCAGTGCTGAGGAGACATCAGAAGAGGAGTTCTCTGTGTATAGTGGTCAGTTGCCTTCAGCTCCTTGACTGCAATGATCCTTCTTCATGCTGGGCTTCCTCCACAAAAATCTGCTGGGGTTGTTGTGCTTAGCTCACCTTCTCCATAAACAAATCTTTTGTAAGGAAGAGTGAGAAGAGCAGCTTGAGGTGCCAGAGAGAGGATCGAGACATAGAGACTCAGGCTTGTTCCTCTTTGGGATTGCTTTGTCCTTTGTCTAACTGGCTGAGCACCTTGCAGTAAACTGGGAGGGGACCTGTCAAGGAAGGAGTTGAGCTGAGCTGGCCTGGCTTGCCCGTAGGTAGCCAGAGTCACCCTGCAGTGGGGCCAGCTGTAAGTACATACCCTTAAGAAAAGGGAGAGAGTGACTACCATTGCATTAGGCCCGGTAAGCCAAGTTCAGATCCAAAAAAAAAAAAAAAAAACCAAAACAGAAAGTGTTTTTGAGCAAACAGTTTGTTCTTTTGTCCATTCCTGTTTCCCTGGTTTTCCCTAAAGGAGAAGCTCCTTTGGTTTTGTCTTTGTCACTGGTTCCTTTTTTTACCAGTTCCTGCCACTCTGTCTTCCAGTTAGTCACTTCTTACCATAACTCGTTACCAAGAATAAGCAAGGTGAGAAGATCCCTATACTTCAGTAGCTTTCTCGGCTCTAAGGCACATAAATATGTGTCTTCCGCTTAATGAATGTTGGAATTTTTTCTGCATAGTATTACAGAGAGCTCATTAGCAAATGGCATGTGTGAAATCTCTAAATAGTATGAAATGCCAGTGCCATCTGTATAGTTTGGATACTCTGGTCTGTCGTGAGGAGCCTAGTATGATTTTGTCCGTATTTCTGGGGAAATACAAGGGTATTTGAGATTGCAAAGCCTCTGTGAAACGGAGCAAGTTTGAAGAATCTGTATCATACACTGTGTTACCAGGTGTCTGTATCTGATCACTGTTGCTATGCCATGATGCAGTCATGTCACTTATTTTAGACTGTTCTCATGATTATGCTGTTATGTTTACCCCGTTTATTGTATTTATGCTGTCCTTTTTGAATTTCTTACTTATTTTAAATTTTTCACAGGAAATATATCATCAATAAAGATATTTTTCTTAATATTCAGGGAAGGATCCAAATTGAAAATGGTGCACTTACAATATCAAATCTAAATCTGACAGATTCGGGCAGATACCAATGCATAGCTGAAAATAAACATGGTGTCATCTATTCAAGTGCAGAGCTCAGGGTTGTAGGTAAGATTTTCTTTTTTTCACTAAACGACAAACCTCGTTCTCCCTCTCTACACAGCCTCCACCTGCCTCGTGTTCCACCTCGTCGTGTTCTCAAATTTAACTCGCTCAGATGCTATCACTGAAATAAACATTTTTGTCGACCTAATATTTTTATCGGCAATGCCAAGGACTCGACTCATCTGCTTCCAGAGGATTTGCAGTCCAATCATTCAATTGCTTTAAACCAGAACCCAGCTAAATTATTAATTAGGGGCAGAGCAGAGATGGGGGCTTGGACATGGGCCCAAAGATGAAAACTGCTCGTGTGGTCTGGCGGCAACCCTGGCTCGGCACGTCAGTCAGCTGCACTCACCTTCTGCACCCCCGCTCCCCGGCTCCTGGGGGGAGCCATGCCATTTAAAAGCAATAGGCTGCTCTTCTGCGCAGCCTTTCTTGATGGAGGGGACAAGGGATTGTCATTCAGTCATGCAAACGGTGTGTGCTTGAGTCTGAAACAGTGGCAGCCGTTTGTTGGAGGGAAACGCTGAACTTGTACCTGCCTTATGCACTCATGTGCTTGTGCAATTCCTACCTCCGACGCAGACTGACTTCAAAACTAAGCCTTGTAAGAGCAATGTGTTTGGGGGACACGAGTTGGTGCCTTTCTGTTGTTAAGATTGCAGTCAGTCAGCAGACTGCTCCCTCAGCCTTGGTCTCCTAAAATACTGGATTTCCTTTCCAAGTTCATGGTTAGTATAAGTAGAAGCCATGTGCCTTTTCTTAACTGCTAGTTAATGCAGACTGTCCCCGTTGGGAATGAGCTGCGCTGTAGTTCTGTGTCATCTAACATACCTGATCTGACGCGCGTTCTCACACGCAACTAGAAGCCAACCAGTTGCTTGAGTTTTCGTGAGGCTGCTGGTGTTGGCTTAGACAAGTCATGTACGCTCAGGCTCAGCAAAGTGTAAACTTAGGCACGTGTTTAACGCTCGTTGGGTTCAGTGAGCTTCAGGGCGGATGAAGTCGGTGTGATCGTCTGTGCATGCTTCACTAGGTGAGGTACTCTGCATAACTGAGACCTTTACTTTTGTGCCTGTATAAGGAGGAGAAACACATAATTATCCAATAGAAGATGTGGTTGAATTAACTAATTCATGGGTTTAATTATGTTTGGAAGCTGAGAAGTGTCATGTAAGTGCTAAATAGTAGTATCATTAATATGATGAAAGGTGCTTTATTTCACTGTTGCTATCCCTTCTGTTTTAGCTTCTGCTCCAGATTTCTCCAAGAATCCAATGAAGAGGCTGATCCAGGTGCAAATGGGCAGCACGGTTACTTTTGAATGCAAACCCAAAGCTTCCCCTAAGGCCAAGTGCTCCTGGAAGAAGGGAGGTGAGCAGCTACACGAAAATGAAAGGTATCGAGTTACATTGGTTTATTTGTTTCAGTCTTACAAAAAGCTTGTTTATGTCTTTTTATGCGAATAGTGTCATCTGTAGATCCAAATAGTTGTAAAGTCTCTCTGAAGTCTGGCTGGCTGGGGGTGTTGTTTGGTTGGTTTTTAATTGTTATTGTATCTGAGCACTGAGAGTACATGCGTATTGCTTTCTTTAAGGTCAAGGGCCAGATTTTATTTTCAGTTTAATGCAGAGTTTGGCCTGATTTAGCGAGAACCAGGTACTGATAAAAAAATGGAAATACAAAGCTTATAAAGTAGTACTTAAAGCCTTTAGCAAAATACTCTGAAAATGCTGGCAAGGAGGCAGGTGAGGCGTATTACAGCCATGGTGATCATGTGGCTGGGAGGGAAAAAAGGAGGGTTTGGAAAAAAAAAAAGAATTCCACTTGGCAAAAGGTAATAATTGGTAGGTCCAGAATAGCACTCTTACCATACTAATATTTTCATTTTTACTGTTCTAGCGCTGTGTTTGTTTATATAGGAAAAGTTATTACAGAGATGACTCAAGATCGTGGGTCACACACACACACAAAAGCGTTATGCAAGGTTTTCCAGGGGATTGCAAGACAGACCTCATAAACCCAAACACTTGAGCTGAATGGTGACAGACGAAGATCAATATTGACAAATGTGCAATACGCTTTGGAAAGTAAAAGTGAAACAGTAAAACCACTTGTATCCAAGTGTTGTAAATTAACTGGGAACACTTAGGGAAGTAATGTAAGCATCACCGTGCACAGGTGGGTGCAAACATCTGCTCGGTGTCCGTTATCAGTTAAATAATAGAGCCGTGATATGTATGGGACAGAACAGAAAATAACGTTTAAAATTTCCTTATGCCATTACAAAAATTCATTCCCTTGGCTATTGTATTAAGTGCTGGTCATCTTCTCTCAGAAATATGGAGTGGAGGTAGATGACAGATGGGTGATGAAAATATTTAGAAGCGTGAAAAAATTACGATTGCATGACTTCAGGAAGAACTAAGAGGTGTGTGAAAGAAAATGAGATGCGTACTCATTATGAATGTACTTGTTCATACATATACTTAATTTCATGTGCATGTTGTGCAGAGGAAAACAGGAAAAGGAAATAAAAATACGCTTTCAGGTTCCTTTCAAGCAACTGTGAACTTTATCTACCAACGATAACCTACGTTAGCATTTCTTTAGTGCTTACGTGACAGTGAATGTGTTTTGGTGTTAGCAATTCTCAGTGGAGAGTTTGTGATTCATACAATATGTAAACATTTTTTTCCAGCGGTAACCGTTAATGCATTATTGAATTAGTCATAAACTAAAACTGCCCAAGTCTGCTGATCAAATTGTATAATCAAACTATGCAGGGGCATACGTCTCTGCACTCTGGAGGAGCCGTTTGCTTTGCACCTTTCCAATGTCGGGGATTACTGCCTTTTCAAGCTTTCTGTTTCACATCTTAATATTTGCATAGACTGGCAGTTTCAGGTAGTGAACTGAGACAGGAAGAAGAGCCCTTGAATGAAAGGTGTAATTAAGATAGTTACATATCTGATTTAGCATGAAACCAGGCAGTTTGGTACTTGGGGCATTCCAGCTACAGCACTTCAGCCCTCGGTACAGGCTCTAGAAACTCTGAGGAGCAGAATTAACTATTTGGGAGCTTAGTCTGCCCTGAGGTCAGCCTTTCTGCAGCCAGTTGCTGGAATATCTGAGTTAGATACAGACTGCAGTCACAGCCACAGCCGCAGAAGGTCACAGGGTTTGCCTGGGAGCAGTGGGGAGAGGATGACTGCGAGCGTTCCTCTTGCACCGCTTTGGGATCACCCTGTACTTGGGAGGATAATTCAGGGACAGTGGTATCACTGAAGTGTCCAAAAGTCCAGTAATGAGACTGAGGAAATGGAACATTTTGGTTTTGAAGGAGGATTGCTATGGCAGCGTGTTGTCATTTTGTGAATGAACACCTGCTCCTCCAGGTCTTGGTGGTTTGTTTTTTTTTTTTTTACAAAGCTTAGCCTCTCATCGGGAAGCCATTTCTGAACCAGGTGAAATTCTTCTAGTCCTGTTGCTGTAAAACACCATATCGTGCTTTTGTTCTGAAATTTCTAAACGCAAAAGATGCTACCAGCTAAGTCAAAACTTCTAGAGGCTGTGATTGAGAATATTATTTGCTCCATTGTAAGGATAGACTTTTCCTCATACCCGAAAGGTTTGGACGCTTGCTGTCATCTTCATCTGTGTAGCTCTGGCTCTTTCTTCACAGGGACCACAACAGTTTTCGTGTGTTCAAGTGTTAAGCGTTGTCAAATGTGGCAATTTGGCAGAAGATTAGGCATCTGTCATTACAGAGCTTGACACGGTACCACTGACGTGCTAGATGGCTGCAAGCCTGGAAGCAAGCGAGCAAAATCTCATTCAAAATAACACTGGGTGGTTTTTCTTTCTGTGTGAAACCTCCCATCGTCTCATAATGACATAGTATCACATTGATAAACAAATCAGTAACACAGGGCCACAACAATCTCTAAAACTCATGTGAAACCTGTTGCTTTTTCATGATTCTCATTTGTTCTTATTTTTATGGTCACTTTTGTGAAGCACGTCCATAAATGCATAGCATTTGATATTCTCCATTTGGGAAAATTCCTAATTTTTGTCCCCATACCATTTCCATAAAAAGGCAAGCAAGAGAAATGGTATCCTTCCCGTTCCTGCCTGTCTCTTGCTGGAGCTGCCTGGCATCAGCCTTCAGATAACCCGTGTGGGTTCGATTCATGATACTCAAAGCTGCCAGGCTTGCCTGGACCTTGCAGGGCTCCACACACGTCCAAGAGAAGAGCGTTCCAGCCTCTACTTCTACATTGCTCCACGAGCTCTCTGGGTAGGCATCAGGTCCGGTCTTAATGGCTGCTTTGCATTGCCCTTCAAAAGCAGGACCCACCAATTTCATTTGTGGTGATGGTACCAGGGTAAAGAAAGTAATGTTCAGTTTCTGAGAATTTATTGATCATACGTGTTGCTGCCTGCTTAGATTTATGGGCATAAATTACAGCTTTTAGTTCTGCAAAGTGCAGGTATTTCCAAAATATGGCCCAAAGTGTCTCCTGGTATATTTTTTGGCAGCACACTGTAAATGGCTTACAGAGGAAACATAATAACAAGCCAATAATCCTGAATTAATCTAAATGAAGTACACTCACCTTCAGAGAAAAGCAGAAATGTGATTATTTGCAGAAAGCGCTGGAGTTCATTACTGTCTGCTATGAATAACTGCAATTCATGACTTTCTTGCAGTTCTACAATTCTTGCAATTCAGGAAAGTGTTTCCAATTAGTAGTACATTTTTCAACCATTAACTACGTTTCTAATGGAGAAGTCTGTTGGAGGGGGTGTCTTTTTTAATTCCAGAAAAAGGGAGGAATGAGTTCCGAAAAGGGGTAATGCTGGCCACGGAGGTCCAACATGCTCTTTACCTAGGAGAGGTAGGGGAGGCAGAATGAGCTTAACTACACTTGGAGCTCAGACCTAGGGTAGGGTCTGGGCTCACAGGGCGCTCCTAAGGAGAGACAGAGAGAGACTGGGTGTGAGATGGAGACTGACATTCCCCTCCCTTACAATTGCCATTTGCTTGTAAAGAGCAAGAGGGAAATCAGAGTCTTCAAAGAGTGCAGCAAGTTATTCTCCATAAGTCAGTTCCTGCAAGGGAACAGCTTTTGCACTACATCCCACATGGATAAATACTGTATGGTTTCCCAAATTTGCCCTTGAGTAGTTAAAACCATATTCTTGTTGATTTTGGTAGGTCTGCTTGTGGTATAGTGGAGTTATTCAGTGCTGGGAGACGACGGGGACAGTGTAATGTTTGGGTTTTCATGTGAACGTACACAAATGTTGGAGCATGTCCTCTTCTGAGGATGTGCCAGCACGCTCCGCCAGTGCTCTGGTATAAAAACCACGGTTAGACAGTGCTAGTTTGGGCTGTACCTAAACTGGGAAGGCTTTCTGGAAGGCTTAGAAGCCAAACATGGCTTAGCATTGAGGGTAGAACTAGTCCTTAATGTCAGCTGTAGAAGTGAAAATGTTGCATGAGAAGCAGCAACATGGAAAGAATTGGTATGCTTTAAGAAAATTCCCATTTGAATAAAAAAAATGAAGCACAAATAACTCCATTACTTCCATGTATTCATAGTGTTCTGTCGTGAGAGAACTCCTGTTTTGCTGGAGGTACTGACCATATTACTTTAGTAAAGCCTGAAAGATTTTCATTTTGACGGCGCTGTTGCTTGTATTCTTAATTTATTTTTAAATGGTGCTGCGTTTTCTGTATGTAGAAGATTTGGATAATGACTCAGTAAATTTTAATTAAATGAGCTGAATATGATATGTCTTGTGGAGGGAAGAAAATCTCATTCAAAATGGATTCATGGGCGCTGCACTGAGAAGTCTCTCAGTGTTAAGAATACAATCTTGCTGCTTGTTAGTTTTGCAAAATATGTATGGGGGTTTTTTAGAATATCTTGAATAAAGAGAGCTAGACCATAAAGAGTAGTGGAATACAGAGAGAAGTGAAAGCGTAGGGGTCACTGTAGAACATGCAGAAGGAAAGACAGAAAATGGGAATTAAATTAATTGGGTATTGAAGAAAGATATGCCTCCCACCAGAATGCAGTTTTGCACCTTTGAAATAAATAATTACCAGGAATTCTCTTGTCTTGTAATGACTGCCAGACTAGGTACTGAGGGCACCTGATTTACCTGGCACAGGTAATTTTTTACCCTGTATTATGGCTATAGTGTGTACCACCACACTAGGAGCAGCTTGTAGTTACTCAGGCTGTTCCTTGCCAACCATCTGATGTTACAAGGCCTTTAAAAAATTTCTCTATTTTATTTGCATTAGCCACAACTAGGTTTTGCTTATTCCAGATTAATCTGGAGCACCTCCTACTGATACCAGGCCATAGCCCCCAGTGTCTCCAGGTAGAGAGAGCAGAGGATGCAAACTGTAGGTGCCTTCACGTACCTCCTCTTGTGTTGAAAAGCTGGCCTGGGACACCTCCATCTCCAGATGGATGTGCTTCTATTTTCCTTTTATCCTCCAAAAAAGGAGGATTAGATGTTTAACCAAGGTTAAATACTCTTTGATAATGGTTTAACTCATGAAAAACGGAAGACATACCAAAATATGCTGCAACCAAGATAACCCCTTTAAAGATTTCTTTAAATATTTTGATGTATGTGTATGATTTTAATTGATATCTAGCACTAGACGGTTGCTGCATGTCAGCTGTGGTGGGTCCTGTGCTCCTGGCTCAACTACCTGGCGGGAAACAAGGGATTTTGAGATCATGTGGAGCAGTGTTTTACCTGTAAACACATCCACCTTTATTCCTAGGTGTTTCTAGATTTACCAAGACCAGAAAAAGACAAAAAGATGCTGGGAACTTTAACTTCACAAAAAAAGCATTCCAGGGCAATTCTCTTTAAAATCTCCAGTTTCAGCATCTTTTAACTGTGGCAAAGTGATGTCAAATTAAGGGGGAAAGAAAAGAGGAGAAATAATTCCTGATAAAATGTTGCATGATTCTTAGAAGCATCAGTTACTGGTTTTATCTTCCCTACGGTTTGAATTAAGTATTTTTATTTCATTTTGCATTACAGTTTGAAATGCTGTGATGTGGAAAGTAATGCATTTACTTACCAGTACTTCAATAGGAGCGCTTTTTTTTTGCTGACTTTCTTGTTAATTAATCTGTTTTAATTTAGTTGGAATTTGATTGATATATAAAAAGGCAGTTTTGACCCACTTTTCCACTGTTCCTTTGTACTGAAGTGTTATGAACTGGAAAGCAATATGTTTATGTTTATTATCATACCAATAAGGATCTGAAATAGTTGGCTTTTCTGCTGAATAATCTGACAAAAAAGGCAGTGATTACTTAGTTTGATTCTGTCTGTTATGTTAATAATAAAATATTGTCGCAGAAAGACGAGCAAATTTGCATTCATTAACCGTTTCATTAATGACACCAAATTTCAGGTAGCAGCCTTGTGGTCTTGGATCCTGAGGGATATTCTGGCCCTTAGTCATGTGTATATGGTTGTACCGCACCAACATTTCAATTTAACAGGATTTTGGTCGGTAAGGCAAGGCTACCCCTAGGTAGGGCGAACCCCTAGGCAATGCTGTCCCAGTTCTCTGACCAAGTAGGTATGGGGACAGTGCATGCAGAACGGCTTGAGTCTTACACTACAGATACTGAAGCTGACAGATCTCATATTGGCATCCTGGAGCACCGCTTGCCCTCTAATCCCGGATGATACTTGTTTCAATATCCGAAAATAGGAAAATTTGGTGCAGTCTGTAACAATAGTAAAATACTTTATCAGTATGCGAAGTACATGCACTCATTTCACAGTTGGATTTCTCCATGGTCAGTTATGACTAAGATAATTAATAACACAGTACAGTGTCATGTATAAAACCTGACAGTCTGGATAGAATTGATGGAGGCTGTAATCCCACTGACGTCCCTCAACTGTCTGGAAGATCTGTAGTGCCAAATACCTGCTCCTACTTTGGGTGGGACAGGAGGACTCCTGCACTTTTACCAACACGGGCCTCTCAAGTCAGGAACCCTGAAGTGGGTAAATCCCTCTCCCCGTTCTGTTGACCTCAGTCAGAGGGCATGGGCATGAGTTAAGACATTGTTATTGTAGGTTTGTTTAGTTGGGGGGGGTATGCCATCCCTTTGACTATTGGGAAAAAAAAGAATCTTCTCCAAGAGTAATTCCCCACAATTTTGCTCAAGAGTTAGCGAGAGATGATGATTTTGTCAATGATGTTTTGATCTGATGACCAAACAGGTCCTAAATCAGCCTCCAGTTGTGCAAATGGTTATGTGCCAAAGCATTATTCTGCCAATTATCTCTATTTCACAGGGGTAAAAGTTTCTGCCATTTGCTAGTGCATCAAAGTGTGCAGGTTGTTGAAAACGGAATTCACTTTGAAAATTGCTGGCCTTCAGCAAAGTGTATTGGAAAAATGCTTGTAGATACAGGGAGCACCAAAGGATGTGTTATTTTTTTGTGTTAGAGAACTGGATCGCTTCCTGGCAGCGGGCCAGCCAGAGTACATTTGTTTTATCACAGCATGCTACTATCTAATAATTTTAAGTATACTAAAAGCTTCGGTTTGTCTAATGTTTCAGC
>NW_009260758.1:2695428-2697834 GCF_000687185.1 Egretta garzetta
AGAGCTGATTCTGGGTTTAGCGTTTTCATAGGTTGCGCTGCATTTACTGTTTTGTAATTGAAAAAGTGAAGCATTTCTCTTTTTCATTTGCCAGTAAAGATTTTATTTTGACAATAATTTTTTTCTAGAACGGATTTGTTGGTGGGGTTTTTTTGTTGTTTTTTTTAAATTCTGGAAAAAAAAACTTGATTCTTAATTATATCTTGGTTTTAATAAGCCTATTGCTTAATTAGTTTAGGCAAGCTAGATTTGCAGGTAGCTCAGAGCACTCTCAGTGTGATCCGTTTTAATTAAACAATAGACATTTTCTGGTCTATACTCCGATGCTATTTTTTCCTTTGTTTGATCTCAGGCTTTGTCAACACTGTTGGGTTTTTATTTGGTTTTGCATTTTTGCTATTGGAAACTGCTTCAAAGTAGATGATGCGGTACAAGCCTTTGCAAAATACACGGATGGCTCTAGAAAGTCCGACGACTCAATAGCTTGCTTGCAACCATAATTGATATATTTTAACACCTTTTATTCATGTCGTTATAATTACCTATAAAATGTATTAATCATGTCTTTAACATATTTAAAATACCTATAAACCATATGGTAACATTTAATTACTTATAAATGTTCCCTTTAATATAAAGTGCAGCCAAATATTGCTTACGAATTTTCCAAAACAAGTTAATAAGCCCCTGGGAGGTCAGCTGTGCTGACACTGATGAAGCACATCCTCCTTACGAATATGCTTCAAACGCCGCCGCATTTCGGTACTTCGGAAGATTCAAAGATGGTTACTTCCACATGTAGACTGATTAAACCGCCTGTCTATTTATAACTCTTCTTTGTCCCTCAAATAAGATGCTTTTGCCTGTCGTTCTAACAAGGTGACTCGTTACCTCTTGTAATTTGCGTCTGTTCATTTCATTAGCATATCACCTTTGCCCAAAGGAAACGTATCTCAGCTACAGCGTTGAGTGCCGCAACACCTTTTTTTTTTTTTTTTTTTAAGAAAATATAAAATGCAATTCAAAATAATTAAGAAAAACAAGTAGAAGTTGTGCTTATTTCTAGAGTATGTTTCATTGTACAGAGCAGTGCAGCTGTGGAAGGAATCCAGACTCCTGCTCTCAGGCATTTAAAAAGCAGCCTCCGTGTGGCCTTGAGGATTGGGTGAACTTGCTGTGAAGGGAGGGGAGCGGCGTGACTACAGAGCCGTGGCAGGCTCCCACCACCGTGGCCTGCAAACGTGGTTTTGGAGGACCAGAGAAGTTAAGGGTGAAGGATAAGATCACTGAACCCATCAAACTCCAGAGTTGTGTTCTGCTGCCCTTATTTACCAACTTAATTATTCTCTGAAGTACAGATTCAGCTGAATTGCTTTTAAAAAAACCCAACCATTGTAACACTGTATTATTTATAATAGACATCACTATAAATAATTAATGACCGCGCAGCTTACTGAGGCATACAACTTTTATGGGCCAACTTTTATTTTGGCGATGCAATTAAGTCTGAGATGGTGCGTTCACCAGGTGTGTCCCAGCCGTGCCCCCCTTCAGTCCTAACAGCCTTCACAGGCTTGCCCTGCGGCCGGCGCTGCGGTTTCCAGCTTGCGTTACCCTTCGTCAGCACGTGCGGAGCTTCGCACGCCGAGCTGTTAGTTACGGTGTGCGAATGAATGCCAGCAGAGCAAGGAACCTGTTGTTTTCAAGGGAGCATCCTGCTTTATCCCATGCTTGGGACAGGTTTGGAGAAGGCAGGCAGCGGTCGCAATTCCCACCCAACACAAAGGACTTCCCCATCTACTTTTTGCAATATCTATTTAACTATAGAGAACTGAGTCTCGGTTGGGGCAAATGATGGCGATCCATTGATGGTAATTTGCCTCAAGTATGTTAAAAATAAAAAGAGCAGGGGTGTGTATTTTAATTAGTTTTGTACCGAATAAAGCAGCAGGTTGATAAGTACATGCAAGTGAGAAGGCAGAATCCTCACGACTCTTCAGAGAAAGGGAAGACAGCAATGTTAAGTTTCATGACGCTCGCTGTCTTCTCAGCTGATGCTTTGACAACTCTGTAAGGCTCCAACTGATGCGGTTGGAGGTTCACCTCGAGCGTTGCTGTTTGCTGTTCTGTTGATTCTGTGTAGCTAGATGTGGGTGTTCGGGGCATTTCCAAAACACCTTCAAGCTAAGGCGCTTAGGGAACCAACAGGATAGCCTCGCTGAGATTCATTTGGTGCCTTTGAAATGGATTGATGTGATCGGGGATAGAACTAGGCATATCAGGGAAATGTTGTTTACTTTTTGTTAATTATTCTGGACTTTTTTATTCACAGTTACTAGTATAGCTGCTCCAGGTTATCTTGGGGAAGACTTGGTCCTGCATCTAAGGATATGAGAGGAGGACCAG
>NW_009260758.1:2697849-2718156 GCF_000687185.1 Egretta garzetta
GTTGTCTAGGATGTCATCTCTACCGTTGGGATGCTGGTGCTCCTCTGTCTGTATCAGTAATGCAAGTTGCCTTTTGTCTATGTCTTGTATAAGCATCTTTCCGTTTTGTTCCGTGCTGTCTGTCCATTAGGCATGACTCTCACTGATGGCGTTTGTGTGGGGTGGAGGGAATTTTCTTTCCTTTGAGCCATTCCACAAAGCATACCTCTCCCATGTCTGCAGGCCAGTCCTGCTCAGCGTTGGTGATAAACTGAGGCAGAAGCCTGCCACAGCGTGAAGTCTGTGTTTGCATTCTAAACAAATACCGAGTCTATGCTTGCATGGACTAAATCCTGCTTTACAGTGTCAGTTGTGCAAATGAGCTATTGACTTCGATGCTGTATGTGTTAGCCTTTTTATATATGAACCCTGAAAAGTGCAAAATGTGGATTATGAAAAATCCCATTGCATTATCATCAGTGATACACAGTCATTTCAAAGTTACTATGCAAGACTGCCTGAGGTAAACAACATAATACAGTTGAAAATTACTCTAGTTTCACTTGGTGCAGCTGAAAAAGATGGAGTTAATGTGGGGTTTCTTTCTCTTACACAATCAAACATACGTATGCACACATGCGTTCCTTAAATATTGGTTCTACTGGTGTCCAATATGGCCAATAATACATGGATGGGTTCAAATTTGTTGTATATTGTCAGTGTGCAGCCGCAAAATTTTCGAACATCAGATTGGTAATTGATGCAGTTTGATATATCTAAGGTAACAGTAGGAGCATTAAAGCGTTTTGGCTACAAAACAGTGCTTAAAACATCTTTATAATTTTTTAGAATCATGTTATTAAAGGATGGAGGACTACAAATAGCCAATGTGACCAAAGCCGATGCTGGAAGCTACACGTGCTTGGCAACAAACCAGTTTGGAACAGCCAGTGGCTCAACAAACTTAATAGTTACAGGTAGGTGAGCTGGATCGGAGGGTCATGGGTGGTGTAAATTGAATTGCAAGCTCTGCAAACGGAGTCTGCAACAAATTGGAGCCCGAGTTTCGTATTGAAAAAATACTGAATGTGGTGGAAAGTGAAGAGTGTGAGAAGTTACATGTTTAACAATATATAAATGGATATTTGTTACAGATCTTTTATTAGTTGAGTGGAAAGAGACTGAGGGATTTTCTGTCTTTAACAAAGGAGTTCTGAACACTTTCCTCCCATCTTTCACCTACTGAAATACTAAATAGTGCAATTATGCTTTTAAGCTTGGGGGTTTTATTTAATTTGTTGAGGAAAAAACCATGGCAATCAAAAAATATTTGAGGTCATTTTATATTCCAGTCCAAAATCTGTTTAGTCCTAAGGAACTATATGCTGCTTGCTTATGGAGAGAGATGTGGTAGAAACTCCAGCTGCAGGAGCTTTCGGGGACTCCACGAGCAGTAAAGTATAAAGTCTTCCAAAAGCGAATTGTATACGTAATTGTTGTTAAAAGGGTTCTTGCCCCTTCCTCTAAGTCACCCATTGCAAGCTGCGGTCTCAGATGCTGGATTAAAAAGACCAGTAGTATGTGAAGATTATCTGAGAATGTCTTTTCTCATTATATTCTTTTTTAAAGATTGGAATATCTGAAAGATTTTCCAAACTCAGAATTATCTGATATCCTGCTGCATTACATAGCCTATATACCTCCTCGATCCAAACAGAATTATTTTGCTCAGTGAATTAACAGCTTCAGATTTTCAGTCTGTGCTCCTAAATGATTCATGTCCCCTTATATACAAATAACAGAATTATATACAAAGGATTTCTAGAATTAAATTTTATAGTATTTACAGTACTTTGAAGTTTTTCTTCATTTATGTGATTCTGGAATAACAAGCAGCTGTTCTTAATGACACTATTTATGTTCTGTATGATACATGGACCCAAATATCCAATGCCTTCTACCCTATGTGGATTTCCTCTAGTTTCCAGATTTTATTAGCTGCTCCTCTCACTCCCACCTCTTCATCTTCCCAGTGGCTGCTACTACAGCTTCCTGCTCCAAATATGAGTGTTATTGCTGAGAGCCACACGTGCTCTTGAATGGTAATTTCATTGCTGTGGGTTGCAGTGCATTTAGCTTTGTAAAGTATATTGGCCTGTGCGCAGTAGGTTAAAATTTACCTTTTCAGTGTTGAGTAGCTCCCACTGGTAAATGTGCAAGGACACAATGCTCCAACAAGAGGGGTCAGGCCGCAGCATTTATAGTCCAGCTGCATAATTTGAAGTGACTGTCATTAATCAGATTTGAAGTACGTGGTAGAGTAATAGTATCAAGCAAAGCTCAGCAATACAGGAATCCAATAACTGATATTTCTGCTCTCAACAGAGCCAACAAGGATTACTTTGGCACCTTCCAACATGGATGTCACTGTCGGAGAAAGTGTCGTCTTGCCTTGCCAGGTTCAGCATGATCCTATACTGGACATCAGCTTCACCTGGTATTTCAATGGAACGCTCACCGATTTCAAGAAAGACGCTTCCCATTTTGAGAAGGTTGGAGGGGTAAGTTGCAAAGACCTTCTCTTCATTTGCCTTATAGATATATGCAGTAGAGACAGGCTTACTTTGTTCTTTTTTCACACAGTAAAAATAGGATGTTTCTTCTCTTCTGGGCCTGTAGAATTTTCTCCTGTGTTGGAGGGAAGTTACTGACTGAGCTAGCTTGCTGCCCATAACCCGCTGTCCAGACCCCTTGTATTTCAGACCTGAAGTATTGTTCAGTTCCTACCTCTGTTTCTGTATCTGGCCCCACGTGATTTTCCCTAAGATCACATGAAAACACAGCAATGACCGATTAAGGAACTTGGCGCAGACTTTGTGAGCGTCAGCCTAAAGCTGAACAAAACCATCCCATCTTTCCTTATTTTTCGTGCACTTGCATCCCTGGTGTATTATCCCTTGGTGTTCTGCCTGAGCATCCCCAGCTGAGAAGCCATGTAGCTCATAAAATGTTTTCTGTGCAGGATGCAGAGATGCTGCTGGGGGGGTGGCAGGGGGCGTGTTTAGAATTTAGCCTTATAATCAAAATCTGAGGAATGAAGCATTAAGACAGATGAAGGGTGTATCAAGAGAATGAAATAAATTACAGCAAAAGGCCTTATTTACAGTGCAAGCCATGGCCAAGTGATATCCAAGCAGCTGAATATCAGCATGAAACTGGCCATTATAAGCCTTCATAAAGTTGCCTCTCACATAGTCTTGCCAGATCTCCTGCTCCAGAGGAATAGCTGTGGGGTAGACACTGCTGCCTGTGAAACTCTGCACTTTCAGCACCCGACTTTTTTCTTTTTGCCTGTAAAACCTTGAAAGATTTAGCATTTCATCAGTAGGCACCAAACACGCAGATTGTTCTGCAGTTTGCAATTGATAAAATAAAAGCGCACGTGGAGATGAGGAGGTTTCCTTGTAGAAGCCATGAGATATTCGTAAGTCGTGCATTTTCACAGCAATGTTTTGAGAATTGCAAACTGACCATCTGTCATGCTGTAATGGGAACCCTCCGATTTCATAGCCCGTTACCTTCCAGTATTGCTACATGGACTTTATTTATTTAGTAATATTTCCCCCCAGCTGTACTCTGGTTGTATATACAAATAGTAAGATTACAAAGGAAAGGTTAAAAACATAACAAAACCTGAATCTGACAGTTTTTACTGGCTCAGTTAAGGCTTTATAAGCTGATTGGAAAATGCAGTATTTTTTTCTGACTGAAAGTTCCAGTTTTTTCCTAAAACAAACACAGGCGTAATTCCAAATCAAAGCCTTGTTTAGGTGTCTTTTTTTTTTTTTCCCCTCTGAGGAAAAAAAGCATTAAAAAGCAGTTTTTCACAAAAAAATTCTCAGTGCTGAAGAAGAATGCAGGGTGAGTATTGGCTAACTCAGAACTCTGAATCTAAAACATTTTACTTGGAAATTTGTCATAAGGCACAGAATTAGGGGGGTTTATGGAATATAGACATTTAGGGTTTGGGGTTTTTCTAAACTCTTATGTGTGTAAAGAGAGATTGATGCTCGTTAAAAGAAAACTTTGTAGGTTACCAAGAGATCCACAAAAATATTTTATGGGCTTTGTATCACATTAAGGTGAGTGGAATAATATAATCTGGAGTTACATGTGGGTCATGGTAAGTAAATAAACATAAATATGTTCTAGTTGCAGTGTGTACTTGTTAAATGAACATATTTGTGCAAAAATAACTTCAGCTTTTTTGGTTGTAAGTATGGCAAAAGGAAAACAATTTTTTAATGGATAGATTTCTGTGTAATGATGTCTTGGAAGTCCCTGTCACACATGCCTGAGGTCTCCGACATGTAGTAGTTAGTGGGAATGTTATGGGACCACCACCTGGTCTTCCAGATGGTTAGAAAAATATAGGATGTAACACTGTCTTACTGCTCTTTTTTTTTTTTTTTTTTTTTTTGTGTTAAGACAGAAGATTTATACAGAGAGTATGGCAAACCAAGCAGGTTCCAAAATTTTGAACAGATTGCCTCTAAACTGCTCTGGGTATCACCTGCTTATAGAGCCCAGCAATGGCTGAGGGTGTTGTGCAGTCAGGAGAAGCAAAAGCAATTTCAGCAGCTGTTCATACTGCGTGGACCACTCTTTATTTGTATTCTGCGTAGCGTGGAGAAAGGAAGATGTTCTTACTGTCACCTGGACTTGTCCATGCCGACAAAGATTTAATCTGGCTGGGCAAGAACACGGATACTGCTGGTGGTCTGCAGAGCCATGGGAGGCGAGGGTGCCGTCTGCACCAGAGCTTTTTGCTGCTGCAGGTTCCTGTGTTTCCCCCAGTACTTTGGGATTCTTCCCCCAAATATCCAGAAATCATTTAAATGCAGTGTTAATATTTGGTGGGGTGTATTTCTAGTAAAACGATTCTATTTGACAGTCCCCTTTGTCGAGATGTTTTAAATTCAGTTTGCTAAAATAAGTTTGTGTAGAGGCGTGATTTGCTTGTGAGTATGCATTGCTGTTGTCGGTCCTTCCCTGAATATCCACTTGAGTCAAGTGGATGGATTTTAGATTGCCTCTGACTCAACTTCCAATGTGTTGTAGGCAATCAGTGCTGAGATGTTGTGCAAATGCTTACATCTGCGCTTTCACAGAAGACCAGGCATTGTGTTCCCACACACGTGGAGGGGAATCAGGCAGAATTGTTTTCAGCTTGGGTTGGATAAAGAAGTGAGACATGGTAGTGGTGAAATAATGGGTGTGTGAAACAAAGAAAAAAAAAATCAAATGGTTGGAAAGGTTATTTTTTTTTTCTAAGACTAAAATAAACTCCAGAATCGTGTCTTCCCCTCTCTCCCAAACTACTGTGTGCCCAAGAATCAGTCATGTGGCCACAGTAGCTGAAAATACCCACAAAATAGGGTTCTGTCCTCCAGAAAATAAATAAATAAAAAAACCCCAAACCCAACTCTTAAAAATTGAAGTCTGACTGAGAGATTTTTTTTACCTGGAAAATACGGTGTGAACTGGGTTAAAGCAGTAATTCAGCTGACACAAAGAGGAGATTATTTTTGAAGTGATGCTGGCTACCAAAGGTTTAGTATCAAGTTCTCTACTCAGTGATGTAGAAAACAAAGGGTATACAAGGAGCCCTAATGTGATACGCAGTTACGGTTTTCACCTCAGTTCTGTGTATGTTTCCCTTGATTCGGGAGATCAACCACATGCTATGGACATGACAGAGACCAAGGGGGAAAAAAATGGCCAAAGATTAAATATTCAATGAAGAACAAAGAATAGAACTTAAGAGTTGTAAAATCAGGGAATTTAACCCGAAATGTACAACCTTTAAATGAAAGTGTGCTCACACACTGTAGAACGGACCAAATTCAGCTTTGTCATTTACAGATTTGAACTCCTTAAAAAGCTGTGATAACTAGACTTAGCAGTTCTGTCTAGAAGTCAAACTGTTTAATGGCCATAGAAACCACGTTTTTCTCTTTTTTAGGGCTTTGAGACAAATGATTGGTGATGGGGCACTGACTTTCTTCATGGTTCCTTATAGCAGTCAGGAGGTGCATTCCCAGTACGAGCTCCCCGTGTTGTAGCTCACTTCTCCCATAAAAGAGGGACGCTGCCTCGTGTTTATTAGAAAAATGCTTAACAGATAATTGCCGTGGAGCAGCTGATGGGTAGTAACCCGCTATCCCACAGGCTGTCTGCCAGGGCCATTTTTGAGAAACTTATCTTCAACATTGTCGGTTGCTTTCTTTGCCATTTACAAACACAGTCTTAATATTAAATTACAAGGTAGTACATTTATGTTAATAAGAACTTTGTGTTTCGACAGAGTGCATCGGGAGATTTAATGATTAGAAACATCCAGCTGAAACACAGTGGAAAATACGTTTGTATGGTGAAGACAGAAGTGGACAGTGTGGCATCGGCAGCGGACCTTATCGTACGAGGTACATTTCAGCTTCAGTTACCATGAATCGTCTTTTCTAACTTTTGTGTAGTGTAGATTACAGAAATGACTGATATTGTAGATTACAGAACCCAGTTCATCTATGACTCGAATTATGTGATTCTGCCTTGCAGTTCAGGAGAATTTTAGCTCAATTTTTGGATGAAGCTTAATTTTTCCCAGATAAATTAAAAGCTGAAGGGTATAACAAGTCTTGACTTCACATCTTTTCTCACTGATGGTCCTTCAAGTCAAGAGGGAACGGGAGTTATTTCAACCCCCTTTGTTGGTCCAGATGAGACAAAACCCAACATTTTTGCCAGGGTGCCCAGAATCAGGATTTTCCAGAAGGCAGCAGAAAGCCTGCCTGACTGAATTGCTGCTTGGGGTGCTGATCAGATGTTGGTGCTGAAAAATTGCTAGAGTGCCTCGTACAATAAAACAGCTGTAGATAACAAATTGGCAGACTACAGAGATGTATTAGTAGATTAAAGGAGGACATCGGAGACTAACGTGAAAGATAGAGGGATCATGCTGAGCAAAGATTCTTGGGGGGGGGAAAAAACCAAACAAAAAAACCC
The DNA here is from genome assembly GCF_000687185.1 of Egretta garzetta. NCBI lineage: Eukaryota > Metazoa > Chordata > Aves > Pelecaniformes > Ardeidae > Egretta > Egretta garzetta. Next base: position 2,704,894 of record NW_009260758.1, read on the forward strand.
TGTCATGTGTGCTGCAGTTCAGAGTATTTCAGAAGTAGATTACTGGGCTTAAGTTTAATGAACGTAAAATAATAATTACAAGTGTTCTTGTTCCAAGATGAATTGTTTTCTTCCTCCCAGAGTGCTGATAAAATGTGAATCCATACAGCTACGTTAGTGATTTCCCAGGGCCGTGGCTTTACAAAACTATTTTTCAATCTGATTCTAGGCTCACCTGGCCCCCCCGAACATGTGAAAGTGGATGAAATAACTGATACCACGGCTCAGATCTCCTGGCAAGAAGGCACAGATAATCACAGCCCAGTGACCACTTACACCATACAAGCAAGGACACCTTTCTCAGTTGGCTGGCAGCGGGTTACAACAGGTAAAACACAATCCTTGTTACAGGCCCTGTTGAAATGTTTTTGACCAGGGGCACCGTGTTCTTAGTTTCCTTTTTTTTTTTCTTTCTTTTTGCTTTTATTAGTTCCAGATGTGATCGATGGAAAAACATTCACAACCACTGTAGTGGATTTAAATCCTTGGGTTGAATATGAATTTCGTGTAGTTGCCAGTAACAAAATAGGAGGTGGAGAACCTAGTTTACCCTCAGAAAAAGTAAGAACTGAAGAGGCAGGTTAGTGGGTTCTTCTATTTGTTCTTAATTCAAGAGTCTTGAATACTAACAAAAAATAAAAGAAAAAGGAGCGTTCATATACTTGGCTCTTTGCAAACAAGCTTGGAGTGGTCATCAAATATAAAAGCCTATGTTTCGCTCATGATTTTTCCATTTAGCTGTGGGGCAGTTCATGTTGCAGTACTTGAACATCACGGAAGTATAACGTCTAAAGACATTTAAACTGTATTTAGCAGGCCAAAATCTTGTCTGTTCAGGCAGTGCTGCAGAGTCTGAAGGTATTAATGGATAAAAAAGCAGTTAATTTTGACAGGTTGGTTTGTGGTTTGGTGTTTTTCTGTTTTCTTTTTCCATGCCTGGTGTTTGATCAGTGTTTACCTTCCATGTAACAAGCGTACGGCTCAGAAGAGCACATCAATTAAAACCCCAGGAGTTTACTTGGAATAAGGCCCTCACCCAATACAGCTGCATAAGTCAGCCCTGCTAAAAAAAAAGTGAAGCATGCCTCCAACTTCTAGAGGTTCATAAACATTAGCATAGAGGGTTCAGCCTGCGAGCTAGTGAGGTTCTTCAGGCGCTCAGAAAAACATCTGCCTGCCCCAGGGGTGGAAAGCAGCCCCAGTGGCTGCAGGAAGGGGCCGGGGCTTTCCAGGGCTGCCCACTGTGGGGCAAAAGCGTTTGCCTTGATTTGCAAAAGCAATGTGAATGCAACTGGGTTAGCTTCGGGGCCTGAGATTGATGTTGTATGTTGTCATCTCTTGTGTCTACACTGTGTAGCCAGCTCTACCTTTTCCTTTTCACAGTTCCCGAAATTCCCCCATCCGAAGTCAGTGGGGGAGGAGGCAGCCGGTCTGAGCTGGTCATAACATGGGATGTAAGTTTTCTGGCAAGCAATTTTCTTCAGAGAATGGTTCTTTTTATTCAAACTCTTCTTAAAAGCTGAATTTCCCTGGCTGCAGCAGCTTCTCATCTAGGATGTCTATGTGCTCGGTAACATTCTGTAACATTAGCTATGCACGTTTGCCTTCCCTCCTCTGCTTTCATGTGTTTCTTTGGCTTTTCGTACTGGAGTAGGTGGCAATCAGCAGGAAATTTTGTTTGTCCGAGATTGCTTCTGTTCTCAAATAACTGTTAAGCTAAAAAGGGGGCAGGAGGGCAAGGGAAGAGGAAGGGGTATTGCTCAAAGGTTGAGCCAAAGAATTATGCTTTTCAGTGCAAATTTGAAGTTCTTGCTTTCCTACTGCTAACTCTGGATGCGTGCGCTAGCCAATGCAAACAAACAAATACTACTTCATGTTATATGTATCCCATTTTTAATGAGTTGTTAAAAAAATGTTAACATACTAACATTGACTACTCTGTGTGGTTACCTAATCACAATCACATCAGAGGAAGGTGTACAGAGGTGGTATTGGATTCTATTATAGTTGACCCAGAAATTATTAATTTTTTTATGAACTATGGATTGTGAAATTGAAAAAGAAAAAAAATTGTATTTACTGATGAGCATCTTAAAACAGTATACTTAGTGGAAAACAAGGAATATACCTGAAAGCTGTTCTCTTCTTGAAATGCAAACCTTAAAATAGGTTCAAAGGAACACATTTTGCTGTACCGGGGTTAATTTGCTGATGGAATGATCCCAAAGGCAGTACCAGAACCTGGTTACAATCATCATCTACGTTAGTCTGTTGGTACTTCTTTCCTGCAAAAGGTGTGCAGTGCTGTATGCAGCATCACAGACTTCTGCTCTGCTGCTTTTCTCACAGCCCATCCCTGAAGAATTACAAAACGGAGAAGGATTTGGCTATGTCGTTGCTTTCCGCCCCTTCGGCACCACAACATGGATACAGACTGTGGTCACCTCTCCTGACACACCAAGATATGTCTTCAGGAATGAAAGCATCTTGCCCTTTTCTCCATATGAAGTCAAAGTCGGTGTCTACAACAATAAAGGAGAAGGGCCATTTAGTTCAGTAACCACAGTTTTTTCAGCTGAAGAAGGTATGTGATTATCTCCAGATGGAGTGAGTTACCACCAGATGAGCTGTTTTATCAGAGAATAAAGCCACAGTTGTTAATAGAAATGAGATCACTTTGAGTACAGACGTGTTAATTTGCAGTCACCAATGCTGCTGCTCTCTCATTTATTGATTTCCGAATACAGAGCCTAGCATAGCACCCTCCGGGGTATCTGCGACGAGTCTGTCGTCCTCAGTCATCGAGGTCTCCTGGACAGCCATTCCCTGGAAGATGAGCAGTGGAAGGTTACTGGGTTACGAGGTAAGCGCATTTACAGCATGCTCCCATGTACTGGCGTTGCAAAGGGCCGTGACCCAGAAGGGTTTTGCAGGCTGCTGAACAGCAGCACAACTGAGCGTTCAGCCCAACGCCTGTCTGCCTGCTGCAGGACCCCAGCGTGTGGGGAGCGTTCTCACGGTGTTCTTTTCCTGGGGCAATTGAGAGCGGTGGCTTTTGGCACCAGGTCTGGGCCAGTATCGAGTGTTTTGTGACTGGAGGCCAGGCTGTGGGGACGAGGTTCTGCCAGAGCCTCCGCTGGCGGGCTGCAGGGGTCGGGACTTCAAGACACCAGCGATCTCTCCAGCCCAATCCTTCTTCCCAGAAATTTTCCAACTATTCAGAAATCAAGATTCTGGTAAACTGGATTTTTTCAGAAAAATATTTGAAAATCAAAGCAGCCAGCTTTGAAACACTCTAGAAATAGAAAAGGTTACTGCATATCTTGCTTGCTTTCTGCCCCACCTACACCAAAAAGAAGCATATTTTCTTTTAAGTGTCTTTGAAAATGATGAACACAGAATGAAATTGTGTTTTGCTTCCTGTGCTGATAGCCATGTGTCTGTCTAACAGTATTTTCAAACTGACATATTTTTCAGAATTACATTTACTTTCAAAGAAACTATTTTGTAAGATAAGTTTTCTCAGTTTAACTTGTTTACTTTTTAGATGAAGTAATGATTTTCCTCTTGTCATTTTTTAATTCAAGCTAGATCTAATATTTCAGTTGCCTTTTTCCTACAGTCACACTAAGAAGACCGGCAAGTGTGAAAGGCAGATGGATAAGAATTATTTTTTTTTTTTTTTACATAGTAAACATATTTTTGAAACTCTATGTATTTCTACCTTTTTCAGCTGAGAAAACAAATGCACTTAAAGGAGTCAAATGCAATGCTGTGGGTGAACAGTCCCTTCCATGCAAGAGTTTAAATGGGTTTGTTTTATAACTCCTAGGTTAGGTACTGGAATAATGGTGGAAAAGAAGAATCTTCAAACAGAGTAAAAGCTGCAGGGAATGAGACATCAATAAGAATAACGGGTTTGAAGAGCAACTTAGCATACTACACAGCTGTCCGTGCTTATAACAGCGCTGGAGCAGGTCCCTTTAGTGCCACAGTAAATGCTACCACAAAAAAGACACGTAAGTAGCTTGAATTTAAAGTGGGGAGAGAGAAAGTGGTGTGTTAGCACTTGCAGGGAAAGGAAAAACAGGCACATTACTGGGAATCATAATATGCATAAGTGACCTAAATTTTCATACAGACTAGAGGAGTTCTGCAATGAAATCGAGCCTAGATCTTCTGTTTCCTACCCTCTGCTACTTGGGCGGGATGAGTAAGTTAAAACTCAACTATGTCAATGGAGCTGAAGTAAGATATATATAATTCCTAACAGAACCTGTATTATTATTATTATTCTATTGACTGGAAGAATTTTAAAAGAAAAACTTCTGTTATTTGGAAGGACAAAAACAGAGACTTGTTGAAATTTTCAGGGGTTTAGAACATATTTATAAGTTCTCTAGGGCATAGCTTTGGAAATGCAATGATCCTCATAAAGTTCATGCAAAAGAATCCTTCATGTACGTCCATTGTTTCCCCTTGAACAGATTGCACAAGAGACCTCTTTACTATTAAAAAGGAGAAATTAAGCTGGAGAACAGATTGTCAAAGGCCGCACTAATTTTCCTACAAATGGAAATATTTTTAATATGCTCTTGCATTGTAATACAAGTTAGATCAGGGTCATCAGTCTCGAAGTATTTCTGTCAAACTCGCAAGAATGTACAATTAAATCTGCCTGAAAGGTCAAATTCCCTGGAATAGTCATTAAGAACCTTCTACCCGAAGTAGTCACATCGTCAACATTCTGACATAACCTAGTTTATCAGAAATAATTATATGTAAAAACAAGTGTCACTCTGTCACTGAGGACTAAACCAACTTGGATTAACTTGTATTTCTAGACTTTAAATATATTATATGCATAGTAACCATGAATTGGCTGATATGAAGCAACTTGCTGCCTCTAGCCTGTACCTGACATGTGACAAATAGTTTTCTTTAATCAAACATCTTCGTGGCTACCGGCTCCTCACTTGAGGTTGTGCCATGCCAGCCTGGCCAGCTCAGTGATTTTTCAGTCTGTTTTTAGTGACCCCAGCTGCCTTTGGGAGGTGTGAACGAGAACTGGACAAGCACCAGATCCCACTGATTTGAGCAGGATGTGGATCAGGCCCTTAGTCAAAATCACTGCTATTTGGAATAATTAAAAAGAAAAATGAGTTGTATTACTAATGTCTATGTATCTTGCTGGTGCAAAACCACTGCAGTACAGTATAATGGCAATCTGAAGAATTTTGCTAACTACTAGTTGACTTAAGGCAAATAATTCTCTGTACTGGTGCAGTAGAAACTGGTATTTCATTCAAATGTGTGGTTTTTAATCAATCCCAATTTCTACCTTAACCTGAACATTTGTGATTGATGTGTTTTTTCACCGTGAAGGATTTCTGTGCACATTGCATTTACGTTCACTCATATGACCTACAAGATACTTCTTAGTAACTGTTAGCTGTATCAAGAAACACAAATACTTAAGTTCATTTGGCAGTATATGTCAGGATTGAAAATCCAGTCTTTGTCTTTGACCATTAAAGTATCTTTGCTTTTATATTTGAAATACAAAATAACAACTGTAGTTTCATGTCATAAAATATTGCTATATAAAATGGCAGGTAACTGGGCAAGACTTGTCCAAGTTCATAAGGCAAGAAGTTACAATTATTTCTTTTTAGAAAGTCTTCAAATAAAACCTAAAGTTCTGTCCATAGGTTCTAATTCAGAGAAATACTGGTGTATGTGACCAACTCTTAAGTGTCTGAGGAGTCTCGGAGAAGTCCGTGTAGCTACTTGCATGCTTAGCACTGGACATGTACTTACGTGATGTGGTGGTTCAGGATCTGACCTACTACAAATTAAGTTCTGCAGTTCTGAACACTGAAGATTACTGGAGATTTTGGTACCTGAAGTGAATTGGAGCCTTCTGAATCACTTCCATAAGTCAGGTGGCAGATAGAAGCTTGCAGGTTTTTTTATATAATTATTCTTCATTTTTTCAGCTGTCATATTTTGTTGTGGATTTAAAAGAATGACTCATTTCTTTTGAAATTCAGCTTTAATATCTCAGTGTGAAAACTATTCATACATGCTGTAATACTTAATTCTCAGGAGTAAAACAATCTCCTCTTACATTTACAAAAAGCAGCTATTAGTGCATCAGGTTAAATCCTATTTAGTATATAGAACAATGCAAACACTGCAAAAAAAAAATACCCATGAGTAGTTGTTTGACTTTAGAATAATTCTTTTAAGTCTCGCTCTTACATTTTTGTGTCTACTTTGTGCTAAGGAGTATAATGAGGTGGGTTTTGATCTGACTGCTCATGGAAAAAAGGTAGGGAGCTACTTGTGTGAAAGAGTTTAAAAATAACAGAGGAGGGGAAAAGGGCAAAAAACCGACATAAGCACATGCATAGGGGTGTTTAAAACCACTGACAGTGTTTAATGCTGGAACCTTCAGCATCAAAGCGTAGCACGGTCCACCTAAGCGGCAGTTGCCTCCACTAGGTGACAGCAACAGTAAATTGTTTTCCGTAACACATTTAGAAAAGATTTTAATCGTTGATTGTGTCACTGCATGACCCATTTTCTGGGAAACCAACTTGAGGCATCCTAAGAGGTTTGTACTTACCTTCGCCTTCCCTGAAAGCTTGGCAGTTTCAAGATATATTAAGAGCGTACAGCCAAAAGCATACTGGTCCTTTTGAAAATAACAGTCTCGGATTGTTAATGAACAAGAAAACCCCAATGGGTTTCCCTTGGCCGAAGCCCACTATTGTACCAGCCACAGATACTGAAATGGCACAGACTGCAGTTCAAAATCACACCTGGAATTAAAAGAACAAAAAAAAAAAAAAAATCTGTCAAATATTTTTACATTACAAACACATTAAAGTAAATCAGCGTAGCATGTAGATTTGGATACTCACTAAGACTAAATTTGTCTAACAATCTATTGTGAAGTATTTGCTTATTCTTGGCAATATGCTAAAACTAGAAATTGTCTGTTATCATCGTTGGTTTCATTAGCGTTGGTTCTAATTGATCACCCGTGTCCTAAGACATATGCTTTTGTTTGGCTGTCTTTAATGAAGGACCATCAACAGATAATGCAACTTCAGAAATAACATTTACGGGCCATTCTGTTTTTCCTTCCTTCTGTTTTTCCAATTTAGTCTCTGAACCGTAAAGTGTACAAACGACGAGGCTGCCTTTCAGTTGCTTTTGCATCCGACATGTAATGACAGTCAATTACCTGAACTATTATTTCCTACTGTAGAATAAATCACTAATGCCAATTAATTAAAGTCATGCTTTTATTATGTATTTGAAGCACCCAGTCAACCGCCAGGAAACGTGATGTGGAACGTCACCGACTCCAGGGTAGTCCTCAGCTGGGAGGAAGTAAGAGCTATGGAGAACGAGTCCGAGGTGACTGGGTATAAGGTAAGTGAAAATAGACCAGAAAAGTAGCTGAAAGCCATCCACAGTTTGCTTTTTTCTGGTCTACTTGCAAGGCAGTAAGTTCAGAGGGTGCACAGTACCACATCTAAACCATCTCGGAAGTGTCTCCTTTTTAGAGATTTAAATCATGTTCCAACAATGTCTCATAAGCCGTGGTCCTTTTATCGTTAACTGTACGCTATGTAGCGTATTTAACGCCTTCTCCTCGTGCAAACAGAGCCAGGAGCTGCAGGCATTGCTGCCAGCTCTCGGGGTCCCACTTACCCCAATGTATCACTCTTGGATGTCAGAACATGTATAGCGCTTCCTAACTATAAACAGATAACACTTACCCAAACGCATAACGTACGTCATTTAGCTGATGGGTACAGTTTCCATTGCTGGCCAGGTATATTTATTAGTACCACCATAAATATACCACCAGGTATATTTATTAGTATATTTATGAGTACCACATATATCAAACCAATATTCTTAAACCTTTTTCTTCTTACCTACCGTGGGGGACACTCATCGTCTCGATAGAAATTACATTGCGACATCCACTCTAAATCTGAGCAGCGCACAAATATACAGGTATTTAAATATGTCGTATATCTTAAGTATGTTTAAGAGAATAGCTGAGGATGTTCTTGATGAGCTGCGTACAGCTGGATCCCACATCCCACATAAAAGATTTATGCTGAAGGTCTGACTATGCTGAAGATCTGTGGTGTTCCGAGCTGTATTGGCAAGAAATGCATGTTTACAGCTTAGATAAGCCACCTAGTTTCATAGATGATAGCTGACCTAAAAACATACCAGGTAGAGTTTCAGACTGCACGCTCTGTCTCCCACAATGATTTCAGGTTCCCCTGTGGATAACAAACATTGCTGAGTACACAAGGAGAAGCTGAATTTTGATAATGCTGGTTAATTTGACTGAAGTAAAGCACTTAGGGCGTTGGTTTTATCCCAGAAGGCGAGGGCAGTGCAGTTAGCTAAAGTTGGCTTGCCAGGAAAAGAAGAGCCAACCAATGACATTGAAAACCCCAGGGCAGCCGTAGCGCGGTCGCTGTGGAAGCGAGCCATGCGGCCGTGTCCCTCTGAGAGCGTTTCATAGCAAGGCACGGCGTTAGGGGGCATCGCTCGAGGGTGGCAGCCTGTGCCTAGTCGTTACTGGGGGGGGGGGGATTGCTGGTTTTTGCACTGGGAACCTCCCGAGCTTACCTGCCTCTCAGATGTGAAGCTCTGCCAGGTGAATGCACTGGATCCACGCTTTTTTTAAACTCTGCCAGGCCGTACCTCTCTGTGCCGAGCCTCGCCACCGGCGACTCTTGGGGCTCATCAAGCCTTCAGGCCAGGAGAGAGGCTGGTGTTGCTCTTGAATCCCCTCCTCTTGCCTGATGACAGCGGGCTGTGCCGTTCCAAGGGAGCTCCCGTTCTTTAAAGCGTAGGACACCGAATGCAGTGGAGTTTCATGACAGAATAATCACTCAGCGCTCGCAGAACATCTTCCAACATAGTCTGTAATTTTGATTAGTTCTCTCCTTCCCAAACTACGTATCGGCGTAAGAAGCTGATCTAGATAATGACAGATTCCAAATGGTGGGATAATTTATAGAACAATATATTATTAAGACACTCAACAGAATATATTATTCATTTGTTATCGTTATACATTGTGCCATGTTAGATTACAGCTGGAATAAGAGAGCTTGATTGATGTTACCTTCTTTCTTTAACTGTAATTCCGCCCTAGAATATTAACCAAAAACCAGCTCTTTTCTCTCATCCCATCTTTTTAAAGACTGAAACCTGGTTTCCAAGAAACACAAATAAAAATTGCAGGGCAGGTCCTAGTGGAAGAATAGACACGCTCCAGCTCTTTGCTTGCGTTGCAGGTTTTGTACAGGCCCAGCAGTCAGACCCACATGAACGTGCTGAACACGGACAAGGCAACCGCTGAGCTTTTGCTCCAGTTTAACGAAGATTATGTTATAGAAGTTAAAGCAACAAGTGATGGCGGAGATGGCACCAGCAGCGATCAGATCCTGATTCCCAGGCTAGCCAGTAGGTTAAAGCTGAATCTGTTATTTTGTCCTGTGCTTATACAGGGTCCCCAACCGGCATAGGAACCTCCCCTACACCGGCCACGGTATAGAGACACAGCTCTGCCTCCGTGTAATGAATCATTGCTAAATTTGGAGTTGACACCCAGCAGTTGTTGCGGAGTGTCTTTGCAGGAATTGAGTCCTTATTGATGGGGAGGAAAAAAAAGAATTAGTGCTTGTATCTTGTATGGTAATAAGGGAATAAAAAGAAAAGCAATTAACAGTCTTCATGGCCTTATGCGTGACAAACTTCATTCTGTTGGACTGGTAAATTACCATGTAAATTGGTAATAAAAACATGAGATTTTTTTTTTTTTTAAACTTTTCCCCTTTTTTTTAGTATTACCTTGAAAGCAAAGACCATTCGTACAGCGTCAGCATTTTGCAGTACGTTTCTGCAGTTTAAAAAGATTCACTGTATTTTTCTAAATTCTAATTGCATGTTAGAAATAAAAATTTACAATCATTTTTGCTTGGCACCTAGGAAGAGTAGTAATACTCATGCCTGCCTTTAATCCTGACCTTTTTCGTTTGTCACAGGTATGGATGCAAGAGGTTCTGGTCCATCAGTCTTGAATATCTTCAGTGTGTCCAGCTTCTTACCAACAATATTTTCCTTGACTCTTAATTCAGTGTTGTGATGATACATTCTCGTTTGCTGGGGAAAAAAAAAAAATGAATCTGTTACTACAGAAAAGTGCTTTTTTTTAAAAAACTGCAGTGGTTAATGCATGTTTTTCTTCTATCCTGACGTGTTTTTAAATTCTTTATATTTCACTGTAGGTTGAAGTAAAAATACCATGTAAAGTTTAGCAAATCCTTTACAAAGGAATCTAAAATGCCTTAATACTTGAACCAAAGGAGTTTACATACTACATACGTCAGATACAGCGTCAGAGAGAGGGAGAACACTGTGGTCAGAGTTACCAGGAGGAGCTTAGCTCAGTGAGAAACTCCATTTTCTGCAGTGACACGGAAATGTCTGGGGTGTGTTCTGCGTTGTTACGATAGCGTCATTCTACATCCAAAAGATGAAATCCGAGACATGGCGGTTCAGTCGGACGGTAACGCGTTGACCAAGCGTCCGTTCTCAAGACAGTGTCACAACCCAGTAGGTTTGGATCGGTTTTCCTACTGCCCTTAATATAGATTATTCTAAATCAAGTAAGAAATCAAAGCTGGAAGGTAGAGAAAAGTCACAGGATGGATGTGACGGTTTGCAGAGTCCACGCTGGGGTGTCCAACAGGCAGGGCTTCCACTACTCCTCTTAAGAAATGATTTCACAGCCGCGTTTCCAAGGCGGCGCTCTGTTTTATCGCAGCGTATGTTTACGTACCTTTTCAAGCACCTAACCTTCCTCTCCGGCAACAGATTTCAAAGTTAATTTCCTTATATCCCCCACCTTCTATTTCTTAGCCAGGTTCTTTATTCATGACCAGGTTCTCCCACCTTCAGGACCATTTTCATTGCCTTCTCTGAACTCCTGTGTGTTTGCTTCACAAACAGAAGTGCCCAGTTGTAAGCATTATCGAAATGCAGTTGCACCATGGCCTTACGAAAAGGGACTACTACTACTACCACCTCCCTACCTTGTGATGTGGTGCTTCCAAATATGCAGCCCCAAATTACCTTGCTCTTTTGTCTACCGCACTGCACTGTAAACTCATCCTTCAATTCAGTGTTACGTTCATAACTCTCCTTCCTGCTGCTCTTTTAACCAGTTCAAAGCTATTTCACCTGGTCTGGCACGCTTAATACACCCCATTACCATCACACGATTCTGGTAAGTTTATGGCAATACTGTAGGTTGTAATAAAAAATTACACACAGACCCTTCAGAAGGCTTGCTGTTACAGAGAAATCTGTGCTTTCTTGCCTAGCAATAGATTAACGATACATTAAACCTGGTCCATTTGACTTCTGCAGTTGTAAGTTTAGTCACATCAGCCTTTTAGACACCGTTCAGAGAGCTGCCCGCATACCTGGTGGAGCCAGTGTTCAGGTGACACGCAGCAGATCCTTTTAAAGAGTTGGGTTTTTTTTTTTTTAATCTTGCGGTATTATTACAACACACAGAACTACAAAGGGAGAGAACCAGGATTAATGAAATTATGGTAGCACTGTAGGAAAAACCACCTTGATATGCATTCAAATAGCAACTTACTTACCTTCTTAGTATCACATCCAGATGAAAATACGCGCTAACCGTTGAAGTAAGCAAGATCTGTATATACTGTACATACCTAGTTATAAATGGCTAGTTGCTTTTCCATGTGGCTAACCAGTGATGTTTTCAGACACTTGCAAGTGGGGGGGCGGGTGGGAGATGGAAAACCAGGTGTTACTAGTTAAGTATATAGTTATGTTTCACGCAACAAAGGGTGACTCTTTCTATTCTTGTTTCACAAAATTCTTGTCCATGTTCCTGTACTGCCATTTTCATGCGATTACACTGTATTACTTAATTTCTAGTTCTATATCTCCATGAGATATGTACCGAGTACCTTGTTTCATATTGAAAAGTTTGAAATTTATCCTTAAACTTCCAGTTGTGTGTGTATCCTATGGTTATCTGTATGCATTTTTTTCTATTACTCTAATAAAATATTTATTACCTTGAGGGATAGTCAAATATTTCAAAGTAGTAGTGCTCGTTCATATTATATATTTGCACACACGGGGATTTACTGCATCTGAAAATGATACTTACTGCATCTCATGGTATTTCTGCTACCTGGCACTTCTTGGCAGGATACGAGTGGTTTTCCCCGGCCATAACTTTGCTGCCAAAAGATTAAAATTCTGACGCATACACCCAGGCCTGTCTCTACAGAAAGCAGGGCAGGAGGGAAAAGAGGAGTAAGGACATAAATACATCCCAGTCTGCTCCGGAGGAGCCAGACGTGCAGGGGCTCGAGCTTCTGAGCTCCCCGGCTGCCCACAGGTTTGCAGCACGATGGGCAAAAAGCCACCTCCCTTTCCCTGGCTTGGTTTCCCCTCTATCCAATTAGGCTATTTCCTCTCCTCTGAAATGGGAAAAAAAAAAAAAAAAATGTAATTATATTGAAGGAGAGTTAGTTCTTTATAATAATTTATTTAGCATATGACTATTTAGCATTAAATTGCATGGCCGGTTCTCCCCTGCAAATTGCCTATTCTTTACACGCTGCAGCTTCCCATAAAGCCAGGGACTTTCTAGCACTAAAACCTCCTCACTGGGGACACGGACAAAACAGAACTATGTATTTTAAGCTTTTAAAGCATGGCTTCTACCTACGTTACTAGGGAGCCGATCCAGATGCTGCAGTAAGGGTTAATAATCATCCCAACACGTTTACAAGTGTAGATGCAAGAGGCAAGACCTTCAGGTTTTTCCCCTTCAGAGGTCTCTAGTTGGACACAGCTTACGTTAATTCAGTTAACGTTAATGGTTATTTGCGGTAATACCCGTGACTTGATTTTCTAGGGAGAGTTGGAAAAAAAACTAAGTTGCTATTGGGAAAGTATAGGCAGAAAAGGTGAAGAGCCATTAAGGGATAAGGTGTGAGGTCCCTGAGCCACCCTACCTCTTGCAGGCTTCTCCAGAGCAGCGCCTCTGCCTGACCGAGTTTAGCAGTTCAGTCCTGGGGAGGGAAAAAAAAAAGAAAGGAAGGAAAAAAAATCAGT
>NW_009260758.1:2718199-2734677 GCF_000687185.1 Egretta garzetta
GTGGGGGTGTTTTCTGCCACTTGTACTTGCACCAAAAATAGCCAGGGCTTTGTCACTTACAATTGCTGTTATTTGAAATCCAGTATGAAAGAGGAGCGGGCTTGAGTCAGAGTTTTTAGGAAAACACTGAAGTGTCTGGTTTTTAATGCTCTACCCAAAAAGGGAGCTGAATTCCTCCCAGCTCTTCAGTAATGCTGAGGGCTACCAAAGAGCAAAGCCAAAAGCTGGGGGGAGGCAGAGGAGCAGGGGGGGAAGGCAAAGCCCCAGAGGGACGAGCCGGGCAGCACCCGGGGGGGAGGCGGGTGCTGCGGGGAGGGCATCGCTGGGCGACTCGCGGGGGGGTCTGGACAGGGACTGAAACTGTCCCTGTGAAAAGGAGAAAGGACACAGGCCCCCCTGCCACCAGCTGGATCTGCACACCAGGGAAAAAGGAATTTGATACAGCTTAAAAAAAAACGTTTGCAAGCACACATGCCCGCTCTGGGAGGGCTTTGGCTGGAAGCCGGCACCGGCGGCGATGGAGTGCTGTGGGTTGGGATTTGGAGGTCTGGAGGGCAAGGGCTGTTTGTTGGGTTATTTTAGGCACGGGTTTAAAGTTTCTCACCCTGCACCGCGATTCCCTCGAGATTTGCTTTCTAAAGGGTTTCTTGCGCCACCTGAGTAATGGGGTTTTTTTTTCCATTCTTTCCTGAAAATTGTTTATAGGAGGGGACCTGATGTCTCCTCCTGTGCTTCCCAACTCTGAATTTCTCAGAGGTAGCTGGTATAAGAATTAAAAAACCCCACCTTTTTCTTTGGACAGTTTACTCTGTCGGATATGTTGCAAACATGCAGGATCCTCTATGAATACAAAATGAGTTAAAAACTAATATCACTTTAGCCCTAAGAAATACTGGAGATCTCCATTTTCTACTTAATTTGCCTTTCACGGGTGGAATGCAGACGTGGGCAGTGCCTGTCAGGTTATATATGTTATATCTTAATAACAGGCAATAAAGCAAGCTGTCCTGCGTGAGGGAGTGCATTAATCTGACAGCTTTCTGTCTGAAATAAATAACAACGGAATATTGTGAAAATAAAATGAGTTTGTAAACAGGCACTCGCTCTCTTAGGAAGAACAACCTCCTTGATTGTTTTATGCTAATGCTTTGAACCCTTGAAAAGCAATAAAAAAGGATATGTTTAGCAGAGATAGAACTGAATGTACGTTATTGTTGTTTTATCAAGCAGGCTTGATAAAAAGAGGCACTACTTTTCTTTAAATCCGATGCAGAGGTAGCGCAAGCTGCCACACGATGAGGGGAGGTGGTACGCCGCTTCGCTCTGGCTCCAGCTATCCGTCTTACCCCTCTTAGAAAAGAGCTTTTCTGCGAAGACTTTTCACAGTTGATAGCTGCCTCCCCGGGGCGCCTACAGCTTGGGTCTCGCCGGGAAGCGGGATGTACAGCCTATAAATAAGGGACAGACATATGTCTTTTCCAAGCTTAAGATCTATTTCAACAGCCTCGGCGAGCGGCGCCTGCCTGCACCCTGCGCGTACGGGAGCTGTTTCTCAGAGGTGCTGTTACCGTCTCACCTTCGGCTTGGGAGTCCTTCCCACGGTCAGCTGAGGATGCGGACACCGCAGTAGCACCAGCGGGACCGGTCGCTGCCGCTCCATCGAAGGGCTGGCTGCAGGGCTGGCTGCAGGACAGGGAGATGCAGACAGACGCACCCTTGGCAGCCCTCCCAAAGACGGGGGCGTCCCCCTGTGCTGCCCTTGGCAGGGGACACCTCGCCAGCCCAGACCTTCGCTCCTCCCGGGACGAGCTCCCTGCCCAGCGGGGAACTGCTCTGGCCACCGCTCCTTTCTCCTAACGGCCGCAGTGGGTGCGACCCGAGCACCGGGTCCCATCCTTGCCAGGGGAATACGGCTACCTCTAGGAGACATCCTTGGAGTACATGCATATGTCCGTGCATAAGTACGCTTTCCACAAATACAAAGAGTTGGCAGTCTAGAATAACCCTAGCCTGCCACCGATTTTGAGTCTATTACTCTGCCCTGCCTCTCGTTAGGTGCATCAAGAAGTTCCCCTCCCCAACAGTTCGATATTTCAATACACAGACACTCACCTTTCCTTTCATGGGCCCTCTTCATCAGCTTTAACCACCACGTTGCCGTGTCTGCGATGGCACTTACCATAACCCTTACCACGCTCATCATTTGCTTTGGGTTTGAACTCCTGTTTTGAGACTTTTCAGTTTGTGCATGAGAGTGTTTTAGTATGAGAATTTCACAAGACCTTCATTTGCGTCTTTCCTCTGTTTTTTTCCCACCTCTAAGGGTCAAGAAAACTTGATAAACTCATTTGGTATTAAATTTCTTTTCTTGAGCTCCTTGCTGATCTTTCTGAGGCCAAGAAGTCTCTTTGAAAGTCTTTTTTTTTTTTTTTTTTTTTAATGCACAAATACAGGAGGCATGCCAGTAACCTTATGTAGCATCACTAAGACACTTTTTTCCCAATGTACCTAAGATTATTTTCTTACCCTTTAAGACCATAATTAGTCCTGTGAGGTCTGGACCATGCCTGCTCTCTGTGCTGTGCTCTTCATTCCATCTCGGCGATTAATTCCCCTTGGGTGGGAGAACATCAAGGCATTGGCAAATGCTGAAAAAGGAAGAATCAAAAGCATCCCATTAGGAGCCAGTAGAAAGGATGCAACTTCAAGATGTTCATTAATTCAGCCCATGATCATTTAAACCCACAGCGACTCCTAGGGGTGGGGACATCCCAGAAATGTCCATCAGGAAAGAGCAACTTTTGAGAGAGTCCAGCTCCTTGCTGCCCGCTCTGCCTCCCAAGTCCCACACTCCTGGGGATGCAGAATGACCCAGCTGCAAGAGGAGAAGGGACACAGAGTCCCTTCTCCACCTCCATTGCCACCCGCCATCCTGAGGGTGCAGGACTGAACTCCTCCAGCAGCACGAGGGGAGGGTTTGCATGCCCTCGGTCAAAGGTAGGACCTAAAACCAGCTACCAAACCATCTGGCCATTAATAAAGATGAAAAACATAAAGATGTTTCTTTTGAATGAAAGCGGCTGGCAGCTGCACCCCAGAGCAACTCCCCGCTCTCCCCGAGTGCTTAACGCAGCATCCTCCGGCTGCGGGGCTGGAGGGGCCCCGGCGATCTCCCCACCCTGCCGTGGATACAGCACACCGAGGCAGGGACTTCAAAGCACGCGTAGGGACTCACGTTTAGGCACCCTGAGCTCACTGCTCTGCAGCCCGAAATAGAAGTGGGGATTGATTCTTTCTGTGCCCTCCAGGGAAGGTGCTGCGAGTGCTCCCCCAAGATTTGAGCACCTAAATGTGCTCCTCGTGCCCATTAATTGAGAAGGAATATCGACAGGCAGGAGAGGCGTTCTTCGGGCTTGCTCTCCCCGGTGATTCCATTTTAGGGGATCTCCCCGTGTTATGCTGGAACACAAGCAATGACCTGTTACATCAGCTGAAGACCTAAAAAGCAGCAAGTCAGAGAAAATAAGGGGAAGCCCTCTCTTTCATGCCCTTTATGACACAAATAATAAATTGTTTTCCCAACTGAGGACCTGTAAAGGAGTCTATCGAAAAGGACATGTGTTTAACAAGAATTTCTCTCATTAGCAATCCAAGGAGGGCCATGGCTAAAGCAGACAAATAATTTAATTTTTGTCACACTTCCTAATATTGCCACCAAACTGAGGCATTTAAAGTGACACTTGTCACAACACTAATTATCTGTTTGAACAGCAGAGCTCTCAGCTGACTGAATGAGTTCTTCTGCAGTGAGAACAGATCATTTCGTCAGCTGCATCTGATCGTCATTACTTTTTGGATATAGGATGTAAATTGACTATAACGATGGAAAATATGGCTTGGGTACCTTTACAGCAGCTTCAGATGAGACAGAGGGGAACTCTTCTGCAGCAGCCAAAAGCTTCTGCTCATGTACCGGAAAACAATGTCTTGGGGTTTTGTGTCGCCTTGGAAACATGAAAAATAAAGCGCCATTAATTGCCTATTTTCAAGCAACCAGAGTATCCAGTGCTGAGGGCCTGATCCAAAGCTAATGAAATCCTTACCCCAATTTCAGCAGACTTTGGCTGATCGATCAGCCCTTCTAAACGAGGAGAGGACCGAGGCAGAGCACAGCTCAGCCAAGTTTTACTTCTGAACGGGTTTCCAGAAGAGTTACCAGAGAGAGGGCTTCGGGCAGACGCTCGAAGCGGGGGTTCGCAGTGGCCCCTTCTTGCCCTCACATCCGTGACACTCTTAACATCGTCATCTGTTGATTTTTTTAAAATATATGCCCTCCTTTTCCAAAGAGGTACTAGCAGCTGACCTGATAAACATCCATGCAAGCACGTATACAAAACCTATATAAATCCCACATATACGTTTTCTCCAGATACGAAATCACGCCAACAGTCCCGGTCATTGGCACAGAGGCATGAGTTCAGCCAGACCTTTTGCTGTCATTCTTTCTGCCCCCAAAACTGCCAAATAGCAAAGTCTCTACTGTTAGATCTTCTGTACATTCATTTTTAACTGTTAATTAAACATTTTTTAGCTACAGACTGCTTGCTTCCTTTCCTCCCATTAGTAGTGGTGCTTTAGTCCTAATTATAAATCTCTGTGAAATAGGTGAAGACTAGAATCAACCTCTTCTTGTGGGAGTCTGAAGTTGTCCTAAAATTTTCTTTTGGAAAGGCTGTTTCTCACACACACACACACACACACACACCAGCACAGCCCAAAGCAATCAGCTAAAACCCCAGCCACAAAGGTTATGGAAGGATAAAAATAATTCCTGTAAAATCATCTTAATTGTCTCCAGGAACCTTTCTCATTTATGAACTATGCAAAGCATCCCTTCTCTTTCATCTGCAATGAAAACCAACCCAAGCACAATTTTAGAGAATTAGGTTGACTATCATCGCTGAAGAACGTTATCTGGTCTCAGATTTGAGCCAGGTTTTAACACAGCCGTACTTGACACCGCAAAGTATTTCATTAACTCGGCGCTAGAACGGGGTGAAGTCCCATGTGCCACGCACCGTTCAACGACGGGCACGCACCGACGAGCTGGAGGGCCGCCAGAGGCCGAGGCTCCGGCGTTTGCAGCCATGGTGGTAAACCCATGCGGCGGGCAGAGAACGAGCCCACGGCACAGCCCGGACAAACGCAGAGCGTGAGGGGGCTTCTGCACCGAGGGGACCTTGCAGCGGTCCCTGGCTGCTTTCCTGGGGTGTAGCAGGGGGGCACGGCGAAGCTCTATTGGCACACGGCTCCCTGCAACGCTGCGATGGGCACCCCTTGTCCCCTCCAACCACCCCGACCCCTTCTTGTCTCCACAGGCATGACCGAGCTCCAGCCTCACCTTCACAGCAGTTGGTCCTAACCAGGGCACAGTTCGGCCACAAACCCAAAGCTGATTTCGCCTCTTAACCCCAGGAGCCTGACTCGCCCAATTCCAGCCATACCTACAGCTTTTCCATCATACGTATACACGCCTATAGAATCATTTAGGTTGGAAAAGACCTTTAAAGTCATCGAGTCAACCATTACCCTAACACTGCCAAGTCCACCACTACGCCGTGTCCCCTAAGGTATTGTGCCCCGCGGCCGCTGGCATTAGCATACATGAAGTTCACGACCCATTTCAGTGCTTGTAGGCAAAAGGCATCGGCAGCATTCCAGACTGCCTGCTCCACTTAGGAGGCTAACGAGCAAAATACGCTGGACACTGCGACTTCTCCCCGGTCTCTCGCTGCCTCCTGCCCACCTGAGCTGCCTCGCCTCTCAGCACACCTCTACGGCAGCATGAATAATGTTTTAAGAAGAGTAAACCACCAGGAACACCCGTTTGTTGAGAAAATCACCTGTAACCAGACTCAAACCGTTCCTTGTCTCCGTTGACGCTGTTCAACAACTACAGAGGGAAGGGGTGGTATCGGACATGGGTCCCCACCGTTCAGCGTGTGTCTGCGGGGGGAAAGCCGCAGATCCAGCCCCGCAGCCCCCCACATCTAGCCGTGCCCATCCCTCCACCGCAGCCCAGGGGATGGGATTTGGAGGTCCTGCCCACGGCATGGGGATGGGGCACAGCCACCTCCCAAACTGCTGGAAAAGCACCACTTTCATCTTGTCACACTATGCAGAGATGGCAAATGCTGTTTTTACATTTGGTCCCAGCTATTTTAAGCAAAAATTTGCTTAAAAAGACACCGAAAGACAACCTTTTCCTTTAGTTAGCTATCCATTCCTAAATGAGCTGTTTATATCATGATTTTGAGCTTTCTTTTCTCTCTCCAATTTTCCTCAGGAATGATGCCTTCGGCAATCTCCGTGAATCTCTTCTGACTCTTTCAGAAGGTTAAACTGACTACAAGAAAGCTGGATCAAAGGGAAAGAAAAACTTTATTCTAGAAGCACAGAAATATTTACATAACACAAGATAAGCTAGAACTCCTCATTTCTACCATGTAGACACGCTTGTAAAAAGCATATAAAAATAGGTTCAACTGGGGAGGGGAAGAGAAGATGTATTTTATAGCTCATGTAAGAGAAGAGAGACAAGGCTGGCAATCAGCACAGCTTGTAATGCATCTCATTTAAAAGATCCAGAGTTTTCAGGGTTTCCTGCCTGAAGGGGAAGAATCTCTCGGAGCCATTTTGATGCACAAAAGGAAAAGAGAATAAAGTATCCCACGGCAGCCCGGGGCTGATGCCTCCTCCGAGAGAGCAAACCAAGGACCGCGAGGAACCCGGCAAAGTAAGCCAAAAGTTCCAACGTCAAAAGACAAACCTGGGAAACGACTGCCAGAAACAATCAGGCTGGTGCAGGCAGCCCTCGGACAAGAGCTTTATTTCAACCTCCGCTTCCAAGCCGCTCTCAGAGCTCCTCAGCTGTGACCACACATTTTGGCAGGAGTCTCCTTCATAGGACTGATGAGAGATAATACAAATTGACTTAGGGTTGGTCACTGCAGAGCAATAGTAAAAGTGAGATAAAGTGAGACTTTTTTTACAACAAATTTCTCAAGAATTGGCTTCTTTTTGGCCAGCCCTGGTAAGTTCAGAATAACAGGAACTTCTCGATATTTATTCTAACGAGTTCATCATCTCTCCTCACCGATGCGCTGGAACCAAACCCATAAACGTTGATATCAAACACCTACTTCTGCCTGCCCTCAGAGGAGCAGAGCTATCCGTTCTGCAGTTAATTAGCTATGCTCTAGGAAGAAACGAGAAAGGCCATGCTTTAAATTAGACCCATCTGGTAAAGGCTTTCTTGAAAAGATGAGACTCATGTCATGTTGTGGAGCTATCAGAGGCAGAGGTTTCCCAGCAGAGGCCATCTGTCCCGGATAACTGCTGCCAGTCCTCAAGATTATCAATTAGTCCGTAATGATTGTTTATATGAAAACGGCGAGCAAAGGGTCAGGAGACTGACCTCTGAATATGAACATCACGGTAGAGTCTAACAGAAGCCCAGGTACCGAGACGAGGAGCAGGGCATCGCTTCCCAGCACCTTGCTTTCCTACAAGGAACTAGCAGAACTCTTGCTCTTCTCCGAGTTCAAGTAAAACCAAAGATGCTGCTGCTTGCGGCCACTTTGCCCCTTTCCCACTTCACTGGAGCATGGCCTAGAAAGCATGGGACACGTTCAGGTCCCCCAAGGGGATTTAACCCAATATCTCTGATTTTCTTGAAGCCTCGTGAATCAGAACCCTCCCTTACACCTACCTGAACTCCCAGCTGCATGTTTGGGATGAATGCCCAGCTTTTCGAGATGAAGGCACCATGATTTCTAGACCTGGCTAACTAGGCTCCGTTACATACAGCCCACGCAGCGGTCTCAGCCACAGCTTCAAGCCTAAATCGCCGCAAACCTCACTTCCCAAATCTCAGCGGAGTCTCACGCCACAGCCAGGCTTGGATCTGGGTTTTTGCCCCCCCTATTCTACGCAGTTTCAATTCATTTCCAACGTGCTGTGTGCTCTATTCTCTGGTCACAGCGCAGCTGAAGTGCAGTCACACGAGTCCTGCCGTTACTAAAGCAGCTTCTGTCTCGCTGCTCTTATCGGGGCAGCACAGGGCTGGGACCAGCTTGTAAGGAGAGAAATTGCTTACATAATTTATGATGCCTCTTGTTGTCAAAATAACCAGACAAGCTTAAAAATATAAGCAGACACTGTGAGGAACAATATGCTTAAAATGTTGAATTATATGGTAGTGGCATAGAATGAGAAATACTTGAAATTAGAAGAGAATGAAAATGTAAGGTATTAGAGAAATGTCAAACAGTCTTCTGTGTTTCACCCATCAATAATGCATCATACTTCGCTTTAAGGACAGAAGATGTTGATGCCCAGGTGGTTCAAGGAAGATATTTGAAGTGCCAAATAAACCTTACTGCAGCACTGCTGGTGGCATGCCAGACCTGTAACCTCCAGGGAAGGGACCTGCCAGCCAGCTGCCGGACAGGGGCTTTTTAGGCATTTTTCATCAGTAATAAGAAAAAAAAAGCATTCGGACATCTATTTCTCTAGGACATCTATTTCTCCATACCTTCAGAACACCTCCGTTAACGGGAGCACAGTAACTCGTACACAGAGGAGAGAGACACGCAAATGAACGTGCCCAAAAGGCGCTGGAGCATCGCTGTTCCCAGAGGGAAAAATCTTCCTCTGCACACACCTATGGTAGGGCAGGACTCCGGGCTCCCAACTTCAGGATCTGCTGGCTTAAAGAAAAGAGGACCAACGTATAGAGGATATACATAGAAAACTGAGGAAGTGGCTGGCTGTTTCCTGAACACCAGCAGCCGAGAAGATGCTGATTGCCAGGTTGCAGATGGACACTGCACATTTTAGAAATTAAACTATAAGTTGTTGGGGTTTTTTGGTTGGTTTTTTTGTTTTGGTTTGTTTGGGGTTTTTTTACCACATCAGTTGGATTTCTGTCTGTGGGAAACTTTCCCCAGAGAGGCTCTTTTCACAAAAACAGCAGGGCATGGAGCGGTAACAGCGTGAAATGAGAGATCTTGAAAAGCAGCGCCGTTCTGCAGGAAGCCCTGCATTTGCATGTTAAGCTACATCTATTCCCTGAATGCTCAGACACATGAAAGCAAGCAACGATTTTTAGTTAGCAGCACATCTTTTAGCTTCAGCCTGAATTTAAAGGTCATGCATGTTTAGAGCTTTTTTTTTTTTGCGCTCAGCTGGAGCAGCGTTACGCAGCTCTCCGTAGGAAGGGAGGCGAGAGAAGCGCCGGCTCAGCCGTGCCGGGACGGCGGGGTCGCAATCCTGTCTGTAGCAAACGGTGTCCGACATCGGCCCCCGTTCCCAGTGACAGTGGCCCCGATACACTGGGATGTTGTATGAGAGACACTTCTCTGATATCGGTGACCTTAACAAGAGCTTTTTAGCACTTGTCAGGGCTATGACAGCTGAATCTTTTCAGGCATGTAAATGCAGCGCGAGTGGAAAGCAGCTGAACAAAACCCACCGTCCTTTTCACAAAACAGTCCTGAGGGAAGCTCAAGACATTTAAACTCAATTTTAACCTTTTTTTTTTTTTTTTTTTCCCCAAACCTATTTTTGACCAGGCTGAAGGTTTCCTGCCTGACATGGCAATTCTGCCCTTCGGCTTTGCGCCGTGCAGCTGGAGGGGCAGGCAGGGCTCATGCCCACCGTCCCCCTGCCACCACCACCGGTGGCACCACCTCACCGCCACCAGCACCCGTCAGCCAGAGCTGCAAGGCACAGACGCTCCGCTGCGCTTCCCGCTCCTCCTCATCCTCCCACGAGGCCCTGACAAACAGCCGAGCGTTGCAAGGTTGTCGTCAACACCACCGAGCTCCCCAGGACGCCGTTACCTCCCTTTCTTCAGCATTCAGGAGCAGGTGAAGTGGGAGATAAAGAATAAAATTATGACCCTTGTCATTGTCTTCCGAATGAGAAACACCGATGTGGCAGCGCGTTGGAGTATTCAGGGAAGGGGCAGACCTAGACACTGGATTTACTGACATAAATGTTGGTCTAAGCTATTGAATTCCTGGTGCTGATGAAGGTTGTTGAAAAATTGTATGTATGCAGAATGGATAAGAGGCGAGGGCTTGCTTTTGCCTGCCAATATATAAAGGACTCAAATGATTGCTGGTTTGTTTGGGTTTGTGATTAGATTGATAAGGCTTATGCTTAAGTATACAGCTGACATAGATGAGCAATTAAATAGCAATTAAATAGCAATAGAAACTAAGATCTTTGGATTCACCTGAAATGCACTGGGGAGCTGGTAGGGAAGGACCCCTGGAGAGACTGATTCAGCCCCAGAAGGGAGCAGACACCCTCCAGAGGGTTATTATTTCAGGTCTCCCGGACCCGTCATTTATCTCACACGCGCTGGCGAGACAGCGCATGGTCCCATCTCCTCTGGAGGAGAAGCACAACTTCTGCAGCCCCAAGGAGGGGAGCAGACGGAGGTGGGGACAGCTCTCGCCTCATACCCCCCCATCAGCGATGCACACACCAACACTGACAGCAGAGGCAAAATCCCCTCAGGCTTCCCAGCACATAGTGGAACTTAAAAAGACCTGTTTCAAGATGCCCTCCTTCCCCTCCCTCGTCTTCCTCTCCTGGTACCGAGAGGCGGTTTCTCACATAACTGATGGAAAGTGCCTAACCTCAGAAGAACATCAGTTTAAAGATGAGCATGCCTTATTCAGAAATCCTAGATGTACTTGTTCAGCGCTTCACTGGAGGGTGAGTTCAGGTCTGACAGCAGCTCCTCTCGGGGGTGCCGGCAGCGTCACGCCGGGGCAGCGGCTGGTGTCACCAAGCGAGCAGACTTGCTTAGCAAGGCAAAACACCCACCTGGGGCTTTGGAAGACTCAGGTTCTGGCCTCCCGGTTCCCTTGCACGACTGCATTCATGCTTTGCTCTGTTGCCTCCACAAGCGCTGACGAAGCCGAGGCACCTGGTGTGCTGAGACCACTACTTATCCTGATGATGAACGTGACAAAATTGCTTGGGGTTTTGGGGGTTTTTTAGCTGCTTGTATTTCTGTGTCTAGGCAAGTCCCTTGCCTTACACTCGGAGGAAGTTTTCTGTTACTTTCTGCCTGTAAACCTCCTACCCAAGGGCATCTTCATCCAGTATCGCAGTTCCCAGGGCACCTGTTAGTGACAGTATTTGACCCTGCAAAGTCTGGGAGGTTTGCTCTGTCACCCAGCACCAGAGAGCCCTCCCAGCCCCAAAGCACCTTGAAAGATTCCATGTGCCTGCCCCCAGCAGCCCGGCTGTACATCTGCCATACAGCACAGGACCTCGGGCTGGATCAGACCACAGGCTGAGTGAGGAAGAGGAGAAGAGATTCTCCTTTTCCCTTTTTCCCTTCAACAAATCCACACTTGGTCATCACACTGGCTTAGGGCATCTGATGCTGCTTTGCACCCCTTTGCATTCACCTCTTACCTCTGGCTTGGTCCTCGGGCAGGTCATAAATCTGTTTCCATTCTGGGACTCACATGCTACCAGTGCACACCACCAAGGTTCCCCAGCACCCTTCTGCTTTTCAGATACATCCTCTCTGTGCCCGTGCATTAAGTTACCCGAGCTTCACTGCAAGCTTTATGGTACAGAGCAGAAGTTACACAAAGCAGCAGCATCCTTGTGTGTAAGGCAAAACCCATCTTAGGTACGGGATGGAAACATCTGTAGCTCACAATGGTCACCTGAAATAGGGCTATATAAAATTGCAGACAGTACCAAAAATTTCAAAATAGAGAAAAAATTCTCCCCGACACACCTATGAAAATGGAAATATCGCATATTGCTTTTAAATGTGTTCTTTTATGAGAAATGCGGTCGTACTGCATTTAAACATGTAACTATCTCAGGATTTAGCACATCAGTTGAAAATTTTCATGGTCAAGATAAAAAAAAAAAATGAAAAAAGCTTTGAATTGGAGTTGCTCACCTTTAGCTCGCTCCTTTGGGGTCTGCTCAGGCCTTCAGGCACAAACAGCTCTGTATCTTACAACACGTTAACAGCGTGGTCAGGGAAGATTGCCTTTGGAAAGAAGAGTGAAAAAAAAAAAAGAAGCTGAATCACTGCAGAGACTCAGCATTTGGGGAATACTGAGGAGTCACTATCAATAAGGCTCAACACTGTATAACCAACAAACAAAACACCAGGAGTCATTAATCTATTACAGATGTTTAAAAAAAGAAAAAAAAATCACAAACTGAACCAGTGCTCTTATACATTAGTCTGAGACCACTAAAATATTTGCACATCCTTGATTTCCTATGGCAATTTTGTATCGTTGGTTTACACCCTTTACCATTTGGAATGAAACCACCAAACTTCAATAGCCTTTGACAGAGGTCCCACAGCCTTAGGTTGAAAGTAAGTGCACAGACGCTGTCCTGCGGTTTGAAAGGCAGGGACCATCCAAACCTCAGCCAGCGTGCTCCAGCCTAAACAAGTGACCTTGTCCCACGCAGACATTTCCTGAGTGGGCTTCATTCTGAAAACAGGTAAGGGAACCACGGCCTCGTCCCCAACCTGGCGTCCCTACAGAGTACTGCTGAGCACAAGACGTTTAAAGTTAGATGGTACAAAATGTACCTGACCAGGAATGTTCTTACACCAACAGCTTTCAGGCTCTGGAATGGGCTGCCCAGGGAGGTGGTCGAGTCCCCATCCCTGGAGGGATTTAAAAGAAGGATAGATGAGGTGCTTAGGGACATGGTGTAGTGGTGGGATGGCAGGGTGAGGTTAAAGGTTGGACTTGATCTTAAAGGTCTTTTCCAACCTAGATGATTCTATGCTTCTATGCTTTGACTGCAGAGCATGTGGGAGCAGCTCAGAAATGTTTTGTGTATGAAAATGCAAAGCAAGCACTTGCTATCTTGGGACTGATGTTCTTATGAACAAATTATTGACAACATCTACTTCTTTTAGTCTAAGTTCAAAGCCCACAGATGAAGCCTTGGCCTGTCACAGAAGTATGGGAGCTGCTTTTATAATTAGGAATTTTTATTATTCTCCTTGTAGGCTATTAGGCTGCGGGTCCACATTTGTAATTCATGTTTGTAATTCCATTATTTACATAATGGACAACAATGTAAAAGCAAGGAAGATGTAGAGTAGAAATAATTCTGGTTTCTTATTACAGTAAAAGAAGGAGACTTCAAAACACAGCTTTAAAAATTAAGGACGACATTACTTCTGGATGTACAGCTTTTAAGGGTCTCAAAACCACGCATTCAAAACTAAATCAATTATAAGCAAGTGTTGGAGGTGCAATACATAACATTCTGGCTTAGCGTACGTGCAAGGTAACAGTCTGAACCAGGAATTCTCACCCTGAAACCTCAACGCCTTTGTACAGTCACAAGTTAGAAAAAAACCTATCTGACTCCTTTCCCTTTTCCTGCGAGGGGCAATAGAAAGCCCAGCCAATGAAAAGGGCTGCTCAGTGCCCATCCACGTTCTCCTTGTCTTAAACACATGTAAATCTGGATGAACAAAAGACAAAAATGAAGGCTGATGTGTACTGCACTTCATATTTCAGCCTTAACTCTGCCTTCTCATCATGCGCGCGTTGTTAAATGGAGTAACGCATGGGGCTGAAAATTACCAAGCAGGTGTTTAAAAGACATCCGTAAGCAGTTCTGCTATAGTCTAATTAGTGTTCTAATACATATTACAGTGCAGAGTCATCATTATTTCCTCTTCATTAGCTGCTGATATATAATGCATCTTAAAAAAACGTCTAACCCGTTTTCTTTTTTTAAATAAAAAAAAAAAAATCCGAGAGCTTCTTTCTCCCATTAACATAACAAAGGCAATAAGAATATGATTAATGCATGCCACCTAAACTACGTGCATTAAACATTAAAAACCAATGCACCATCTCAGCCTAATGTGCATTTGCAAATTATAAAATAACGCTTGTCAATATTAACACTTACACCAAATGAAATGCTGTTTTGAAAGAAAACAACAGAAAAATAAACCTTTTCTTCTAACTGTCTTTTTGTAACTGCTGATCCCTGTACCTATTCTTTGGAAAGAGAGAGACCAAATCCACCAGAATGCATCCAAATCATTCCAGGCATGGTCTGGCCCGGTGGGTAGAGAGCTACAGGACATATCTATCTTGTCATCACTCCCTTGAGAGCCATCTGTATCAGCTCTACACAGTTTTAAATTAGTTTTGGCTAGTGATAGCATACAGCTGTAGGATGGAGAAATTGCTAAAACACTACCATCGTTCTCAGCTTCTCTGATGGACTTTGCAACTGCACTGACCTCAGCCCTGCTGCCGCAGAACTGCTTGCAGGATCCCAGTCAGCTACTTCAAAGCTACTGCAAGTCTAAACTACAGCCACAGCAACACAGAAACACTGTGAGAGCTTGGGTCTGCCAAACGCTGACGTGTGTCCCTAGGAGCACATCTGCCCGTCAGACATACTTGATACCTCTCCCCACTGGGAGAACTTGCGCCAAGGACAAGGTCATCTCCAAGCTTGTGGTCCAAGTTTCCTTACCTTTCTGAGGCTCTATAGCTACCAAAGCAGAAGATATTCAAGCACTCCCTTTCTAGAAATCTTCTGAGAACTGCCAAGGAAATCCATCCTGGAAACCTCTATATTTACCTTGATTATCCTCACCCAGCTGAGCTTCTCTCCAGTCATGGCTATAAGTGAACCCAGTGGTACAGCACATTTGGTTGTCTATGTCGAACAACCAGGGGTACAGTCACTTACCCAGCTTGCCCTCTCCTGCCGTCAGCATATCCCCTAGAGAGGCCCTATGATAATTTGGGAGATTGAGCAATACATCAAAGACCCAGCTCCTTTCCTCCCATGCCTGCACAGACCAGATACCTGCAGAAGAGCACGAAGGGATACTGAGGTCTCACTAAAATTAGACATTCCCTTTTCCACCTCAAAATTCAATTCTCCGTCAAACACTAAAAATTAAGATGAACTCACCAGAGGGGACAGCAGCTGAGGAAGGTACATTTTTATGCCTGCTTGGCCGTTGAGAGCAGCCCTTTAATTACAGCACACGGCAAGCCTTCAGCAACTTGCCAATTACGCCTGATCCCCCAAACTCAACTTAAAGCTTCTCTGCAGTTCTGCTCTCCACCTTCTCCAACAGAGCAACAACAGATGCTTCACAAACCGATCCCCTATGAAATGTAACACCAAGTCTATAATGAGGTTTTACTGTAACAACAACAGATTTTACTCTTCCTCTTTAGATCTACAGAAATCTGGTCACTTTTTAGAAGAATTCAAGCTTTGGGGAGCAAAAACCCAAAGTTGATGTTGCTCATGAAAGTGATACAAGCAGCAGAGACACCAGGGCTGGGGGGCCATGCCCTCTCGCCTGCTCTGCACCCAGCACCCACGCAGACACAGACTTAGACCTTGAACTAAAAGGCAGTGGATGAATTTGCACCCTGCTGAAGCTCACTGGCACCTCACCAGTGACTTGGCACCATGATGTCACTCTGTCCTCATAGAGGATGAGCCAGGTCCATATCAACGCCATCAAATGGCTGGAAATAGCCCCAGGATTTGCTAGGGACGTTTCTGTCAGTGGCACAAGGACACGTTTTCCTTGGGCTGCCCAAGCACATCACCTTCAGCCAAGATGGGAGTAGGTGCTCACCTGGGGCTGTCTCCTTGCTGAGGAACACGGCAGCTCACACGGCTACGGTCATGCACCAACAGGGAGTCCAAGTCCCCTAGTCCCACGATGGGGTGAGAGAGGGACTTGCCAGCAACATCTGCAGAGCCAAGCCAGGACCGGTTCCCCGCCGTGCCTTGGCACAGCCACCCTTCTCTGCAACATTACTGAGCGTCGCGTTTCAAAAGCCCCGCACAAACACAAGGCAACAAGCGCTGTGACTGATGCTATGGGTAGGTAAGGCCTAATGCCTTCACTTTAAAGGCAGGGAATCAGCAGCAAATAGGTTAAACAATTTAGCACAGGTTGTTCAATAAATCAGTCGCACAGCCTGGGTTGGAATCCAGAGATCTTGTCTCCTGCTATCATTCTTGATTTAACTTTGCTAGAACCACCTTAATTGCTTTGTTTTGTTGTTACAGGCAAAAACCCAAGCATAGGAAATAGCATAAAGCACTGGACAATGCTGAAAAGAAAGCTGGATGGGATTTTGTCTCCTTTGCTGTGAATACCCAGGATGAAGAGCAAAAGGTTGAAAGCAGATGAGCCACTGAGTTTTCGTCGTTTGTTTTTTACAGGGTTTTTTTCCTCCTTATTTTTATTATTAGCCAAGAACATTCTGAAGTTTCTAAAGGAAAAGGGTAATGGTGTCAAGAAAATTTAACATGTATTTGAGTTGAATTCAATGCAGCTCTATTAGCTTTAGGTCAGTGGCTTTTTTTTTTTTTTTTTTTTTTTT
>NW_009260758.1:2734740-2735607 GCF_000687185.1 Egretta garzetta
TGTAAAGGCGCCTTTTTTTTTTTTGGGTGTGTGTTTTTTTTTTTTTTTTTTTTTTTTTTAAAGATGTTTACACCTCAGCTTAAAGAAACTATTGAACCACATAAAACCGGAGTGGTGTGCTATACCTTGAGGCATATTAAAATAGCCAAGCAGCACAGTAGTTTGATAACGTCTTAATGCACCATGGACATAGCATTTGATTTCATATATTGATCACTCTGTATACAATTAGTTGAGCAAGTGCAAGTTTAGAGTCAGTGCTGCTCCTTACTCTTGTTTTCCGTAGCGGATAAAACTGACTGAAGCGTGTGGCAAAGCAATCCTGTTTTGTGACCTTAGAAGTGACATCCATCCACAGTAATGAAGCACGAAGGCTTTCTAAATTCATGCAGAAGAGCAGCCCATTGGAGTTATGCTGACTTGTCTCACCTGCGATTTAAAGTGATTTTAAATGGATGCTTAAAGAAACATGATTTTAATTTTTTTTTTTAATTGAGGTTAACCTCTAGCTTTAAGGAAGTCAGAGAGTGACTGCTTGCTTAATTTCCGTTCCAGACACTTCTGTATTTGACAAGTAAAAATTGCAAAAATGTTTAATATATTTAAAGGCTATAATAAAGTTTTTTCTTCCTCTTTTGTCCGATTAAAGGCTGCAGATATTTATATTGTATTCTAATAGTTGATTACTCAATGGATATAGGTAAACGTCTTTTACCACTGAGACTTCTGAAGATGTGATTTTGACACGTCCACTCTGACCAACACCCACTTTGCACATCGGGAAGTGTAAAATCTGTTCATTCAACAGCTATTTCTGCAGCCTACATTGTAATTACCCATGAAACGTTGACGTTTTTCAGGACAGCA
>NW_009260758.1:2736156-2742079 GCF_000687185.1 Egretta garzetta
ACCTGGACTTTCTTTTCCCTCCATACATCCAAGAAGCAGTGCTTGGACGTGCAGGCATAAAATGGCAGAAGCGGCTGAGCTGGGTCTCGCCTATTCTGGACCAGTTAAAACATTGGTTTAACATTAGGAAGGTGTGGCGGGGCACAGGCAGACCCTCCACACACGAACCAAAAGGATAACCAGATCCCTACGGTAAAGACACTTGTCCCCTAGTTAATGCCTTCTTCTTTCCCCTCTCTTCCAACTTTTCCTCTGCTTCTTGTCCCCCTACCAGAGGATGTGGCTGCCGATGAGGAGGTTTCCGAGTAATTTCTGTGGACCTCCACAGGGAGCCGTCCCCCGCCTGGAGGAACACATGCTTTCACAGCAGCAGCTCCACAGCAGCACGTTACCACCCGCCAGACTTCAAGAACAGGCGACGGGGCTGGGTTTTCAAAAGCGCTCCACGTCCACCGCACAGAGCTATGTCAAGAAGTTTGCTCCAGTTATGGATGCTGGATATTAACAACAACTCTAAACACAATAATTAGTTCATCTATCTCAGACTTACAGTAGCCTTCGTGTAAAAGCATTTTGCGGTTGAATAACTGATTATTTTTTTTTTTTTTTAGTTCTATGTAAAGCAGGCAACATCAGTATAATCCTTAGAATCTAATAATGATTCCATCAGTGTAAAATCATTATCCTTAGGCAAGAAGGAAACCAATTCAATTACGATGTTGGTTGAAAAATCGAGGGTGAAAAGTTGTAGTACATATTAAACTTGAGGCTGGAAAAGTTGTAGTACATATTAAAATGGTTACTACAAAATTTGTGCATCCAGGCTAACAAATGCTAATATGTTCTTTCGTTACCTTCTAATTTATATGATTCATGTAAGCCTGCAGCAAGAGAAACTTGTTTTAAAATTCATCTACATTAAAAAATAGCAATGCAATGAATTGTAAAGTTATTAGCATTCATGTCTGGTTGTGTTATTAAGCTGTACACATCAAATCTGGTAGTACAAGTACAGAAATGTCATAATGAAGTAGAACAGCATTTAATCAGAAGAATTTCTAAAGGTCATCAGAGCATCACATAAATTCATCCATGCATGACAGCAATATGAAATAAATAACTGAAAGAACACAATAAGAATAAACTTCAATCTTTGAGCTTTGTTTCCAATAGCAGAAGAATTAGCCAGATTTCATGCTGAGAGAACAGCTAGCAAAAAATACCGAATTCTGGAGCTTTAATTAATGAAAGTATAATAAGACGCAGATAAGGAATTTTACACAAGGGAGCTAACGAGGTACGTACACGGAGAGCTTCCTATGAACAGCTGATCTCATACATCTCCGTAAAGCTGAAAAGAAGTGTTCGGTTCAGTTTTTTCTTCCTCATTAGCCAGATGAGCCCTAAATGATTCCGTTTAAATAACCAATGATTTGTTAATATTTTTGCACTCATAACAACAGTTTGACTGCTTTAGGACATGTATTATAGGCCCCATACTTGGCAGCTCCAAAGATCGGAGCCATTTTAATATTTCATGTTAATGTCGTGACAGCCTCCGTTTTCCTCGCTGAGCGCTGTGATGCTCCGGTACGGTCAGAGCAGATGCCGTGGTCACCCAGGGCCAGGCTCTGGTACCCGCAGTCGTGTGCAGCAGCTCCTTGCTCTACACAAAACCTAATTGATTTCACTGGGACACTTCCCAGAATAAAGTTTTATTCGCAGTGATTAAAGGCACCGGGGTCTGGCTCGGAAGGTGCATTCACAGGGGCTGGGAAGGCCGTACAGTGCCGGTGCACACCAGTGCAATGAGACAGGCTAAATAACCAATGCATCAAAGGCTCTTTCTGAAGCCCTGTGTGTACCCATGGCTTTTGCCTAATTAGTAGTCCTGGACAGAAAAAGGAAGAGGCCCTTTGCTTCAAGCTGGGCTCCAGCCCCAGGCACCATCAGCACAGAAGCTGGTGGGGCACGGGGGGCAACGAGCCCCGTTTCCCTTCTCCGAGCTGGCCACTTTTGGGCAGGAGCTGGAGCGCTGCCCTGGGGACCTAGCCCTTTATTCTCTTTGAACAGGATCACTGTTAGGTTGTAATAATATATATATATATATTTTTTTTTTTTAAAAACCTGCTGCTGCAATAACAGTATCAGCACTGGCGAAGAGCAGAGAAAGCAGATAACGTGCTTTACTGCTTCCATGTATTTCAGGTGGCCAAACCTCTGAGCACAGAAAAGCCTGTAAAATGGATCTCGGGGCTTTCTTAGCCTAATCGCAAATGGGAATTTGTTACAAAGCAACCGCTTCTCTCCTGCTGGACCTGTAAATCCTCCGAGCGTCACGTGCGTGCCCGTATCTGTGTTGGCCCTTTCCCTTTGAAAGGAGCACTGATAGCGCTGGAGGACACTTTGGATTTGGCACTATAAAGGAGACAAAATACAGATACTATATATTTCTGCAGTGACAAGGCAGCTGGATTACCCGTGTGATTTTGTGCATCACCAAGAGGAAAAGAGAACATGCTACTCTACATTTCAAAGTAATTTGGAGAACCCACCACTGTCCCTCCGGAGAAGTGCTTGCTCGTTCCTCAAATTACACAGAATTAAGTTTTGCAGCCCGGCTCCCAGCACCCTCTCCCCCCAGTGCCTGTGCTGGTGCCCTCAGCACGGGGCGGTGGGGCTGAACCTCCAGCCTCGGGCTTCAGTTCAACCAGAGAAATTCCTACACTGGGTGATAATACCAAAATCTCACACCCTGGGTCATAATACTAAAATCTTAATCCGTACATCACCCATCTACTACGGCAGAACATGACAGACACAGAGAGGATGTTACACCATCATTTTTCCATCTCCTTATTTCATACGGTCCCTCTAGGCCCCATCAAGACAATAATTGCTTTTTTTTTTTTCCCCTAATTCTAATAAATGACTGCAAAAAGCAACAGACAACTCCAGAGGCTGACTATGATCTCATGCATCATTTTCGTATTTTTTTTTTTTAATTCATTAGCGTCTGCACTAAATGAAAGAATTTATAACCCCACTCAGGTTGCCTGAGAAATCATCCTTGCAGCGTGTTTACTGAATCAGAAAAAAAAAGGAAAAACGAATACACAAAATGAAATCCGAAAAGGAAAAAAAAGTATCTAAACGAAAGCTACAGGAGCTGAAAAGAACCATGAGATTATAATCTTAAATTAAAACTGCAGTGAGGGTAATATAAAAGATATTCTAATCACTACATCCAATTAAATGAAGTAAATCACTAAAGCATGTTAAGTACCTTAACTATTATAATAATTAAGAATCAAACAGAAATCAAGCATCTTTGAAAGACTGATGATGCACATTAGTGAACAGGGAATGCTCTTTCCCATTCAAATGCAGAGCCAGAGCAGAAAACACAGGAGATTTCCCCTGCCTAAAGCCAGCAAGGGCGAGAGGGCGGGCGTCCCTCGTGGAACCCCCCCCCCCGCCCCCGGGTGGTGGGGCGGCCTCTTCCCCCCAGTGCCAACAATGTCCTGCTCCCGCAGGATCTCCTCGCTCCCAAGACGAACGGCGTCTTACGCCTCTGCCCCGCTCCTGCGCAGGGAAAGCAGTGCCAGGGATCCCGCAAAGCCACGCTTCCCACAAAAGCCACGCTTCCCACAAAAGCCACGCTTCCCACAAAAGCCACGCTTCCCACAAAAGCCACATCTCCTACGCAGGACTCCCATGGACATCTGCAACCTCTCCTGCTGCTCAGCTCCGGGCAGCCCCTCTCCTCTGCTCCTGCCTCCCCGAGGAGATACGTAAACAGGAATCTGATGAGGAGTTCCATGGAAAACGTTGTACTTAAACTGCAATGCTCTGGGCAAACACTGCTTTGTGCATTTTATGGTCTCGCTGTCTGAAGCTCCAAAGCAAATGTATGAATTAGAATCAGAATGTTTTGGGTTGGAAGGGACCTTTAGAGGCCATCTAGTCCAACCCCCCTGCAGGAGCAGGGACATCTTCAACCAGATCAGGTTGCTCAGAGCCCCGTCCAACCTGGCCTTGAATGCTTCCAGGGATGGGGCATCTACCACCGCTCTGGGCAACCTGGGCCAACGTTTCATCACCCTCATCATAAAAAATGTCTTCCTCGTATCTAATCCGAATCTGCCCTCTTTTAGTTTAAAACCATCACCCCTTGGCCTATTGACACAGTTTCCTCCAATGCAGCACGGCCCCCTGTGGCTCAGCCACCGCGTTACTTCTGTAAGAATGCGTATTACTGTCCGAATCCGCTCAGGACCCATTTAACATCTCCCAGCGTTGGAGCATTCTGGCCCTAACACAGTGATAAATTACAGCACAGCCCTTCGGATAAGAATCTGCGGTTCATGTACAAGTCCTCATTAAATTGAAGACAGTCATCTTCCTATTCTAAATCAGTCTGAGGCCGTGCATGGGTGATAGATATTTTAATTAGTAAAATTAGCAAGCAAGAAGTACAATTTAGATACAAGATTTATCTGCAAGTGATAATTCCCCAACTTTTCTGCAATAGCTGGAGCTAAGCTTTCTGAATACAAAACATCACTATTGTGCTAAGCTAAAATAGCGGCACGCACACAGACGACTCCTCTACTCCCAGAGAGGTTTCAATAAATCTTTTTCTTTTTTTGTTTTAGAGTCAGAGCATCCCTGCTTGTACAGCACCAATTTTTACTAAATTCCACATAGCTGGGGTTTCCTTGCCTTCCGAAAGCGAAGCTATATATTGCAGGGTAGTTGAAATTAGGTGAAGTCTAAAATTGGAGTCAAAAATGTGCTTTGTCTAGACCAAATGTAGTCGTATTTGGAAAGAATGGCTACGGAGAGGGGCAAGGGAGGGAAACTTGTCCTGCTGGGCTCCTCTGGCACCCCGGAGGGCAGCAGGACATTCACATGGGATGCGGCGAGCACAGCGAAGCAGGGATCGACTCGCACCGTGTTTTCTCCTTGTTTCACTGATGCCCTAGCTCCGATAATTATTTATAATCCTGATAGTTTGTTCAGCCACATTGCCCTGCGCTTCAGGGACGAGGAACAATATCTGAAGGGCTAACAAATACTGGATTTTAAGGGCACGTAGGTAATTATTTTTAACAGTTCTCCCTCCATTTTCACTTTGCACATCTCTTTTGCCTGGCAAAAGTTTGCAAATTAAAAACACACTAAGAAAAAGCAAAACCAAACAAAAGGAACAGTGAGTTTGGTTCACGTTCTTGTTCATATTTGTTTTCCCTGTAAGAAAAATGCATTGAAGTGCTCAGTGTGGGATTTCATATGTTGCAATTTTATCTTGGGAAAGTAATCTCTCCCACACCACATTGCATGAGAAGGAGAGAATACAGCAGTAATGTAGGGGGTTTTTATTCCTACAACTTCTTTATTGCCAGCGAGTAAATACAATTACACATTGTGCACAACAATACATGCTAAAACTGTAAAATATCTGCAGTATATCTAAGTCTATTTGAGAACTGTCAAGCCTCCATTCAGTTAAAGAAGAAGAAAAGAGAAAATCATTACGGAGGGACGGGCTCCTGGGCTGTTCTCGCAGCAGGGAAGAGCTCGGGGAGGAACACGAGCAATCTGCAACCTGCAAAGGCCAGTCCACCACTTAGCCAGTACCAAGGGTTTTACTGGCAGGCTGCAACGCTCCCTACTCTGCAATTGCATTTGCAATGTTACTTTTAGAAAGCTCATTTTCACCGAGGCCAGCACATAATCACTTTTGTGTCTTGAACCATGGGACAGTTAAAATCTTACATTAGACTAAGTGTAGGTATTTCACTGGCACGACCGATCCTCGAATTCTTCCTTTACTACTTTCCCAAAGCATAACCCGTTCCGATCCCAGTGCCGAGAGGTCCTGGCAGCCTTCAGCACTCTCAGAAAACAGCAGATTTCC
>NW_009260758.1:2742200-2745070 GCF_000687185.1 Egretta garzetta
CGGTTTCTTGGCCCCTGCACAAATAACCAGATTAAACATAATTTTTTTTTTTATTTTTTTTTTTTTTTGCATTCAAGAATGCAGCCTTGCAAACGGCAGGTGAGTACTAACGTGATCTGACCCGAGCCACGAGAAACCCGCTAAGATGGTACGAAAATCCAGTGCTAGAGCTTGCTTCTGACGCACAGAGAGAGCGGTGAAGGGGTTTACCAAAGGCCTGCCAGCCAAACCCAGCGAGCGCTAGGCTCATTTCCCAGCAGAGATGGATGTATCGCCACGTTATCAAACCACACGCTGTTCTCAGCCACAGCTTTCAGACCAGGCTCACACCAAAATACAGTCCCCCCTGAGGGGATTTGCAGTATGATACTGCGTTAAAAAAAAACAAACTCGGAGACAAAAAGCAACAACAACAAAGTAACAACGTTAATCCAAAAAGGCTCAGTAGAGGAATCCGTTCAAAATAGATGCTTTTATCCACAATCCAGTTCAAACTTTCTCAATTTCAGCACAAAATATTGAAAACTACATTGGAAAAAAAAAAAAAACAACCCAGAGCCTCAGAGACAGCCTTGTCCTTCAGTGCTTGTGCCACACCACTGCTGAGTCTCCACTTTAACAGGAGGATTCTCTTTTTTTTAGGGTTGCTCTTGGGGAGCTCCCCAGCTACCTGCAGCTCCTCCGCTTGGCCGAAGAGATGCTGTGGTCCCTCCGGCCCTTGCAGACCCCACAACTGCTACAGCAGGCGACTGCAGCTTCGGACCCGCTCCTGCAGGTGATTTTCCACCCCCAGCGGCCCCCTCTCCCAACCCGCCCCTGCCATTATCTGTGTCACCAAAGTCTTCAAACGCTCATCCCCAAAGATTTAAAACCAGCCTCCCAGGTCTTTCAGATGGTTCCTCACTCAAGAGCCTCCACTTATCTACAGAAATATTTTACCTTTCACCATATAAAGCTTAAGATTTCTCTGTGTTTGAACTTCAGTCTGCTTTATTTTATCTTCTAATATATCTCAGTGTCTTTTACAGTTCCTGGTTATATTATTATGCATTTGAGCAAGCCTCCCCTAAGGAATGACCTTATCTATAGGTATTAAAGCCTGACAGCTTTCAGCTGTTCTTTTACTGCTGGATTTGTTCTTTGGGCTGGGGAAGGGGAAGGCCAGGTTCGATGGATAACCAGTAAATATCTACTGAGATCTCCCTACCCAGACTTAACCATTTTCACAGGCTCTGTCTATAAAATCTTGGATAATTGCTCTGCCTTTTCTTTCCCCAAATTATCCCAACAAAGAAAAATTTGCATCTCTAGCAATATTTTGGAGGTCTGGCATTTACAGAAATGAGGATTGCTTCCCCAGATGCAGAACAGGAGGATTTGATCAGAGCAGTGGTCTGCATGCGTGATCACCCTCCCACGTCAGGCACGCTGACCGACTGCTCCAAATAAAGATGCCAGCGATGCAGAAGGCAGTAATTGCCCCCCTAAATATGCTTCCATTGAGAGTTAACTTACAAAATTTTATTTTCCATCTAGTTTTCCAGCTCTTCAAAAATATATCCTTATTAACAGAATTCTAGATGTTCTCATTATATATTCTGCTTTTTAGGCACAGTAAATTGTGATCCTGCACGCTGCCTACTGACAATAAGTTCTTTAGGGTTCTTGTATACAGGACTGCTCTTCCCATTAAGTATCCAATAAAGTATTTCCATTTTTATATCTGAAATCCCAGAAATGGCACTAGAGAAACCTAGCATTTTACTCTTAAATTTAATACAAACTATTTCACTCAGCATGAAAGCGTTTTAAAATGACTCCAGTGCAGATTGTGGTTCACTGTTGTATTTGGTGAGCTTAGTATGTCCATGGCAACTGATGAATATTACTGCTGCTATTGCTATAAATAACAAACCTATTTGGCAAAGTCTGCGATGTAAATATTAAATCCAGCACAAAGGCAATTTTCTGTTCCTTGTTTTGCTCCCTTCTGAGTTAGGAACCTATACTTGCATGTCGGTAGATTATTTCCAAATAGATCTGCAGGTGTCACAACACTGTGGAAACTAGCAATTTTGATTGACGTTGCTGTCAACAAGAATCACACGTTTGGGGTCAGGTGCCGGAGCGATGCTGTGTAACGCCGGGCTGGCTGCAGCACCAACACTCCCTCTGAACCATGAGCACTCCCCAGTCCCAGCACTGGGGCAGTACGAACACAGAGCACATCTTTTGGAGAACCATCAGAATTTGTGGCCGTCTGTGGCTTCATTTTCAGAAAGTTAAAAGCAGAGCCTCACCGGCAGTAGCGTACGTGCAAACTGGGTCACTACTTTGCATGTGCAAATTAGGCATGAGGGCATACAAACGGAGCTAATGCCCTTTTCAGCAGATGGTACCACTGACCGTGAGCCCCTGTTTGGAAACACACTTCTTTGGAGGGAGTGCCAGAAACGACGCACATGATCAGAACGGAGCACAGTTACATTGGCCGGTGCATTTGGGAAGTCATGTACTGTCAAATCTCTACACATTTCTCTGCTCCTCTTGGCCACTTTCCCACTCCCAGCGAGGGAGAGGGGGACATCCCTGCTATCTGCCCACGCAACGATGCTGGGATGGAGGCACAGCAGGAGCACTCTGTAATTGGGCTCTGGTTTGCTGGGGATGGTGGCAGCGGGCCACGGTTCCTCCCCGCCAGCCTGGTGAGCGCTTGGTGGGGCACGGACAGAGAGCAGACGTGTCACCTCCCCGGGGGGGCCCCCCGCACCGCCACAGCCAGGCTCTGGCAGGGATGCTAATTGCTTTTGAACTGCCACTTTGTATGAAGGATTCAGATGAACTGTAGAAGCACTTCTCCTCAGCTCCCT
>NW_009260758.1:2745174-2753887 GCF_000687185.1 Egretta garzetta
GCGGGGGCCCCCCCCCCCCCCCCCCAGCCAGGCTCTGGCAGGGATGCTAATTGCTTTTGAACTGCCACTTTGTATGAAGGATTCAGATGAACTGTAGAAGCACTTCTCCTCAGCTCCCTTCCCCGGCTCAGCCAGGAATGCTGCCGGCTGCTGCTGCTGCCTATTGCATCCCTCAAGTAGTAAGACCGTTGTCTCAACCGCAAAGTAGCAACTCTCTGATAAGGGGTCATCAGAAGCAGCTTCCTAAATCACCTCGGGGTTGCCATTCTCCCCTGCTGACCATTGGGCTGGCTTGCCTCCCACCCACAGGACTTGGATGCTCTGCGGATCTACCTGTGTTCAACGGGGATGGTAAATGAGGAGTCGGGGAGCAAGCCTGAGCCTAGATCCGGGTCAGACATGAGCTGTAACTGCAGCAAATGCAACATTCTCCTTCCTGACCCCACTTTCCCCACGTCTCTGCTCTCACCAGCACTTAAAAGGGGACCGATGTGTTGTGTCCTACCCAGATCTCACCTTTCTGCCGTTCCACCAAAACACCAGCAAGCCACTGGGACACTGCAGCTCCACAGCTCTGCCATGCTAAGTTACTCCAGGGTCCACACCAAGACACCAGCCAGCTACGCCTTATTCAAAGGCATCTTGAAATACCCTTTGACACAGCACCAGCAAGATCAGTGTTGAAACCACTTGATTCAGAAGAAAAATAGTAGCATCAGCATAGACCTCCCCTCCACCCAGGAATTTGCTTTCAGGCATCTTAGTTAAATCTCGTCCTGTTAGGCAGAGTGGCCCGCATTGAGGTGTACTGCGCTTGACATTTTGGGATGTGGGTAAACAAGGTAAACAAGAGTCTAGGAGAAATAAATGGGAATGTTAGAGAATTGCTGCTCAGACACAGCGCTAAACCCTCCGGCACTGAATGCTACAATTCTTTGTCATAAACACATCAATTACAGTGTTTACATCAAAGCTCTCAATAGATTATGCTATTAATATAAAAATGACAGCTGTCACGCAACACATACAGCAATGTCACAGTTTCTAAGCTTACAACAAAAATATGGGGTTTGATTCTGCAAAACTCAGGTTTGTGCTCGGGCAAACAATTGATTAAATTCAAGGAAACTACTCAGCCACATAAATAAAGACCTCAGAATCAGTGCCAGAACTGTGCTTGTAATGCAATTTAAGTACATTATTCTCAAGCAACTTAACTAATTCTTAACATAATAGTAAGTAATTAAATTGTAAATGTGAGCAACTACAGATTTTTCAGTGTAGGTAATACAACATTTGCAATAGCAGAATGGCTTGAAGTTCACTGGACCAATCTAGAACCTGGACTGGTTAAGCCACGTTCAGTGTAGGGATCAAACCTTTGACTTCAGCTGGTCTTACAGCCAGACATTGAGTGAAGTGGGATCCCTCCCTCTTGGAAGGGAAGCCTTAGACATTAATAATCAGACTTTTGTACCTGTAGGTGAAGAATGCTCTTAAGCAAACACTCAGATGCAAGATGTGCTGGCTGAAGGCCACAGTGACAACCACAGCCAAGACCTTCCAGAAACGCACCTTGAAACAAAGGCAAGCATGTGGTGTTTAACCTCCTCGCCACGCACTCAGGGGCTCATGCAATGTGCACACTGAAGGCCCTCTTGAAGCATGCTGGTGTTTGGAGATGTGGAGGGTGAGGCTTGAGGAGCCTTGAACGGGGCTCTAGGCAATAGCGGCGATTTGGAGAGTTCTGGATTTAGAGCTAATGTTCTGCAATATGTTGTCAATCAAAAGTAAGCATGTTAAAGTAAAGATGAAGGCAAA
The DNA here is from genome assembly GCF_000687185.1 of Egretta garzetta. NCBI lineage: Eukaryota > Metazoa > Chordata > Aves > Pelecaniformes > Ardeidae > Egretta > Egretta garzetta. Next base: position 2,746,996 of record NW_009260758.1, read on the forward strand.
GAGAGGCAAACCTTGCTGTCCAGCACCCAAGAGCAGTCAGCTCACCCTGCAAGCACCTATAGAAACGCATGGCGAAACTTGTTAGGCCTCCCCTGATGCAACCACAACATACATCTTGTTGTGTATCCATGCAAATAATTTTAAACAATTGAGCCATAAAACTCTAGATTTACCACCTACACTCAAGCAATGAAACTATGTCCATGATTTCTTGGAGAATAATTCATTATGGACTATAACCGCCGGTTTGTTCCAACAAACTGTCCCGGTAAAAGAATAGGCTCTGGGTTTCTTTACAAATCTTAAAGCTGACAGCTTTAAAAAACAAAAACCACCCAAAGTATTACTCTAGTTTATTTTAAAGACTTTAGAAAAAAAAGCTATTTTCTTCACAAAGGTAAGGGGATGGACAGGGAAAATACAGACTTCTCTTGCAACGAATCTCCTATGAACTGCCTCAGCGGAATGGATGGGACAGTTCAGGCATTCAGACTGTTCTGCATGACTGAGGGTAGCAAGGTCTGGGATATGGCTTGGGCAGCTGGCCCTGGGAAATCAACTACAAATGGAGAAGAGGTGAAAGGATTCATTCTAGAAAAGGAAACGGCAACTAAAGCCCACCATGAAAAATATACGTGAAAAGCATTTTAATTTGCATGTTCAGGTGGTAGCCTCTTCCTTACATAGCGTAAACAGGGTTAAAAAAAATAATTCATCCACTTTCAACACCAACTTAATTTCTTGTAGATTTTTTTTTTACTAGAATAACGTATTCTCATTGAGAAACCTGCTCATAGGAACCTATTTACTGCCAAAAGCTGAAAGAAGCTGTTCTTCAGCTGCTTCTCCAAGGTAAATCCTTGGAGTAACAGAGCATTCTAGGAAAAGAAAACTCTGAGCTGAGATTTCACTCAGGACAAGCTCCTGCCAGTCACCTACAGGTGCTGTGTTGAAGGCCAGGTAAAGCTGAACAATAAATGCAGTGTTTCCATGTTTCCAGACTCTTCTACTGAGAGTGGAAGTCCAGAGGTGGCCTATAGCACAGCCATGTAAAACATGACACCTATTCATTCATTTAATTACAATTAAATGCAATAAATTCAAAGAAAACTCACCCACCACACACAGCAGGCAGTGAGGCTCAAGGTGAGGATGTGCCTTCCACAAAGGCTTAAGTTCTGGTGCACTCAGCTAAGTTGCAATGCTTAAATCCTCCTCTCAATCTTGCCCTGGGCCATTTTAAATGTACAAACAGATGCAGAATGAGTCTTTCCAGAGTGGAAACACCTCTCAAGAGCCGAACCACCTTCCAAACAGCTTTGCATTTTGTTTACTGAGTTTTATTATCTCTGCTTCCCAAGTGGTTGCTTTTAAAATCTCTGCTGCTTCCTCTACTGTTGCTAATTTTACCGGTTTGGGCTATTTTAAGTTTCTTTCCACCAGCAACTGTCTTTGAATTCTCTATTAATGCCAAAACGTCTACATCATAACCCCACAGACATTCCCAAATCAGTAGTTTTTTAAATCTTTTCCATTCTGCCGTATACGAGCCGCTGGTTTCACTCTTCCTCCTCGCCCCACCAGGACCCATTGCCATCTGCTGGGGCCTGGGGTGCAGTAAGGACTCCGCCGAGTTATTTTGCAAGCTTTCTTTTATTTCTAAGTTTCTGACAGCGTAAGAAAGTCTCCCAGAGAAAAGAGGTTTTACTGCCACAGACGCTATGGAAAATCAATTTATCTTTGTTCTTATCTGTAGCCTTATCTGCAAGAAAATACCAGCCCAATATTTCAATATACTGCTGCCAGTTCTCATTGTCCGGTTTAAACACTCCCATTTTTCCATAAATTGCCACACTTCAAGCATTTTATTGCCAATTTTGGAAATGGAAAGCTCCCATTGTTTAAAAAAAGATCACCCATGCAATACTAGAGGGAACCATTGCTTTATCAACTGAACCAAAACAAGTGCAAGAGAGAAATTCCCACCAGCAGGAGCACCAGCAGCAGTGACGGCATCCCCCAAAAGGCCAAACTCAAACCATCTCCATCAGTTTATAACTGGTTTTCTCCCTTAAATTACAGGGACAAGGCCAGAAAGGAATCCACAAAGGCAAGAGGTGATGTAAAGGGAGTTAAAACTAGACCTGGCATCCAGCTGGACTTGCCCCTGATCCGTGGTACGTTGGTGTCCCGGCCTCAGCCCCACCAGCACACCTTGCCCCGGGGTCCCAGCTCCCCTGCGAGGGCAGCCCCGTCCCTGCCTTCCCAATGAGCAGCAGCACGGAGGAGACAACCAGGCTCTCCCCAGGGCTGCAGATTTGACATTTCTTGCATTTGAGTCCGGAATAGGTCCATGTGTTCCCCTAAGAAGGGGAACCTGTCAGGGAAGGAGGACCCATGAGCCCCATCCGCTGCCGCGGCTGCAAATCCCGTAACCCATCGGATGTGCAAATCCTCCCAGTCGGGTGTGAACTCACTAACCCAGCGCTCAGGCAATTAGTTGTTTTGATGTAAATGTGATCTAATCATCGCTGCTGCTGCTACCTCCAATTATTGGAATTTGTTTCTGTTTACATGGTATTTACATAACCGTATAGGGCTAATTAAGCAGTTGCACCCAATTAAAAGCTGAATCATTCGCTGGATAATTCACAGGCACTGACCAAGCTGCTCCACACCTGAGCTGGCAGAGCACCGGGACCATCTCTATTTGCCACAACAATTCCGCTTTCCCTTGCAGCTGGGGAAGGAGCCGGCAGCGCCTCTCCCAGCGCAACCCTCGCACGCTGCTTTGCATTTCCAACCGCACAACAGTGTTTTCCGATCTCTGCGCTGTCGATTCTGAAATTGTTTTACACCCCATAAATTCCATAATGTGCCAAAGTAAAGATCTACAAACCGTCATCATTTAGGATGATATACATTTAATTTCATCCAATAAAGCTGCTAGCACTTACTACAGCGCCTTTCCTAGAAAACAACTCGGTGTCATCTAAACAGCATGGCTCCTGCCTGCAGCTTTCATACTGCACGGAGCCAGGGGAGATGGGGCCAAATCTGATCACAGGAAAACACAAACTCTGTCAAGGCATTAGAGCCGCAGCTGCTCACGCTGAGCCTGAACCAGCACAGGCGGTGCTGGATCCATGCAGCTCCGGAGAGGCTGCCCTGCGGAATAAAGCAAAGTCAGAAAGGTCTGAGGCAAATGTCCAAGCCAGGCTTTTTATTTTTTTTTTTTTGTCTGAGTGAATTAACATGCTGAGAGCTTACGGTTGTCTTCTGAGCTCACGCTGTCAGCCTGCTCGCTACCTTGTCTCCAAGCAGGTAGAAAAACTGTGGTATTTGGACATTTCATCTTTAAAACCTGAAAGGTGCTCCCGTTTTCCATTTCCCCTAGATGCCTTATCATCGTTTGGAGCTGCTGTCCTCACGACCAGTGGTTGCCACCTGGCTAGGACATCAGGTTTCTGTTCCAGCCGATGATGGGGAGGCTGCAAACCCCGTGCCCTGTGCCAGGACATGGCAGCACAGACGCGGGCTGCAGAAAAGCCGGGTACACGTGCCCCAGCCCTGTGGACTCTACAGAGCCTAGAAGCCTCCCACATCCAGGACCTTCACAGGAGACAGATCCACTGTCCGGACCTTGTCCAAGTCCCAGGTTTGCCATATAAACACACAGCGGGAAGGACGTAGGACTGCAGGACACGCAAGTGTACTTCAGCCTACTGGTACAGGGAGCAGGAGCAGGGAAGAGCTGAGCTGCAGGGGCTACCAGGCCACCACCAAATGCTGCTATAGCTGTCATAAAGGGAGAAAAAAAAAAGTGCCCAGACCCTGGTGTATGAATGGCACCAATGTATGAACACATAATGAAATAAAGCATAAAATCCACGTCACATAGCCTCGTGCCCTGCTAACTTGCCCTCTTCCTTCTCCAGAGTAGCCATTTTATGCAGTTTTCCTCTGGCAAACACCTCCTTCCAGCACGCTTTTATACCTTTCAGGCCTAACGTGCAGTCAAATTTATTTCCATAAATTCATTGAACTGTAGATTACTTTACAGTAAAACGTTTCCTTTGCTAGCTGACATCTCCCATGTGTTTGAGTATTTAAAGCCACTTTCAAGCATGCTTTGCTATCTCTCCTTAGCATGCACAGCAAAGTCCCTTCACAGGGTTTTTGGTGTGGAAGAGTCCAGCATGGAAAGAAGCTAAACAGAGAAAAACTGTCACCAAAGAGGAGGGGAAAAAAAAAAAAAAGGAAAGAAGAAAGAAGAGAAAAAGCTGACAAGAAGAAAAACTGACACTGGAAAAATGCCAGGCCTGTACAGTCAATCTTCAGGTTGGCAGCAGAAATGCCATTAAGTGCAAAAGGAAGAGGGTCTCTGCTGACAGATGTATGCACAGGCTTAACACAGGGTTGATTAAAAAATAAACAACAATTAAGAAGTCACATTTCTCTCTACTTAGTGTTAGCAACGATCTATTGGAATTCACAGACACGACTGTGCAGAAGTTTATAGCATGCAGTCAAAGAGAGACAACAGATCAGAAAGGATGCGCAAAACCATCCAGCCCCGAACACTTGGTTTTCTTCAACTTTAGCTTTCTTCCCCTCTCTGGGGCAAATCCTCATATGGGCATCAAACTCAAAGAAAACTTTTTGCAAGAGCGGGTCCAGCCTTGGCGATTTCAGTAGCTGTGGGCAGTGCCAGGGTGCAGCGGTGCTCCTCCACGACGAGCATCCCACGGGGTGCATCACCCTCATCCCAGTCCTGTCCATGGCAACTATCCAGTGATAGATCCATTGGCACTGGAGAGCCCTAAGAGAGCACCCAAGCTCCTGAATCTCTGCCCAAGCTCTTTACCTCTAGGGAAAAAAACAGTCCTTGTTCATCTGGCCACCCAGTTGGCAGAAAGGTTCTTTATTTATCAGTATCACTCTATGCAGCTGTACTGTTAAAAATTTCTCTGCTACAGAAAGGGCAACTGTATTCAAGAAGCCCATTCAAATAAATTCAATTTTAGGGTCTTTTCCTGATGATTATGATACTTAACTTTTTTTCCAGAAATACCTGTATGAACTAAGATCTTAAAACGTGGACTCGTTAAATGATTTCAAACAAATGGGACTGGAAAATTAAGCTTTTAAATGCTAGATATATAAATATTTAGAAGTCAAAGGATGCAGATAGTCACCTAGTAGGATTTTTTATTCTGAGTGCATCTGTCAGTATTTAAATATCTATGAAAACTGGCCCTCTGCCACATTTTAGAAATAGGAATATGCAGCAAAGATCTTTAAACAAGTTTAGATACCCAACTCCCATACATTTTGCTCAAGGCTCCTAAATCATTGTGTGGCTTTGAAATGTTTATCTTCCAGCTAAACAGTATCAGTTGTCTGAAAACCACAAATGCAACAAATATCTGCCATGGTAAATTACCCAACCAGTACAGCTAGTGCCCAGACACATGATTAAGTTGCCATGGATTAACAAGCGACTACATTTCACTAAGCTGCCTGTACCAACACTTTTAGCCCAATGCAAATTAAGAAAAATGTGTTAGCATAAATGTATTTCACTGGGGTACGAGCCTGTATTTGTCACGGGCAGAGGACACAGGCAATCAGTTACTGCAGCTCAGCGGAGCCACGGTAACTCTCCAGGACTTTGGTTGGGAGCTCAAACAACTACATCCGTGGGATCCAGAGATTAGAAAGCTATACCCGACAGGGGGGAAATTCTTTCAAGCGACCGAGGAATAGTCATCACTGGTGCCTAACATCAGGCTTGGTGACAGGCAGGGGAGAGATCGGTGATGCCCTTGCCATCCGGCCGCAGCCCAGAGCTCCTCTCCGGTAACGCCCCGCAAGCCCAGCCTGGGTGGCAGGCAGCGAGAGAGGCTTCACAGCTGGATGGGGAAGGAGTCAATACCGTACATTACATAAACCAAAGCAGCCTGGTAATAATGTGCTAAAAATAACTGTGTAAGCATATTGCTTATAAAACTCTGAACTCCCTGCCAAGTTTTACCGGAGTAGGACACGCGTTCCTCCCCCTTCCCAGGCATCTAAATAGATATTGCAGAGGATTTCAAAGAAAAAAAAATAGGTAACACATACGTTTCCATGTGGGAGGAGAAGAAAAAAATCCCCTATAGATTCCCCTGTGTTTTTCTCAGAAGCAGCTGGTGCTGGCCACTGGGAGGGAAAGGAGGTCTTACATGGTATTGCAAGGGTTTTGTTCCTATTCCACTATGTCAATATTATGGCTTTGATTCATTTATTGCACCTGGTATAAAAGCCCAGCTTCTGACCTTAGCAGAAAAGGGTGGCCACATTATTCTCACGTTGTTTTCTGCACAGACCTTTCTAAATGAGGGACACAAGCCTTTCTAGAGGCGACTCCTTTTCTTGCTTTGTTTTGTTCTTCATCTAAAATGAAAGACGTTCTTGACAAAATGTATTTGTACAGTTTTTGTCAACAGAGAGCTATAGTTAGAGCTGGCTGGGTGACAAAAAATTAGCTTCTTCAGAAAATATTCATATTTTAATGACTGCTCTAATTCTGCGTGAGGATGGGAAGAGACCAAAGGACCCCAATGCCCAGCAGGGAGGTGACAGCAGGGATTTGTGTCCCCAGCCCAAAGAGGAGGCGCACGCAGAGCTCCACAAAACCACTCCCCCTACCAGGGCATGGATTCAGAACTGCTCTGCCACGTAACTACCCCCCCTACGCCCCAACTCATCCATTGCCCACAATCAATCAAGACCAAGCAAGACCACCCCAATGGCGCAGACGGAGACCAGCCCACAAAGGGCAGCGAGGTGGGAGCTCCTCTCCACCTGCAACCTTCATAAAAAATGATACTCACTTTTATGATTTGAC
>NW_009260758.1:2753924-2763336 GCF_000687185.1 Egretta garzetta
GTCAAAGTGTTTCCGAGCAGCTGTGGCTGCAATAGTGATCCCAAAACACAAAGAAACAGTCAACTCAATAAATTGATAGAAGAGCCGACAACACACATCCCAAGGGGGAAGCAAATCTCATCGCATGTTGTCCAAATAGTGCACGTTATCCAAATAGTGTAGGGGCAAAGACAAAGATTTTAAGTCAAGCTTCAGCTTGGAAGTAACTCCAAGTACAGTTCAGGCAATGTAGAATTAGAGAGAAAACAAAACAAAAAAACCCCACCAACCACAAAAGAGAAGAAAGCTTTTGATTTGGGAAAGAGAGGGATTTTAAGCCAAAAGACAGTTAGTTAGTGTCCATTCTGGAAACATCCCAAAACTGCCCAGAGGCAAAACAAACCCAATTCTTTGCTGGCATTTGGGACACTTGGATGCTACTTGCCCTGAGCACTTAATTTAATACAAAACAAATCACCCTCGAGCAACAAACAAAAAATTCACTAGTAAACAAGACAGCTCTAATTATTTAACAGTGGAATCCAGAATAATTAAGCCACAGTATCCAGAGCAGCTACAAGCTAATTATATAAGCAAGTATCCAAAATATTTCAGCTATCTTTTGAAAAAACAGGAAACCCGGGACGTTGAATTTCAAGACCAGAGTGTAGCTAGCATCTCCAAAGAGAAGCCTTCAGGGTGACGCATCTTTGCCTCTCCCAGTGGCTGGCCAGGAGTTGGGCTCCTTCCCCGGCAGCGCTGGCAGGCAGCTGAGCCGGTCTCCCCCGGGCGCGTTGCTGGCAGCTGTGGGGACTCTGCTCCCAATTCTCTGCCCTCACTTTCTCCCTGGGATGCTGCCAGGTCCGCCCTGCCGCACCAGCAATTCATTCCACTGCCCAAATGCCCGCCCAGCTGCTCGTGCTGGGTCCAGGCTGGGAGGCAGAGGGCTCAGCATACACAATGTTCTCCCTGCACAGGGTTTTAGGAAGCTATGGGGGGTTTGGACTACAGGGGTATGGGATGGAGGAGTTGGCACCAGGAGGGATAGTACAGCCTTTAGGCAGGCATCTGGGAGGCTGGCGACTCATCTGCATGGCAGAGAGCTTGGAGGAGGCATCATGTCATCAGGCAATTCTGGCAGCTCAAAGGAGGGATTTGAAAAATGCCAGGAACACGTTAGATGCCAGGAAAGGTCGAGGCTGCCGCCTGTGGTCCAGGATAATGCAGCCATTCCTCTTCATGGGGGGGGGGAGTGTGGCACTCAGTGACATAAAGCTCCCAAAGATGCCAGAATTGAGGGCTGGTTTAGGAGACTGAGCTCCATTTGGTACCTTAGTGTCTCCCCTCCCATGGGTAACGCTAAATGCCATGTGCTCGTGCAAGCAGAGCATCTAGGGGTTACACTTTGCTCTCACAGGGGGGCTGGGGTCTACCTGTAAATCAGCTGGGCTTGGGTGCCTGAACCTCGACGAGGATTTGGGACTCGGTTCCTCAACTTCCTACTGTAACACAACCACATAACCCCACTGCCTCCGATTTCAATTTCTGCAGTAAGCTCAACTCCGATCAGCTAATGACACCGGTTTCGCGCTAACGTCACTCCTGGGACATCATTGCGAGCCCCGGAGCCGCGGGAGGGAATAGCAGGGCTCTCGGAAACGCAGCCACTCGGGGGCAAAGCCGCTGCTAACGAGCGCATCTGGCTCCCGATCTCCCTCTCTTCCTGCATCCTGCTGATCAGCAGTGATCACAGCAGCTTTGCAGATGTTTTTAGGTTATCTGGGCCCCATGCCAAATCCACATACTGACCTTTGAACAACAGCTATTTTTCCATGACCATGCTCGGAGCATCAGCCTCCGCTGAAACCATCAGTCTCAGAAGTGACGATTTTGTCTCCGTTTCCCTTCAGACTTCATCATTACAAGGTCATCAAGCACAGCATGGTTTAAAATGCACATAAAGAAGCCACCAGAGTTATTCGAAATATCAAGCAGTTTCAATATCTTTCCACAATACTTCAAATCTGGCTGCTTGCTGATTAACTCTTGCTTTATATTTAAAGTTCCCCTTGCCAAAAGAATGTCCGAGGGGGTGTACGAAAGCTGAACGACACGACTATAATTACAGTCAAAAGGATGTTGCATGGGTAAAATGGGATGATTGCAGAAAGACTGAGGGGTGGAATTAAATACTTGAGAGAAGTATTAAAAAAAAAATTAATTAAAAAAAGAGTGAAGCCCCCAAATTACGAGGTTTTTAGCTAAATGCTTTTCAATTTGTTTCAATTTGCCTCCTGGCTTTAGAATACCTTGTTCAGGTTTTTATCTATTATTGAGAGTTAGAAACATGCTTAAAAATAATACTGAGCTCCTCACCCAGTCACACGAGTTGGAGAACACGGGCGTTAAGGGAGCGCAAGGTGTCGCACGGCTCAAACTCACATTCTGCAAGTTGGCAGCGCAATTGTGTGGCCCATTTCACAGGCTCCCCTGCACCAAAGGGAACTCGCCAAAGGTCACCACCACCTCCCCTCTGTTCGCTTCCACCGGTATCAGCGCTTTGACCAAACCCACTGACTTTCTGCCAAAAGCCATCCCTTCTTCCCCCTCCTCTTTTTTAAACTCTTGCTTTAGATCACTGCAACCTCCTTCTGTCAAACCTCCAGGCTTTTCATCTCTCCTTGCAGAAGTACGTGCCAAGCAGAGTAGCCAAAATATCCTTCGTTCTTCTCTTGAATTCGAGCCCCTTTTTGAGTCAGTTTTAAACCGTCTTCACGACGCACAGCACCAAGAAGCCTGCTGATGTGGCCGATCCCACATGCCTATTGCTTTCCCCGTAACATAGCGAGTGCTCTCCCATATGTGCCCTGCATCCCGCTTCCACACAGGACTGGGACCACACCATGCAACACCCTGCAGAGGCACGGCTCAGCTTTGCTCTTGGTGTGCCCAGGGACCTCCAGCCCTTCCCTTGCGCCCTTCCTTACAGCTCGCGCCATTTCCACAGCTGCTCCCCCTTCTCAGCCCCCAAAACATCCATACCCAGTCTGTAAGGCTCCGTGCAGACCAGTATAACTGCCAGTTCCCAGCAACTCAAGGGTCAGGGGCACCGCTTTGCTTAGGCTGGGTTGTTCGTGGCTGCAATACGTTGTGCGGAGCTTAAAAAACCTGCTGAAAACTCACTTGTTCAAGCTGACTTACTTATTATTTGAGTTGTTAATTTTACGGTTTTATTAAGTGACTCTGAATGAAGGCCATTAAAGCACATGGTAGTTTGGTTGATTGAATGATTGATTTTACACAGTTGTGTTCTTCCTGCACTCCTAAGTACTTTTATTTGTGATTAACAAACCTCACCATTTTGCTATTCCCACTTCATAGCTCCCTGGCTCATTTTCAGCTTCTCTTTTTTTACGTGTTCTTTATGGGGCAAAGATCCTGCTTAGCCATCTCTAAACGAAAAGCCAGAAGAAAGAAAGAAAATAAATACATATGTAAGAGATCAGAAGCGTACACACACTTTTAGGAGTTAGTGAGGACGCAGGCTCTGACGGCTCCTTTCTTCATCAAACTTAGCATCTAGAAATTGGCCAAGATTTATCTGCTCTTCACAGGCTTGGACAGAGAAAAGAAGGATCAAGGTTAAGAAGGTGCCTTTTTTTTTTTTTTTTTTTTTGAGTGGTACTACTTGGGATTATTTTTTATTTTAGATTTCAGGAGGCTTCTGGGGTTTCTAGACCTGGTAGAAGAGGTGGGGACAGTAACCACTGCTCCGGCTTCATGCCCTATCTGTCTGGAATTCTGTATTTTCGTGCGACATAAGCCAGGGGCAAATGAAGAAACAAGCCACAAACCAAACAAACCTTGAGGTATGATACCCCAAATTGTTTGTTTCATTTTTAGTAAGAAGGCAATTTACTTTGGTAAATATTATAAAGCTGTTATCACGGAGCACCAAAGATCCCAAGATGCATATATATGATTTAAAGTATCCTGCTAAAACTGAACGCAACTAGAAGACAACATTCAAGAACAAACAAAAAAACCCCAGTTTTTGTTAACATATTGCGGATATAAACAAAAGATCAAGGAAAGTAAAACATACAACTAATTAGTGAAGTGTTTTTCAGAAACAAATACCCAAAAGCTTTTCTCATTCTGTAAGAGTTTGACATTTTGGGCTCTTTCTTCCTGAAATGGGACAAAAATTTAATCTTGACATTAAGCATAGCTTGGCTGCAACGTTCCATCTAGATTATTGCTGGGATTATTATTTTTTAATTCTCTTAATAAAAAGAAAACCAATTCAGTCCTTATTCCATTTTTAAAGACAAAGCTACTTTGATCCAAAAAAGGTACTGCAGAAAAACAAAGTATGCCAAGTCCTGAGCCTGAGGCACACAGAAGACGCAGCGAGCTTTTGGCAAGATGAAAGTACAGCAGAGGGGGAGCACTTGCTTTAAGAAATCCTTAAAATAGAAGAGGCACAGGATGATATCCCATAAAGAAGTGAAAGATCGGAGTGCTACATGATCGCCTGTTTGGAGAGTGCAGAAAATCATAGAATCATAGAATGTTTTGGGTTGGAAGGGACCCCTAGAGGTCACCCAGCCCAAACCCCCCTGCAGGGAGCAGGGACACCGCTAACTAGATCAGGTTGCTCACAGCCCCGTCCAACCTGGCCTGGAATGTTCCCAGGGATGGGGCCTCCACCCCCGCTCTGGGCAACCTGTTCCAGTGTTTTACCACCCTCATTGTAAAGAATTTCTTCCTTAGATCCAGTCTAAACCTACCCTGGTCGTTTAAAACCATTCCCCCTTGTCCTGACACAGCTGGCCTTACTAAAAAGATTGTCCCCATCTTTCCTATAGGCCCCCTGTAGGTACTGAAGGCCCCCTTTAGGTACTGATAATACCTAATAATAAATGATCAAAAGTTTTATATGCATTAGAAAATTTTATACTGCTCACCCCAAAAAAGGGAGTATGGTGAAAAAATTTGCCCTCAAGTCCCAGAGAATTTAACGGTAGAATGAGCCGGTACTCTTGGACTAATAAGACAGTTTATATTGCTTTTCAATTATTTTAAGCTGAGGATCACAATGAGGGAAGGGGAAAACGTCAAGCAGAGATAAGAGCAAAGGACAGAGGAAGGTGGATATTCAAAATGCCGCGTGAGGCTCCAGCCACAAACCTCTCTGCCTTAGCACCCAAACCCCACAGCTAAAATCTTCCTTACTCCCTTGCAGATTTAAAGCAGTAACAGGGTTTGGTCCTGGGAGGGGAAAAGGATGCAAGGCAAAGATCACACAGCTGCTGACGTGGGACTGGGTTTGTGGGGAGAGGCTGTATCGCCCGTGCTGAGCAGATGATACGGCTGGAGACAGGGAGCAAGCCCCTGGGTGCCCAGCCCTGCGCCGGATCCTTAGGGTCAAGAGCCAGAAGCTAAGACCCCCCCCCAGCCACTTAACTTGACTAATGTAAATGTAATGCAAGAAACATCGTCATCGACAGCCATGAGGCTCCAGATAGTGTTAAGCCCCCTCGAATCCAGAACATGAACTTAGCACAACATCCCTCACATGGGCCAGATCCCGTCCGGAGTCGGCCGCCCCAGGTTTGGCATTGCACAACAGGCATTTTAGCCACCTGGGTACCCCCTGGGAGCTCGCAGCCTGGAATCACTCACCCAAGAGCATACACAGGGATAGCTGGGAACCAAAAGCGTGACCTGCGGGAGCCGCCTGCTAAGCCGGGGGAAACACTGAGTGGAGAAAAGGGTTTGGATGTTGGATGCGGAGCGCACAGAGCCAACTGCTTCATTCAGCATATGAAGGTCGAAGCTGACTCCTCATATCACGGAGCAAAGACCTTTCTTTAAAACATGAGAAGAGGGAGAGGGATCAGTGGTGTGTTACAGCGGAGGCGAGACGGGACAGCAGAGCTGCCCTCCTCTAATAGCTCAGCAATTTGGGCTCCATTCTCTCTTCTCTGCTGCTGGACTCAAAATACCTTCCCTATCCCAAAAGACAGCCCTAGACGCCAGCCTGCAGGCTGTGCTGAAGCTATTCCGCTTTGAACAGGATAACTGAAGATTTGTTGTGCTGTTCAGACCGACTTTTTTTTTTTTTTTTTTTAATCACCATCATCTGGCCCCCTTCAGAGCATTCATCCAGGAAAGAAGAGGCACAGGGTCCCAATCCATGCTCCAGTGCTTATTTAAGTACATCAAATGCTCATTAGATAAGGTAAAATCAACACATATTCACCAGGGAACGAACTAGAGAGGAGAAAAAAATCAAACTATTAATTCAAAGGGCAAGAGGAGTATTTCTGAGCAAAGCATAAAAGTCTTCTATGGGAGAAAAGCAGCACCACTGATGAAGAGGAAGAAAGGGAAGGCAGGAGATGTGATAAATTCTACGATTAAAATAGGAAAGAGAGGAGTTTTGAAGAGAAATGAAAGGGAGAATAAGGAGCCTGAGTGTGTTGGAGTGGAAATGTGAGTAAGTAGAGATGAGGTGATAAGGTCAAGCAGAGTGAAAAGCACCTTGGCAGCTCCATTGAGCAGGACAGGGAGGTTGACACAGTGGGTGTTCCTGAGAAGGGGTCACTGTCATCCGAACATCAGGGGAAGAACAGGTTGCACAGATATGAGCAGAAGGAAAAAAAAACAGAATTTTGGAGAAACGGTACTATTTGCGTACACAAACAAGGCATGGAAAGATAAAGAAGCCAAGTTACAAAGTGCAGGTAGAGGAAGGAGAGCAACATTCATGGACAGAGTGGCACTGGGCGCTGCAGTGGGGTGGTGGGATGCTGTTGCCTCCTCCCTCACCCACTGCCAAACCCAAAACACACAACGATGCCGCTGTGTATCTTCTGACCAACAAGAGCTCCAGACGAGAGTTTAGAGTTTGTTACGTTAAGTTCAGTTAAGACAGCAAAAGATTATGGGGATTAGGTTGATCCAGTTTACCCAGGTCCTCACAGCTGACAGATTGATGGTTTGAACGCAAGCTTGCTTTCCTGGCAAACCTTTTAAACCTTTTTTGGCCTAATCCTGTTCTGATAGAATCCCCTTCTCCTGTCTTCTGATTATACTCCTTACCCCATAAAGACTCTGCAGTCCAACTAGGAAGGCATAATATTAGACAGCACGCATAACCCAGTACAGCACTGAACGGCTCCATCACAGTAATTACTGCAACAATAACGCCTGATCCTGTTGAACAAAAATCTATGTACATTCACCAGGAACAAGTTACAGCTGCTAGAAGTCAGATGCATAAAAGCAGCGTTAGAAAAAATGCAGATTTGTGGAGGGGAGGGGGGAAAAAAAAATCTATTGTTGCAGATTTAGCCACGTACCAATCTATTTTTGCCTCTAAGCTGAAACAGGTTTTTGTTTGGCGACTGACACATATTTGAGTCACAGCTGAGGGGAGAGAATAATACCCACCTGCTGTCATATTGTTCTCTGGCTGATTGTCCTCTTGATCTGTAGTGCTCGCATTCGCAACGGGGAGTACACCGAGACAGAGAGAGGGAAAGGGGGTTGGACAGACAGGAGAGATGTGCTGGAGAGAATAGTCAAAAATGCACAAAATGGCCTAATCAGCAAAGCGAATATCAGGGTGTTTGCAGGAGGGGGAAAAAAAAAAAGAAAAAAAAAAAGAAAAAGAAAAAAAAAAAGAAAAAAAAAAGAAAAATATAGAAGAAAAGGTTATTGGGTGAGATCTTTTTATACAATAACCAGTACAAAATTAAGCCTTATATAGAATGCAAATCAAGAGCTCTGTGAATCTGGCTATATGAGAGTGCTTTTTCCTTCCACAATCCAACAACTCTGTTGACTTTTTCATGCTGAAGGCCACCTTTTGTAATGCTCCTGAGTCACTCTGCAAAGATGAGCACCCACGGACACCCTCCCACAGCCCCACCTGCACGACCACCAGACCGACGGATGGATGACCTGCTCGGTACCTGCAGCCACGCATCTATATGCAAAAGGAAAGGACATCATGTGAACAGGAACATCCACGGCACTTTTTCTAGGCACCGACTGTCAGTGGAGACTGATCCTGGCTGGCTGAGTGCGATGGGCACGCTCCCACACCCCAGCTCTCGCGCAAAGCCATAGGAAAATGTATTCATGTGCATGGAATGATTGGCTGAAACGGCTAAACGTTGCACTTGACAGCATGGCCGGGTGCAGAAACACAGACAATTAATGAAATAGTCTCCTACTGTAATAAAAGAGTCTCCACGACGAGCAGTCTTGGTGCAGCCGATGGTCCCGTGCTCAAGGATGCAGCAGGGGTACCCATGTACAGCCAGGGCTGGGGCTGGGGTTGTGTCCCCCCTGCAACCCATACACCTGACTTTCTTTGAACAGAACCATTCTCTACCAAAGTCCACAGCAGCTCTATGGTGTAAGACAGCCCAAAAAAATCACATGCAATCTACTGTTCTGGCCTGTCCCCCAGCACAGCATGAGGCAATCTCTTCCCTGTGCATTTTTGCCCTGTGCATAACAATACAATAATAAACATCCTGTCATTGTGAATGCCGTATCCTCAGCAGTTAACAGAATGGAAACAAAAATCATTGCAATTGTATCACTTCAACTTGCCTAATATATATTAAAAAAAAAAAAAGGCTTATGTACATTTCAACTCAATATTTTAATAGCAATTCCAACACAAATAGCTTTAGTAACCAGGCAAGCACATTATTTCACAGCATTTTTAAAGGCTCATGAGCTGCAGCAGGTACCACGCAAGAGCTAGTTTTCCTTTCACTGGCCTGCAGTCTCTTTCTGTAGAACCCAAGTTACTTTGCTGCTATCTATTCTGGATGTCCAGACAGAATATTCAGTTTACAGACACGATCTGAAACAAAGCATTAAACAAAAATTACATGGAATCAGACTGTGACTACACAGAAATATTTCTGCATACAGAAATATTCATATAAGTGAGAGCTGGAAGACATGTCTACACGGGCCCTGTGGAAGGAGAGCTCCAGGCTCAGCTCTGAGCGGGAGACGCTCAGGGCTCCCTATGCATCCTGTGTTGTCACGGCTGGATGGTGATGGGACGAGGCTGCAGCACGTTCTTAGAGCTACTCTCTGATGCTACTTTACATCTTCCCATAGTTGCTGTACATCTGTCCTGGTTTCGGCTGGGATAGAGCTAATTTTCTTCATAGTAGCTAGCATAGTGCTGTGTTTTGGATTTAGTACCAGAAGAATGTTGATAACACACTGATGTTTTCAGCTGTTGCCAAGTAGTGCTCAGACTACTCAAGGACTTTTTGAGCTTCTCCTCCTCGCCCAGGTGCATAACAAGCTGGGAGTACAGCACAGCTAGGACAGCTAACCCAAACTGACCAAAGAGCTATTCCATACCATATAACGTCATGCTTGGCAG